>NC_137820.1:37408686-38008686 GCF_963921795.1 Nannobrachium achirus
AATTGAGGTCAGTAGATTCCATTAGAATGAAACAACACACATAGCGGAAGAAAAAGAAAACAATAATAATGTCAAGGACCCCTAGAATTATGTTTAATTGACCACGGACACCCATCTCAAAATGTTTTGTTCCAGGGGCCCTGAGAAAGAAAGATTTGAGTTAAAAATGTTCGCTTAAAAAAAAAAGATACATAAATGTTCGCGATTTTTCAAAAATAGCAGATCTACAAGCTCACAGCGCGGCACTCGGTGCCACGCTATGAGCTTGTATATCTGCTATTTTTGAATAGCCAAAGTATAAAAAATAATGGTTAAAGTGGTTACATTGGTCTCTGATGGATCATTGCTCTCTGATGGAAATTACTTTCAGAATTAAAATTCAAAATGAGCAAAAATAGCAGATCTGCAAGCTCTACGCGTGCTGCGATGTGCAGTGTTTTGAGCTTGCAGATCTGCTATTTTTGTGTGACACTGTAGTAAGGCAAATTAGGGCATTAATTAACGAAAAAACATATAAAAGTAAAATATGGAGATAAAAGGTTTCTGCCTGACAGATATGATGATAATAGTTGCGTATGTTGCTCTTTTGTAGAAGATTGTGGGATTGTATGATTTAAAGTACCTGGTCATAGACTTCACTTCAACTTTTGGTTTCTCACTCATAGAGCACCGAAGCAACAGATAAATGTAATAAACTATATTTGGACTTATATACCCATGGATGAGTTTTCAAGGAGATGTTTTCTAACACACATGAGGAGTCTTGTATAGCCTATGTACCATCAAGCCGGTCTTAGGGTTAGGTGGGCATGCCTTCCATTTTCTTTGTGTTTAACCTGAGTCCTAACCCCTAATTCACAGGCTATACTGGAGAAGTATCCCCTAGGCCAGGAGAGACCGCCAGTGGAAGAGGTACCACCACCTGCTGCTTCAGCACAGACACAGAACACATCACAGGTGGGACAGGTGCAGTTTGACCTGATCTCAGAGCTTATAAAACATTTTGTCTCTAAACCTCAGTTTATGATGTGTGTCTTTGTCTTGTGATTTCAATTTCCTTCTTTCAATTGGAACCAATCGATTTGATTGATTATAAAAATTAAAAATAAATAGATTTTTTAATAGCAGTTATACAAGTTCATAGCTTGTATACAGTATTTGCTATTTTGGAAAGATGCAAATATTTAAAGGTGTATATTTTCAAAGAGGACTTTTTAACTCAAATATCAAATATCCATGAATTCCAGACTCCATGGGGTGAGTAATCGATCAATTTTGTGTGTGAACTATCCCTTTAAAGGCTTAAGCGGTTAATCCGACTAATAATGATCATAATGATTTATTATGAGAAAAAAAAATATTATCCAAAACTTGCGCTTCTCAGCTATTCGATTATATAAAGTAATCGATAAAATAATCACACAGAAACTACTCCCTAGACCCAATATTCCCCTCTTCTCCTCAGGAATCTCCAACGCGGGAGCCGTCTGAACAGCAGCTGAAGGAGCAGCTTCCAGCCGGCCCCTCAGTCGTCTCTGAGGACGCCGATATCAAGGACGTTCCACCCGACTCCCCAAAAGCCCCCGGCAGCGAGCAGGTGGACCAGGCCCTGCAGGAGATTGGGTCTGACCTCCCCGATGACGCTTCTTCCTGCAAACCTCCTCCTTCGCCCGTGGACTACGACTTCAGCGCCCCGTTTTGTCCTCTGGAAGGCCTCAGCGGTCACGTCGTCTCGCATCCTTCATACTCCCACATTCCCGTCGGGGAGAACGTGTCCGAGGTCCAGGAGACTCTGCCCAGAGCCTCCTCCCACGGCCACGCCTCCCAGTCCAGTTTCCCCCTCGGACAGTTTACCCCCGGCGCGGCCACGCATGCGACCGAAGCCAGCCTGCGCGGTCACCCCTCACGAGCCACGTCGTTCGCGAGAAACCCAGCGACCGACAGCGAGAGGGAGGCGATCGCGCCTTCGTCAGAAGGAGAGATCGTTGTCGCCGCGACTCAGGCCGTCAAACGTATCGTAGAATCAAACCAGGAAGAGGTGCAATCTGTTGTGCTCACGGACGGAGGAGAATGTACTTCTGGTGCTCCTGTAGTGGCCGACCCTCGGCCCACATCGCCACAGCAGGGAGGCCTTGCCGCTGATCAACAAACGCTGACCACCCCGTCTGGCTCTGTTCCGCGAGAGCCCTCCGTGACAGACACCCCATCTCACCCCTCAGATGCTCACATTAAAATCGGGGAGTGTGTGCCTGAAGGCAGTGCACCGCTGCTGCCCTCGCGGAATATTCACGGCCATGCCTCTGATGCTCATCTAAAGGCAGGGCAGCCGCTGTCAGCCGTGGAATCCGGCCCTACTAATCCGCTGGCCAGCGTCCATGGCCATGCCTCCGATGCTCATATTAAGGTCGGAGACTTTGTTTCGGAGGTCGCCGCTCCTCTACCGTCCGCTAATGTCCACGGTCACGCGTCCGACGCGCACATCAGGGTCGGCGAGCTCGTCTCCGAAGTGACCTGCCCTCCGCCTCCCCCCGGCGCGCACGGGCACGCGTCTGACTCGCACATCCAAATCGGGGAGAACGTCTCGGGGTTCGTCGCCTCGGTCCCCTCTCAAAACATCCACGGCCACGCCTCGGACGCACACATCAGGGTGGGAGAGCACGTTTCCGAAGTGACCGCCCCTGTGCATTCCCCCGGTGCGCACGGCCACGCGTCCGACTCCCACATCAAAATCGGGGAGAACGTTTCGGGATTTGTCGCCTCGTTCCCCTCTCAGAACATCCACGGCCACTCGTCCGACTCCCACATCAAAATCGGGGAGAATGTCTCGGGATCCGTTGCCTCGGTCCCCTCTCAAAACGTCCACGGCCACTCGTCTGACGGCAACATCAAGGTGGGCGGGTTCGTGTCCGACGTTGCCGAGGCGCGCCCTCGCTGGAACAGGCACGGACACGCCTCCGACGCCACCCTCCGGGTGGGGTGCGTGGTGTCCGGGCTCCAGGGGGTCTCGTCCACGCTGCCCGGGAGCGAGTACGGACACTCGTCGGACTCCGCGTTGAGGACGGGGTGCGTGGTGACCGGCACTCAGCCGCTGCAGTCCGCCCTGCCGGGCAGCATTTACGGCCACTCCTCTGACTCCACGCTGGGTGGAGGGTGCGTGGTGGTGTCGGGGGTGCAGCCTCAGCCTCCCCACCTCCTGGGCGCCCACGGGCATTCGTCGGACTCTTCGCTGGGAGGCGGGTGCCTGGTGACGATGGAGGGCAAGGAGAGCGGAGCAGACGGCGACAAGACGCCAAGCAATCAAGGTGGTGTATGATGAGTCTTAAGTTCTTTATTTTTAATGTCTCAAAGTGTTTTGGGGCCCTGCTACTCAACAGAATTGCTTTCAGAGGCTCTCTTTCCAGCAGCAAAAGAAAGGTGGGCTTTAAGGCAGTGGATTCTAGGGACTCTGGGTTCCTTTAGGGGTCTCTAAATTGACCCTTATAAGTATGTAACTCTAACAGTGTACAAATAAAACCAAATGAACCCTCACGGCTTCATTTGGTTCCATGTGTACTATTACTATTGCTACTATTTGTACTATTTAACTATATTAACATTTCTCAACATGGAAACGATTATGACGATTATGCAAAATAATTGCGATTACCTCAAATAATTGCGATTAAATGATTATGTAATAATTGTGACAGCCCTACAAGTCAGCTAAACATTTCCTACCATATACCTACCTACTCTCCCAGGTCCGGATGAATCAGGCAGCCCTGTTGAGCAGCAGCAGCTGGGCGAGGGCATGGGGTCCTGGGCATCCGTCTGGGGCCATCTGTCCCCCGCAGAGCGCTCCCAGCAGCAGTACGTCCTCTCTCTGGCCGCTCACTACCAAGTGGAGCACTACGAGGACGGCTACAACCTGTGTGAGTAACACACGCCACAGAGCACACTGCAGCTGCAAGGAAGGGATTGCTCTATGGCGTGATGATGTGTGGAGGAGAACAGGATGTGCTTTGGTGTTGTTGTTTTTTTGGTCCAATTGTGAGGATGGCTTTGTGTTAAGAGTAAGAATCAAAATGGTGAACTTGGATAGATAATAAATATACTGTATACTGTAGATGGATGGAGAGATGGATGGATTTTTTTTCCCATCCCTAATAGATATATAGATACTGTAGATAAATGCTATAGATACATTAGATTGATAAGAAAGAAAGACAGATAGATAGATAGATAGATAGATTGATAGACAGATAGATAGATAGATAGATAGATCAGATAGATAGATAGATAGATACTTACTTCATTAATCCTGCACCAATGTATTATTAATCCCGATGGAAATGCTTTGATGAGCAGACAAGTGTTTTCCCCAAGGAGGAATGGTAGCAACAGTTGTGGTGAATATTTATTTTGTGCCCGCTTCTTTTTTTTTCGCACTCAAATTAAGAAGTCTGGTGTCTTTGTGATCTTGACAGGTGTCACGGAAACACAGTTGCCTTTTGGACCGCCTTCAGGCAAAACACTCTGTATGGGCGATAATAGCAAGGCTTCAAGCTCAGATAGACGGATCCCCAGGGCTATTGAGGGGGAGAGGGTATTTACTCATTTACCAGGGACAGTGCACATTAATGATCAAACATTTCAGTTTTCACATCCATGTAAATTAGCTAATTTTCATCTTAGCCCCAGTGCAGGCTGTTAAAAGCGATGATAGAACTCAAAACAGACATATCAATAATATAGTAGACCAGACTAGGAACAATTGAGATGATAACTATCCATGATTACACAAGTTTGGTTTGCTTTAGGCCATCTCTTGAGGTTGAATTTGAACAAATAAAAACTAGACTAAAACGTTAGGGAGGGACTAGTGGAGAAGAGATCCAGCGGAAGACAAATCCTTTTATGTTTGGTTGCGCTTGGGTGTAGCACTCTGAAAATAGCAGATCTACATCAAGCTCGCTTGAGGTTGTAGATCGGCTATTTTTCAGCTTGCAACCAAGTGTACTATCAGCCATTACGGCCTGCCAAAATGCATTTTTGTCAACAAAATAAACTGTAGATTGTCGACTAAAAAAATCAGATGACTAAAATTCGACAAAAATGTTATTCAAAAATGACTAAAAACGAAATCTAAATTGTAATAATAAACACTGTGTGTGTTCTCTCTCCGCCAGCGTCGTCCCCGGACTGCCAGCTGCTGAAGCAGGTGACGCGGGGGTCCTGGGTGGACCCCACCCTCCGCGGGGCCACGGACACCACCTCCATCCAGCTCAGTGAGATGGTCTCCCTGCCCGTCCTCATGAAGCACTCTGTCACCACGCCGCTCATCACACAGTGAGTAGTAGGGATGGGACGATAAAAAAAAAACACTCACGATAATCGTATAGTGGGGATTCATTTATTGTGAAATCGTCCTCCGTCATGCACTGGGATCAATTCGGCTTTTATTTGCCGAACTGCATATCCGGTCACTTAAACCCTCTATAATTGACAAAACGGACGGCAGATGGCAGTAAAATATCTAGACATATTTCAGCATGTCTTCTATCATTTGAAATTATGAGTTGGCATCTATGACAAAGGACCGTAAAAATATGACTTATTAAAAGAAAAGTGGTCATGTGGCTCAACTTGCCCCAGGTTAGGGGTAGGTTGATCCAAGTCAAGGGGTAAGTTGACCCACATGATATTCTAAACTTTAACAGTTTAAACTTGAACAAACAATGTAGTTACTTATCAGAAATATGTTAATGGCACATTTCCCTTTTGCAAATAGTCTTATTTATTTTCTTACAGTTATTTAAACCATAAGAAAAACTATTAAAACCAATTAAATAAAGTTTGTTATTCAGAACCTTTTAATATTAGCAATTATTAATATAATGTTGAACACTTCTCTTAAATGAGTGTATTCATCAAAATGAAAGATCATTCAGCATAATTTGAGTAGCAAAGACCTTCATCTTGCCTCACGGCAAAACCTGGCTAGCTTAACACTTTGAGTGCCAGCCCCCCCTGCCCCCCGTCCCTTACCAGTGCCACCATTAGGTCCCATTCATTTCTGCCCCAATTCCAGGGAATAAATTGGAAATGATCCGATATTCACATCGGAACAAAAATGGGAGGTTTGGTAAAAGAGGATTTTTTTTGGAGTGATATCGGTGAGCGGTTTTGGAGATAGGTGCTCGAGAGTGCGCACTGCGCAAACCAGTCAATAACCTCAGAAATCTAGATTCTGAGATATTTGAGTTCAAAGAAAAACAACTTTAGGAAGCCATAGCAACAAATTGGTAAATGGTAACGGAACACAAGTACCCTTGACAGAAAGAATGACATGCCTACTTTCATTATGTGCAAAAAAAGTAAAAAAAATATTGTACCATCGTCTAGTTTCAAGGGGGCAAAGTGAAAAAGTATGAAATGACTCAGAAGGTAGAAATTGCCTTACATTTTGATAGAACTATGCACTGTGAATTCACTGTGTTTTTACCTGGTCTAGAAGGTCAGGAAGACAAAAAGTCAGAAAAGCGATGTCAACCTTTTATTTTATGGCAACATCGAACCCTAACCCTGGTGAGTACCTCACACATCCAGCATGAACATATTTATGTTCAACAATATTTACAAATATTTCCAAAAAAAAAATCACAAATATGACTTCACAAAAATAAAATATAACTGGATAAAAGTAAAATAAAATAAATGTGCAGCAAGTAAAGAATAAATAAAATAATATAAAAGTCAAAAAAAGGCATTCAACAAGCCAACATTCAGGAGTCAAAGGCACCACAAATCAAGGTCAAAGATGGTACTGTTCTGTGTGTGTGTGTGTGTGTGTGTGTGTGTGTGTGTGTGTGTGTGTGTGTGTGTGTGTGTGTGTGTGTGTGTGTGTGTGTGTGTGTGTGTGTGTGTGTGTGTGTGTGTGTGTGTGTGTGTGTGTGTGTGTGTGTGTGTGTGTGTGTGTGTGTGTGTACCTCAGGTGCCTCAAAATGGCCTGGTACCTGTTCCTTGCCATTGTTCTGGGAAAGTACGGCATGGCAATGTTTTTTTGACCACTGCATGGCAATCTCCGGCTTGTGAACGATAGCTGTGAGGAAGAGAAGTCCCAGAAAGTTCTTCAGCTCCCCTAGAGTGACATTGGTCCAGGCAGCGAACCTACAGTGTGTATGACCTATGCCTGACTCCTCCGCTCTCGCTATCTCCGCCATCATACTGTCCTCTGCGTTGTCATTGGTCTGGTTGCAGATCGGGCTCCCATCCTTCCTCCATCCAGTCAGACTCCACGGGCCCTGTATATGATAGAAATAAATACAAAATACTAAATGAACGTGCTTCTGTATAATTTGTATGTTCTTTAGCAAAGGCTGTCGCACAAAAGTAGTGAAAACAGCAGATCTACAAGCGAGGCGTTGTGTGCTTGTAGATCGGCTGTTTTCACTAGTCTAAATAATTTCAAATGTATATATGTATATATACGTGGCCACTGAATTCTATAGGCTCTGCTTTGATACAAATTTGATACAGATTTGAGATCGATTTGATAGATTATTATGTCACACACACACACACACACACACACACACACACACACACACACACACACACACACACACAGATTGTATTACTAAACTATCTATCTAGGTCAGGGGTGCCCAACCTTTTTTGACCCAAGGTCTACTTTGAAAATGTGCCACCTAGCTGAGGGCTACCAGCCCAAAATGTACCGTAACACCCATTCAATATACATGTAAAAAACAGAAAATATTAATAGATATTATAACATTGTACTCACTGTACTGTACTGTAATCATACTGTATAGTAGGAATTGTAATTGAATGAAACGATTGCAACTTCTCACATTGGGCATACAGACAGCATGACCATTTATTGCACACTCTGCATATTATGCACTGACAACACAGTTTATTTTTATTTTTTTTTATTTTTTTATAGTTTTTTTTATAGTTTTTTTTTTTTGTCCTTTATTCCATGTCAGTCTCTCTACCTTAGTGGGAAACCTGGCACTGGGAAGAGGAGGCTAGCTTGTCAAAGTCAGGGTTGTATGAGCTGGTTGCAAGTTTTAGGCAGGCCACAAGGTGCTCATCTGTCATTGTGGCTCTGTACTTTGACTTGATGAACTTCATGTGAGAAAAAGCAGACTCACACAGGTAGGTTGATCCAAATTCAAATGGGTCTGAGCGGCTTTGGAGCGAGGAATTTCCTCCGCTCCATTCCTCCGCTCCGCTCCGCTCCAAGCCGACCCTATTGGGGCCGCGCGCCGCATGTTTCCAACAAAACAGAGCCGTGCGCAGTAGCCTACTAGTGCAGTGAAGCCTTGTTGGCACCGCGGAGATGGAGAGGAGAACAGACAGAGAATTCCCTTTATCACGATTTCACTCATCCACACACGTAGGCTATGTTTATAATACATAGCCTACCTTGTGTCAGTTAAGTTATATATCACCAGCCAGTCAACGGATACGAATTCAAGTGAGACTGATTGAAAAACACACGCCACGACTCGCCTCCGTCTCTCGGTTGTGGTGATTAATCAATAACCAGCTGGATTTAATATTGCCCGTCTTATTAAAAAATACAATGCCTTAGATTAGATGGCGTCTTTTGTAACAGTGAACGCAGGTCTCCATCAAGCCGAGGCTCACGTAACGTTACCGCAGGCATTTGTGTTGGGAACACTTGTTGTGCAAAGCAAAGGAGAAAGTGTTTCGCATATGGTAGCAAAATCCTTTTTTTATTTTGGCTGGTGACTCTGAGCGGAGCGTGGAGCGAGAAATGCGAAAATCAACGTGAGGGACGGAGCGGCGGGGAGCGGAGCGGTGCGGTGGCCGACCAGAGCGATGAGCGAGCGGGACAAGAGCCCTCTGGAGCGCGGAGCGGCTTTAGTTGCCGCTCCACTCCGCTCACATGCTCTGCTACACGTTGAGTTGAGTTCAGTCAACATCATCCACTCGCTCGGAGTCGTTTCACTGAAACGCCCGATGTATGTCCTCCCCCCCCCCGAATTAATAAATTATTTCTTTGAAATCATCTCGCGGTCCACTGGTAACCAGCCCGCGATCTACCGGTCGACCGCGATCGACTGGTTGGGCACCCCTGATCTAGGTATACACACACAATAAAAAACTAAACTATAAAGAAATGTATTCTTACTGGAAGAAGTTGGAGGAACTTCATACACCTACTACAAACCATGGATTGACATCTAGACCTACTGCACATACAGTATGAAACAGAGCTGATACCTTTATGTACTATGAGGAAAATAATGCTGCTATTTGTACCCTGTATATATATAAAACTAGACCAGGTCAACCTGGTTGTGCCAGACCCCGGTTCTGCCAACCCTCTGGGCCTATAAATTTAATGGTACATTTATAGGCTGTCTGTCCCTTTATAGGCTGTCTGTCCCTCCCTCATGTCATCATCATTTGTGACATTGTGATGACATGAAGGCTTTGTCTGTCGGTCTATCCCTCCCTCATGTCATCATCATGTCATCATCATGACCATCTATGGAGAAAAACCGGACAGACCGACATTTGCTTATGTAGGCCTACCCATTTCATGGGTCTGGCAATGACAATGCGACATAGCTCTGTTTGAACAATGCTGTACCCCCTCCAACTGTATATTTTCAACTGTTTTTTGCCAGACCCATGAAATGGGTAGGCCTACATAAGCAAATGTCGGTCTGTCTGTCCTGGTTTTCTATATAAAGGGTATATATGATGATGACATGATGATGACATGCCTACAAAAGGCATGATGTCATAAATGATGATGACAGACAGGGGGTCTGGCACAACCAGGTTGACCTGGTCTAGTTTTATTGTATGTGTGATACTTGCTTTGGCAATGTAAACGTATGTTTTCTCATGCCAATAACGCTCCTTTGAATTGAATTGTATATTACCAAATGCACCCTACGTGGAAAAAAAACAATAGCAGGTCAGGCTTATTGACATCGGTTATTGATTGATTGAAGAATGTATTACAAGCTTGCATTAGAGTAGACCTACAGATTCATGGCTCATTTCCACAGGAACACACTTTATGCATATCATACAGTGGTGTGTTCTAGACTTTTTTTGAGGGCATACGATCAGCTACTATTCGTTTGGCCAGGGCAGACGCTATAGTACATAATCCCTATCAAATACGCTACTTTGAAAGGTTCACGAGGGCAGACGCCGTTCATATTTTATTGTTCCTCCATCACGGAGGTATAGAGGCCGGCGCCTGGCGGCGCCGTGCCTGCGAGGGTGTCCCAAGTCGGGCGAGGTGTGGAGGGTAGTCCCCGGTGAGTCCCCAGAACACAGCACTGATCTCATATAACATTGAAAGACAGACAGACGTATAGAACATATTGAAACGTAAAAAGCATAGCTTTATAATGCTTACCCGGTTCGCTGATCGCAGCACACTCCTTGGCTAAGTCCACGCACGGCCTCATTTGGGTGTATTAGCGCCCGCTGCAACTCCGCTCTCCGGGGCCATACCTATCGGTGCAGCCGGTGGGCGCCGTAAGATGATACACTGCTCCAAACAGCCTGCCTCCGGTCCGGATCACCGCCGTAGCTCCTCCGTCCACTGTGGATGGCTGGCGACGTTCCTTGGCTCCCCCGCAGCAGCAAAAACACAGAATTCTCTTCAAATCGCCGGCATCAGCGTTCAACGGCATCACCGTTCATCCTCACGCGTCGCCTCAGTCAAGTCCCAAACGCAGCCGCGCAGCAACAAACGAAAGTCCAACTGGTGCTTCGGGTTTTGATTATGGTCGGTGGCGGCGCTGGGCAGCAGCAGGCTGCGGGCTTGGTGGTGTCCACGGCCACGGGGCATGGTTCGGCTGCCTGCTTGGTCTCCATGTGCGGCCATGACTTGCTCTCTGATCAGCGGAGGTAAAACCTCTACCTTCCGATCTCTCTCTCTATCTCTATCTCTCTAAATAATACTACATCTAATGATTTTATAACTAATTCTAGCTCATTCTCTCAATATATCTCTCTCTCCCTCTGATTGCTGTGTGTCCGGACGGTAAAAGTCACTGAACTCGTCTTTGAGACCCTTGTTTCTGGGGGGAACCGGCCAATCAGCATGCTTGAATTTGGTCACATAAGCGTGTGATGTCATGCAGGGGCGTCAATTGGGTATGGCAGGGGTATGCAGCTGCCATACCTTGACAGGGGGAAATAATAAAAATGTACTTTTCATCGTGCCTGTTGCTAAGGTATGGCAACATGACTGGTGTCTTCACCAGACACCAGTCATGTTGCCATACCTTAGCTTGTTCTGAACTGACGCCACTGAATTGTCATGCATGACGACCGTCCCATCGTCCAAAAGGGCTGTATCTTGGTTACCGCATAGATCCAACACTGTACTACTGTAATATGAAAAAAAAGCATCTGGCGTCATATGACGCCAATATTATTTTCTGGCATCATTGCCAAGGTCGTGTCGGACGTCATATGACGCCCTGGCACTGAAAGTGTTAAAGAGGCGGTGCCATATTTGTGTACTTTTTCTGGTTCTATTTCATCCCTCCTGACCGCCAGAGGCGGTGCTTTAAGCACTGAATGATTCCCTTCGCGCATGCGCAGTCGAGCATTAATACCAACAACGTCACGACGTGACCCCGGGATGAACCGGAAGAGGTTATATCTTCCCTCGTTCACCGGGGGTTCAGTCCCCTTTTCTTTCTCGCGCGCGCAGGTTGTGATCTGCGATGAGCCATATTATTACTTAATTCTGCAAGTTGCTGGTAGCAGCGGATTCGCCCTCCAGGAGCTGCGACTTGTTACTTTGTAACGCGTTCGCGCCGCTTCCCTCGGGCATACGGCTGATGTCGATGCCGCGAACGTAGCCCCTGACGTGGCCGTTCCGACAAGCAAGACATGTGTGTTTTGAGCTAAAGCTATTGATTAAGAGCGGCAGGCGTCAGCGCTGCCTGTTTTTGTTTGTATTAGTTTTGTAAAACTAGGGTAGCCATAGTGCTAATAACGGCAAGCGTTTTTGCTGCCTGTTTTTTGTTTACGTCTTGTTTGGTAAGCTAAAGTAGTAGGCGTTGGTGCTACAGCAAGCGTTAGCGCTGCTGCTACATTTTGTTTTGTTAAAAGTTATTATAGCCGGATTCATAGCGACGGCGAGCGTTAGCGCTGCTGTGTTGAGTTTCGTTGATGAACTGGGAAAGTTATTATAGCCGGACTACTGGCAACGGCAAGCGTTAGCGCTGCCTGTTTTTGTTTGTACTGCTGACGGCAAGCGTTAGCGCTGCTGATACGTTTTGTTTGAACTGAAAGGTTATTATAGCCAAGCGTTAGCGCCGCTGTGTTAAATATCCTCGCTGGAAAAGTATTATAGCCGGATTACTGGCGACGGCAAGCGTTAGCGCTGCCTGTTTAGGTTTGTACTGCTGACGGCAGGCGTTAGCGCTGCCTGTTTATGTTTGTGCTGCTGAACCTTTTTTGTTAGTGGGACTTTGTTTGTGTTGTTTGCTGGTGCAGTCGGCGTTCGCGCCCTCTCCCCCCAGCCCACGGCACCCTAAGTTAAGCAGCCAGCTGCGTCCGCGCCCTGAGCTGTACCATTAGCTGGTGTGGTAACATCCCATCCAATATGCAGGGTTCCCACCACTGTACTGAGTGTCAGGCCTCCCTCCATCCAGAGGATGGCCATGATTTATGTCCAGCGTGCCTCGGCCTCGACCACCTGAGGGAGGCACTTGAGGGTAACCCGTGCATGAACTGCAGCTACATGCCAAGGTCAGTCAGGGAGGCCAGGCTGGCACAGGTGGAACATCCCCTCCCTGCGGGCCAAGGGGCCTCTTCTAGAGCTGAACGCTCAAAGCGCCGGGCCAATGCAGCTGCTACTGCCTCTGCTGGCCCTCCCACAAAAAAGAAGAAGTCAAAATCAGACCGCCGGCTGGCATCGAAGGTCGATGAACTCTCTACTGAGTTGGAGCGCATGAGAGAGATGCTCACGCGCCAATCGGAGTCCTCCTCAGAGCAGGCCCGGGTGCCTGCGCAGCAGATGCCACACCTGCTCCCAGAGGAGGATGCACTTTCACTGGCTGCATCTGCCAGTGACTTTCTGGAGTACGATGATCAGGGTGGGGACAGCGCCTCCCAGACCTCGGATCTGGACTCCCGCTCCTCTGCCCAGTCTTCGCTGTTGGAGACAGAGGATAGCTCCATGCGAGCCATTTTGCGCCTGGCTCTGGAGCGCCAAAATCTGGTCATACCGCAGCAGGCGGAGTCAGCCCCTGCGAGCCGTTTTTTCCCGCGGAGGGCTACCTCCACGTCATTTGCTGTGCCGCATGCAGAAGACTATGTTAGGGAGCTGCAGGCCTGCTGGAGAAATACCAAGGCCTGCTCCCGCCTCTCTGCTAATGGCCGTACTCTGGCAGCCATGCACGACACAGAGCGTCTCGGCCTGGATAGTATAAAATGGTAAATGGTGCATTTATATAGCGCTTTTAATCCAAAGCGCTTTACATAGATTGTGCATTACATTCACCCATTCACACACACATTCATACACCGGTGGCGGAGGAAGCCATGCAAGGCACCAACCTACTCACCGGAGGCAATTAGGGGTTCAGAGTCTTGCCCAAGGACCCTTCGACATTAACTCAGGGGGAGCCCGGATTCGAACTGGGAACCCTTCGGAATTTATACCCTTCGTGCTCTAATACCAGTTTCTCTACCCCTGAGCTATGCCGCCCCTAGTATGCCAGGGGTCGAACCTAATATTGCGGCCCTCGTTGTTTCCCCTGATGAGGTGGTGCGTAGGGACACAAGATGTCCTCGTCCACAGTGCAGACAGACAGATGACCTGCTGGTCAGGGGCTACAATGCGGGAGCCCGTGCCGCCAGGATCGGCAACTCCCTATCGCACCTTCTACTTGCCCTCTCTACTTCACTGCAAGAGGCCAACACAAGCGTAGCCACAGCCACTGACACAGGCACTACCACAGACCCCAATGCTTTCTGTGAGGCGTCTCTGGAGGCTTTTGGGTTGCTTACACGGGAACTTGGAAGGATGATGTCCACCATTGTCCAAGCCCGTCGCCAGGTCTGGCTCTCCCAGGCTAGGCTGGGCGAGAGGTCCAGAAGAACCCTCTGCGGTCTCCCAGTGGAACCAGGAACGGTGTTTGGCCCGGGTGCTCAGCAGGCACTGGACCAGACCATCCAGGCAGGGCAGACCAGACAGCAGTGGCTGAGTCTGCAGCAAAACTATAGGCCTTCCAGCAGGCATCCCTCTGGTAGGGGCAGGGACTCCTCGGTCACTCCGGGAACTCGCCTGCCACCTGACTACTATAGAGGCCAGGGGCCTCAACACAGGCAGACCCGCGGTTCTCGGGATACAAACTACTTGCCCCCTAGGCAATTTCGTGCCCAAGACCCTGGGAGATTTCGTGCCCCGGACCCTGGTAGACCCCCTCCCAGGGCCCCTAGGGGCCGGGGGGCAGGTACTGAGACCGGGGGGGCGGCCGTCGGATACTTTTCCCATCAGCAGCTCAGTCAATGGGCTGCTCAAGCTTCGGACCCGTGGGTGCTTGCCACCTTAACCCACGGGTACAAGCTTCAGTTCCGACGCCGGCCCCCCACAGCCAGCCGGGTCAAAATTACCATCATAAGCGACCCGGCAAAGGCGCTCGCACTGGAGCAGGAGCTATCCGCCCTCCTGGCCAAGGGCGCCATCGAGGAAGTGGACCCTCTGCAGGACCCCAACGGGTTCTACTCGACCTACTTCCTTGTGACGAAGAAGACCGGCGGTTTCCGTCCTGTCCTAGACCTAAGGATACTGAACAGGTACCTGAAGGTCTTACCTTTTCATATGTTGACCGCGGCAGACGTAGTGCGCACCGTCGTACGCGACGAGTGGTTCACGTCAATAGATCTAAAAGACGCATATTTTCATGTCCCCATCGCCAGGCAACATCGGCAGTTCCTGCGATTCGCGTACAAAGGTCGCCACTGGCAGTTCAGGGTGCTCCCCTTCGGGCTCTCCCTCTCCCCAAGGGTATTCACCAGGGTTGTGGCAGCAGCTCTCCAGCCCCTGCAGTCCCGAGGCATGAAAATTCTCCCCTACCTCGACGACTGGTTAATCTGTGCAGCATCCCGGGCACAGGTAGCAGACGATACAGCACGCCTCCTGTCCCACGCAGCCTGCCTAGGACTGAAGGTAAATCTGAAAAAAAGCAACCTTACTCCTTGGCAATGCACAGTTTTTATCGGTCTGTCCATAGATACAGTAACCATGACGGCCCGTGTGTCCCCCCGTCGGGTGGACGACATCATGAGGACACTAACACGTTTCAGAAGAGGGAGGCGGCTGCCGTTTCTGATTTATCTCCGGCTATTGGGCCAGTTTACTTCTGCTGCGGCTGTTGTGCCGCTAGGCCTGCTCTCGCTGCGCCCTCTGCAGAGGTGGCTCAACAGCTTTCACCTCGATCCAGAGCGAGACCGGTGCGTAAAGATTACGGTGGCAAGACAGTGCCTCCTCGCCCTATCTTTATGGAGAGACAGGGCCTACATCTCAAGGGGTGTCCCTATGGGTACCATCCCGTCCCGCAGGGAGATGGTTACCACCGACGCCTGCCCGTTGGGCTGGGGCGCGGTTTGGCAGGGCAGGACGGCTCAGGGGCAATGGTCCGAGGCTGACTGCACGAAGCACATCAACGTGCTAGAACTGAAAGCGGTGCATCTTGCCCTGAGGTACTTTATACCGTACCTCAGGGGCAGACATGTCCTCGTTCGATCGGACAATACCTCGACGGTATACCACATAAACCACCAGGGTGGGACCAAGTCCGCTCAACTGCTGCAGGTTGCCACGGACCTCCTGCAGTGGGCAGCCCCCCGTCTAGCCAGCCTACGGGCTATCTTCATCCCAGGGGACAGGAACCAGGTAGCGGACTTCCTCTCCCGCCAGAGTCCTCCATCGGGGGAGTGGCGCCTTCACCCAGACGTGGTGCAAGCCATCTGGGGGGCGCTTCGGCAGGGCGGAGGCGGATCTGTTCGCCTCAGGAGCGTCAACCCACTGCCCGCTCTGGTTCTCCTTAGCGGAGAAGGACAGTCCTCTGGGCCAGGACGCACTGGCCCACCCCTGGCCGGAGGCCCTTCTCTACGCTTTTCCTCCTCTACCTCTGATTCAGCAAGTCCTTCACAGAGTAGCTCAGGGGAGTCACACAGTTCTACTGGTGGCTCCCTTCTGGCTGGGGAGAGTATGGTTTCCTCTCCTTCACCAACTCTGCCGCGGGTCGCCATGGCGCCTCCCCGGCAGGAAAGACCTGCTCTCGCAGTTAGGGGGCAGGATTTGGCATCCCGACCCGCAACGCCTCCAACTGTGCGTCTGGCCGTTGGTCGGCCCGATCCACTGCTGAGCAGTTGTTCGCAAGCTGTTCAAAACACCATCTTGAACGCAAGAGCACCATCCACCAGGTTGCAGTACAATAATAGGTGGACACTGTTCTCTAAGTGGTGCAGGGAGAAGAGGGAGGATCCAGTGCACTGTTCGGTGCCCATAATCCTGGACTTCCTTGAATACCTCCTGGACAAAGGCCTGACCCCATCTACCCTAAAGGTATACGTGGCAGCTATTTCTTGTTATCACGTCAGGGTGGACAACAGCACAGTGGGGAGCCATTACTTGGTGTCCCGGTTCCTAAAGGGAGCTCAGAGGGACCGTCCTCAGAGAGCTCTTAGATCCCCGTCATGGGACCTTAACGTAGTGCTGGGTGCCCTTTGCGGGCCTCCGTTTGAGCCCTTGGCACAAGCAGAGCTCAAGTGGCTGTCGTACAAGACAGCCTTCCTGCTGGCCATTACATCGGCCAAGCGCGTCAGCGAGCTGCACGCATTATCAGTCAGTGACACGTGTCTTAGGTGGAATCTGGACGGGTCAGGCGTCACCCTGTGGCCCAACACAGCCTTCCTTCCCAAGGTGTTGGCAACAGCCCACCTCAACCAGCCTATTAGACTGGCCCAGTTTAGTCCTCAGTCAGGTGAGCAGACGGACCAGCTGAAGCTGTGTCCTGTGCGGGCCCTGAGGGCCTATATAGGTGCTACCGCACGCGTCCGGCGATCGGAGCAGTTGTTCCTCTGCCATGGTGGCGCTAGAGAGGGCCATGCCCTCTCCAAACAGCGCCTGTCGCACTGGGTAGTCGACACCATCACCCATGCGTATCAGATAAGTAATCGCCCCAGACCACCGGGTGTGCACTGTCACGAGACCAGGAGTGTCTCCACCTCCTGGGCTGCCCTGAGGGGTGTGCCCCTCGAGGAGATATGTGCCGCCGCCTCTTGGACCTCAGCAGGCACCTTCTCGAGGTTCTATAGAGTAAATGTGGCCACTCCCCACCCATTGGGTGTGGTCCTCCTCCCGGAAACCTCTGATTCGACTGTTTAAGGTTTGTAATCAGGGTTCCTCGTGACTTTGTTGGTACAAGTCATTCAGTGCTTAAAGCACCGCCTCTGGCGGTCAGGAGGGATGAAATAGAACGAAAGTTACGTATGTAACTACGGTTCTATGAATTCCGAATGACCGCCAGAGCGCTCAGTCACTCGGAACCCTCGCGTTCTTGCGAGAAAGTTCTGTAGGGACTGAACCCCCGGTGAACGAGGGAAGATATAACCTCTTCCGGTTCATCCCGGGGTCACGTCGTGACGTTGTTGGTATTAATGCTCGACTGCGCATGCGCGAAGGGAATCATTCAGTGCTTAAAGCACCTTCTCTGGCGGTCATTCGGGATTCATAGAACCGTAGTTACTTACGTAACTTTCGTTTTCATGTGTCTAGGAGATTGACAGTACTTCATTAGACCCCCTGGTGTGGCTGTTATGAGCAATTATGTATTCCTTTTGTATTTGGGTTTTTTCTATATTATAATTTTGGACCTGGGTACATTTGCTTTAACATAAAAATCATTATACCATAAAAGTAAAGAATTTACTTCGACCAGCTAAAAACACTTTTTTGTGTAGAAATATGCTTGTCACTTTGCCCATGTGTCTGTCAACTCCACAGCCATGTGGAAATTATGGTTGTGTTCTTATTTTAAGGTCAAATGAACAACTCATGTGTATAGTTTTAAAGATACAGGGGGTGGTTCCTCTTACCCACAGGTTCATCTTACCCCGTTCTCCCCTATAAATCGAGCTTTAGGAAGACATGTGAGTACTGTACAAGTCATTCAAAGAGAAGCAAGCACCTCGTTTTGAAGGTGAAATACTGGTGTTTTTCCTCACAGCGGACATTCTTCTACCACTTCAAAGCTACTCGAGGCCGTTGCTCTCTGTGTGTCGCCGTGTAAAAACAAAGGAGTAATCAGAATTCTCATTACCTTCCACTTGTCATTTCGCCAGGGTCTGGACAGACCTTTTTGAAATCCACCCACTCCACTGGAGTTGACAGATTGAAGATTATAATGGAGTGCGACGAGTTGACAATTCCGTCTGATATATCAGGCAGACTTGTCATGAGCTTAATTTGCACTCGCGTCACATAAGTTATTTTCTTTTTTGCTTGCCAAAACAAAGAACTGATTCCTTCAAGCTAATGACAAAAAGAATATCCTGCTGTCAGCAGCCCTTGTCAATCTGGCGTTCAGTTAATTGAATGCCATGAAGAGTCTCTGTTGTCAATGCGGAAAAGTGTCACTTTTGTGTTGCATCCAAGGGAGCAGCACAGCTGTACAGTATGGGGTCCTATATATCAGGTTTTTTTTACGTTTTCCTAGCTCCCCAAATTAAATCGATATGGGTGTTTGACACAGTTACTGTAGTCATTTTGACAAACTGAAACCTTGCCCAAATGTGGAGAAAATACTGCTAATATTACAGCTATATATACAGTATATATTTTGTTTAGCTCTGGCAGATTTGTTGTTTCCAGGCTAATGATGTGTGCACAACTTTTATCAGCTGATCACATCATAAATTGTGTGGAGAGATTGCTGACCCAAGCCCTCCGCGACAGCTCTTCAAATGGCCCCTTGCTTTAGCCTGTAGGAACCGGGCTGTGATATGACCGCAGTCTTGGAAGGATGTTGGTGCACCTTTCATTTTCAGCGAAACAAATTGCATCTGGGCAGCACTTTTTCTTCTTAACACTTTGACACTGTGAACTCACCCTGCTCTCACTGATCCTTCTGTCGAAGAGACTTCACCTAAATCGTACCGTAACCGTACTGTCATGTGAGGTGCTGCTGGATAATCGCTGTATTGGATGCAGTTTTCTGCAGAGCTGACCTCAATCATCCCAAAAGCCTGCATGGATGCTGTGTGCTCAGCACTTTCTCAGCTCTCATCTCTCTCTCTAATATCTCTCTCTCATCTGGCTCTCACACATGGTGTCGCACCAAATTATGGGCCTTGGTTACAAGGATTCACCCACGTTTTGTGCTTTAACTATTGAAAAATAGCAGATATACAAGCTCACAGCGCGGCACCGAGTGCCGCGCTGTGAGCTTGTAGATCTGCTATTTTGGAAAAATCGTGAACATTTGTGCTGGAGTCTGAATATTTCAAATCCTTCTAAGGTTTTTTGAAAAACCTATGTTTCTATGTCACTGGTGTTTCTATGGTGCTCATACCTTTTCAACCCAAAATGATATGAATTTGGCCACAGTCCCCCATCTCAAAATATTTAGTCTAGGGACCCCCCAGAAGCAAAATTTGGGTCACAAATGTTCACTTAAAAAATACATATATTCAAGGATTTGCACACATTTTCACGACTTTAAAAAAATAGCAGATCTACAAGCTCACAGCGCGGCACTCGGTCATCAATTATAACATAAATTGGACCATATTTTCACAAAACCTATATCATGGTGATTGAAATGAGGCTTTAAACTAGCGACAGGAGTCATAGTATTTATGACAATGTTTATTAAGGTAAGAAAAGTTAGAGGAAAATGAACGGAATCCTCTGGAGAACATGTTGCTTTTGGTACCAGAACGGCGCAACTAGCGGCCAATCATAGGAACCTTTAGTTCCGTGTTTGCTTCATTTTAAATCCGGACAACTGGCCCCCTGACTTTAACACTAACATCTCTCTATGCTCTATCCCTGACTTTAACACTAACATCACTCTATGCTCTATCCCCAGTGTGTCTCTGGTGAACAAGGCGGTGGTGGACTACTTCTTCTAACATCTCTTTATGCTCCATCCCCAGTGTGTCTCTGGTGAACAAGGCGGTGGTGGACTACTTCTTCTAACATCTCTTTATGCTCCATCCCCAGTGTGTCTCTGGTGAACAAGGCGGTGGTAGACTACTTCTTCTAACATCTCTCTATGCTCCATCCCCAGTGTGTCTCTGGTGAACAAGGCGGTGGTAGACTACTTCTTCTAACATCTCTCTATGCTCCATCCCCAGTGTGTCTCTGGTGAACAAGGCGGTGGTGGACTACTTCTTCTAACATCTCTTTATGCTCCATCCCCAGTGTGTCTCTGGTGAACAAGGCGGTGGTGGACTACTTCTTCTAACATCTCTCTATGCTCCATCCCAGTGTGTCTCTGGTGAACAAGGTGGTGGTGGACTACTTCTTCTAACATCTCTCTATGCTCCATCCCCAGTGTGTCTCTGGTGAACAAGGTGGTGGTGGACTACTTCTTCTAACATCTCTCTATGCTCCATCCCCAGTGTGTCTCTGGTGAACAAGGCGGTAGTGGACTACTTCTTCTAACATCTCTCTATGCTCCATCCACAGTGTGTCTCTGGTGAACAAGGTGGTGGTGGACTACTTCTTCTAACATCTCTCTATGCTCCATCCACAGTGTGTCTCTGGTGAACAAGGCGGTGGTGGACTACTTCTTCTAACATCTCTCTATGCTCCATCCCCAGTGTGTCTCTGGTGAACAAGGCGGTGGTGGACTACTTCTTCTAACATCTCTCTATGCTCCATCCCCAGTGTGTCTCTGGTGAACAAGGCGGTGGTGGACTACTTCTTCTAACATCTCTCTATGCTCTATCCCCAGTGTGTCTCTGGTGAACAAGGCGGTGGTGGACTACTTCTTCTAACATCTCTCTATGCTCTGTCCCCAGTGTGTCTCTGGTGAACAAGGCGGTGGTGGACTACTTCTTCTAACATCTCTTTATGCTCCATCCCCAGTGTGTCTCTGGTGAACAAGGCGGTGGTGGACTACTTCTTCTAACATCTCTCTATGCTCCATCCCCAGTGTGTCTCTGGTGAACAAGGCGGTGGTAGACTACTTCTTCTAACATCTCTCTATGCTCCATCCCCAGTGTGTCTCTGGTGAACAAGGCGGTGGTGGACTACTTCTTCTAACATCTCTCTATGCTCCATCCCCAGTGTGTCTCTGGTGAACAAGGCGGTGGTAGACTACTTCTTCTAACATCTCTTTATGCTCCATCCCCAGTGTGTCTCTGGTGAACAAGGCGGTGGTAGACTACTTCTTCTAACATCTCTCTATGCTCCATCCCCAGTGTGTCTCTGGTGAACAAGGCGGTGGTAGACTACTTCTTCTAACATCTCTCTATGCTCCATCCCCAGTGTGTCTCTGGTGAACAAGGCGGTGGTGGACTACTTCTTCTAACATCTCTCTATGCTCCATCCACAGTGTGTCTCTGGTGAACAAGGCGGTGGTGGACTACTTCTTCTAACATCTCTTTATGCTCCATCCCCAGTGTGTCTCTGGTGAACAAGGCGGTAGTGGACTACTTCTTCTAACATCTCTTTATGCTCCATCCCCAGTGTGTCTCTGGTGAACAAGGCGGTGGTGGACTACTTCTTCGTGGAGCTGGGGATGGAGAGACACTTTGAGGCCTTGCGCCACTTCCTGCTGATGGAGGACGGCGAGTTCGCCCAGTCCCTCAGTGACCTGCTCTTCGAGAAGGTGAGGCAGGGTTTCGAGTTGGGACGACTCAGGTGCTGTTCAGACGATGCCGTTTCCACGAGAAAATGCCAAAATGAAATGTCAGATTGATATGCCTTCCGTTCAGACGACAACGGCATTTTCGGGGGTTGGAAACGCAAAATCTTTGAAACGATCCTCCTTACGTTTCCATCTAAACAGAGTATACAGGGAATCCGCAAAATGTGTGATGTCATGGCTGACGCTGCAAAGTCGACAGCCTGTGCTGCCTTGGTGATTATGTAAACAATTGCTGAGATAGGGAGGATCGCGGACAGATGTCACACACTGCCACATAGTGCGCCACCGCCACCTAGCGACATAGCATGCACACTACATCGTTTTAGTCATTGTTGCGTCTCCGTCTGAAAGCTGGATTAAATGAGAGAACGCAAGGACATTTTGCCGCTTTCTCTATAGACCGTTGTCGTCTAAACGTTGCCTCAGACACAGGAGGATAGGATACATGGGCACAAAGTCACATTGAAAGTATTGGAACAGTTTGCATTGAAATCTTCACTTCTGAACACAAACATTTTCAAACGGGGAGTGGTCCATGGCCAAATACATATACATTTGGGGATCCCTTTTTGAGAACCACTAGCTTAATGAAGCCCTCTCTGTCTGTGTGGTCTCTCCCTACAGCTGGCCAGCGGTCAGACTCCAGGCGAGCTGCTGACCCCTCTGGTGCTGAACAACATCCTGAGCAAGGCCCTGCAGTACAGCCTGCACGGAGACATCGCCCAGGCTGCCAACTTCACCTTCGCCCTGCGCTTCCTGCCCGAGACCTTCCACCCCCACGCCCCCGACTCCCTCAACTGCCTAGAGCTACGCTACAAGGTACAAGGCTAGCGATGGGACCATAATCGTTATTATCGTTTATCACGATTAAAAAATAAATACAAACACTCACGATAATCATATTGTGGAGATTTAAATTTATCGTTAAATTATCCTCTGTCATGCACTGGGATCAATTCACCTTTTATTTGCCGAGCTGCATATTATCCGGCACCATTTAAACCCTTTTAATCTATAATTACTACTACTGGTAAAATGCACCTGGAAATAACGTACTTGATACAGTCTTTTTTTCTCTTTTTCTCTTTTTTTCTCTTTGCCAAAAGAGAAAACAACACGTTGCGTTGCGACGCGACGCGTTGTGAGCTTGTAGATCGGCTTGTAGATAGACAAATGAGCAGCCAAACTTAGGGCTGTCACGATTATGACATTTTACATGACGATTAATTGTCACTCATATTATTGCGATTAACAATTGAATTGTGTTTTTGTCGTTGACGATTACATTCCTGTTTGGCTTTTAGGCTTTGAAGTTGCACATGGCAATTATGACACATAACCTAAATATACAAAGAAATTACTGACATATTTGACAACTCTATACTTAAAAAAGAACATTGATAGTGGAAATAGCCGATCTGCTATTTCCATTACTTTTTGAAAGTGTTTGAAACTATATTAACATTCCTCAAAATGGAAACGATTATGAAAAAGAATTGCCATTACGCCGTTATGTAATAAGCCCTAGCCAAACTTAACACTTACTCGAACTGTAATCGAGGCAAAAGTTTATAATAATCGCTGTGATACTGATCCGAAGTCACATCACCCAGCTCCAGTGTGAGTAGATAAAAAGTTTGAGATGAATCGGGGTGTGTGTGTGTGTGTGTGCGCGCGCGTGTGTGTGTGCGTATGCGTGTGTGTGTGTGTATGTGCGTGCTTGTGTGTGCTTGTGCGCCAACACCACTGTGAGTGGAACCACAGTGACAGCTTTAATGTGACAAGCTGTCGCGCGGTGACGGACTGCCGTGGGGGTGGAAAATGAGCTTGTCATGCACCTAAAGTGCTTGATACTCTCAAATTGATTGGATTTGGGAGTTTTGGGTGGCGTGAACAGTGAGTAATGTCCCCCGCACACACATTGTCTTCAGCTCTCTCTCGCTCTCTCTCTCTCTCTCATCCTGTCCTTGGGCATAACTCCTGTGACCGCTCCTCCCTTATATCTCCTATATCAGGGGTCTTCAACAGGGGGTCCGGGACCCCTAGGGGGTCCTCAGCGTTACTACAGGGGGTCCTCCAAATCTTCCAGTCCTTTTTATATTAACAACTTGAACCCTAGTGTCCATATTCTGAGAACTGTAGCAGACCTACAAGAATAGCAGACCTACAAGCTCACAAACGCCTGAGACACTACTTTTGACTGAAACCAAGTTTAAAATTAGAATTGAATACTCTAAATAACAATAAGAAGCAACTGAATTTCAATGGTAGTGGATGGAGAGAAAGGACTTTTGTCCCACCAAGACACAGCAGCCAATGGGTGCGAAGAGGGGCGGGACAACGGGCGGTGAATTGTAGGAAAAGTTGAGAAAACTGGAACAAATAAATGTTGATGAAAAAGGTGATTCTCCCACACACTGTTCTTACTAGCTAGGCTACTATAAGTCAGTCTGACTCTTTCTTGTCCTCTCCTCACCTCAACACTTAGTTTTTAATCTCCCTCTCTCTCCGCACATGTTATCCATGCATCCATCTCAACTCTTATCTCCTTCCACTCCGTCTTCTCCTCTTCGCGTTTCCCCTCCTCTGCCCCATCCTTTATCACTGTCTCCTTAATAATATGCCTGGTTTATACTTGGCTCGGGCGCCGCTTCGCTCGTCGGAAATAGCCGATATACAAGCTCACAACCTTGAGCTCGGGCCTTACCCATCTCTCCCCGGTCCCTATCCTCTCCCCCTCTTTCCCATTTCTACTCTTCTATCCCTTTACTCCCCCCCTTCGCCCAAATTATTCTCTATCTCTCTCTTTCTCTCCCTCTCTCCGTCTCTCCTTTCTGAATCCATTTGCATGACTGAAGTAAAGGAAAGTGATAAATCGAATAGAAAAGGCGAAGAATTTGCTAATAAAATGCAGGCCGAGATGGTGCGTGATAACCCTCTCTCCTGCGGGGGATTTCTTACTGGAAGAAGAACGTCTCTCCTCTAAAGTTTTCTATCTTTCATCTTTTGTTCTCTTTCTCTCTCTCTCTCTCTCTCTCTCTCTCTCTCTCTCTCTCTCTCTCTCTCTCTCTCTCTGGCTCCTCACGGTGTTCATGTAGACAGCAAATTTTGATTCAGTTTAGTTTTAGTCATAGTCTTTTGAATAAAATATTATTTCGTTTTAGCTGCGATACCGCTGGTGACCAAGTGGCGCTGTTGCGTCACACACACACACATACACACACTAAGCTGCAATGCCGCTGGTGACCAAGTAGTGCTGTTGCGTCTCGCATGCACGCATGCACGGTTGCACGCACACACACACACACGTGCGGCCACCGCTCACTTCAAACTTGGTTTGAATTTAATTAACTTTCGTCAATGAAAAACGGTAGTGCAGGGCGAGACGAGGTGCGATAACCTTTTTTCTCGTGGGTGTTTTTTTTTTTTTTTTTTTGCTGTAAGGAGAACATCTCACCTCTAAAGTTTTCTCCTATATTTTGTTCTTATTCTCTGAATCTCTTTCTCCTTGTGGTGTTTCTGTTCCTCCAGGTGGACTGGCCGTTGAACATCGTCATCACAGACAGCTGCATGAACAAGTACAACCGTCTCTTCTCCTTCCTGCTGCAGCTCAAGCACATGGTGTGGAGCCTGCGGGACGTGTGGTTTCACCTCAAGAGGACGGGTGAGGAACTCTATGTAGGGCAAAGGGGTGGAAAGTTTTACTTTACTTAAAAGTCATACTTAAAGTCTCACGGAATAAAGTAAGACCACGACCGATTTTAGCCATTTTGGATTCCATAGAAGCATGCATGTCCTTTATTGGGAAAATAGCTCTACAAGCTCTCATCGCGTCGAGCTTGTACATTGATATTTTTAGATTAGGGGATTTTAAGTAGTCAGACTTTACTAAAACATCAGACATTGTTAAATCTTACATAATGTGTTAAATGTTTGGGAAGCAGCGCTAGCGTTTGTGGGGGCTCCTTTCATGCTGTTTCACAAATCGCACAAACTTTCAGTTGTCAGATTTGATCTTGCTTTAATCCATGTAATTGACACTTTGCACAGATTTCACCAAAGTCCCAAAAAAAGGGGGAAAAAAATCAAGAAGGTTATAATTGTTTTGGATTTTTCATTATAGTTTAAAGAGGGTTTGCTAAAAGTCTGGGTTTCCGAGGCTATTATTTTTGTGACAATACTTAGTTTCAGTAGTGATTCCTTCATGGTTTATGTATGCTCCTAGCAGTGGGATCAATGCAGTCCCTAGTAGATAGGACCGTTTTCTCTACTGATAACCAGACTGGAAGTTGATCTTGTTATTAGATAAAGTATCGTCACCAAAACCTTGTATCTCAGTCATTTCAACTCCCTATTTTTAAATGCCCTACTTTATAAGGACAAAAGTGATGCGTTATTTTGAACATATATTGAACATGAACTTTTTGATCAGTATTTGCTAGGCAAAATGAAAGAGTCCGATAAAGGGGCTACATGGATTCAGGGGGACTGCCCATAAGTCCGACATCTCATTACTCCGATGGTGGTTAGGTTTAGGTTTAGGCATAGTTTTACTGGCGTTAAGGTTAGGATTAGGTATCATCGGACTAATGGGACGTCGGAACAATGACACGGCACTGGATTCAGAAAGCAGGGAAAGAGGGGATACAGACGCAGAACAAAGTCTCAATCAGCATTATTCTTTATATAATATGTCCATGTTCTTGTGCCCACACAGCCCTGCTGAAAGGAGCGGGTCGCTCTGTGCAGTTCCGCCAGCTGCAGCTCTACAGACACGAGATGCAGCACTTTGTCAAGGTCAGTACATTTACTCAAGTACTGTACAATGTTGATGTATTTTTTATTAGTTACTGGAGTATTTAAAAATGTCAAACCTTTTACTTCTACTCCACTACATCTCCGAGGCAAATATTACTTTTTACTCTGAAGTTTAACAATTGAAAACTTTACTTTGTAGAGTTTAAATATTATTACAAAACATACATTAACCACTTCAGCCCTACAGTATATAGACTTCGGCCTTTTGAAAATAATCCATCTACAAGCTCACAACGCAAGCTCACATGTACAGAGCTTGCAGATCTATTCTATACATTTTGAAAACATGAAATGGAAGATTTCTGAATAACAAGCACTTTTTTTAACTTTCGGTACTTTTAAGTACATTTTGATGCCGATACTTTTGTACTTTACTTGAGTAAATTCAGAATACCAAGACTTGTGCTTGTAACAGCAGGTATTGATACTTTTACTTAAAGGAGAGTTTCTGGGTAAAATATACTCCCATACCTTTTTAAATGTCTTCTCCCAAGCTTGCGAGATGGTCCAGACACCCCATAGTCCAAAAGAAGCATTATATTCCATTTTTGATTTCAGCTTCTACTCGACCATGGCTCCATAATGGCCCGCTTTCAGTCAATGTCTAATCCGGTTATTTCGCTCGCTTCAAAGTCAATTTTTCTCCAGGGCGAAGCCATTGTTGTTGTGAAAAAGCTACTCTTTTCGAGTCTCGTTCAGCTTGAACTCCCGCCGTCTCTCGCGGGACAAGACTGAGAGTAGAGCAGCAGAGCAGCAGCAGCAGAACCTGTGGAAAGCTGTTGTCCCGCGAGAGACGGCGGGAGTTCAAGCTGAACGAGACTCGAAAAGAGTAGCTTTTTCACAACAACAATGGCTGCGCCCTGGAGAAGAAAATGCTTCGATGAACTATATACAGTACGGGAAACAGGTACGGAGCGAAAAAATTGACTTTGAAGCGAGCGAAATAACCGGATTAGACATTGACTGAAAGCGGGCCATTATGGAGCCATGGTCGAGTAGAAGCTGAAATCAAAAATGGAATATAATGCTTCTTTTGGACTATGGGGTGTCTGGACCATCTCACAAGCTTGGGAGAAGACATTTAAAAAGGTATGGGGGTCTATTTTACCCAGAAACTCTCCTTTAAAAAAAACGTGCGTCCTCCTTTCCACCACATGGTCCAGGTGATCCAGGGCTACATCGCCAACCAGATCCTGCAGGTGTCCTGGAGCGAGTTCACCGCCAAGCTGGCCTCCGCCAGCGACCTGGACGCCATCCACCGCATGCACGCAGACTACCTCAACAGAGCCATCTTCAGGTGAGGGGGTGGAAGTGCATGCAAACTCCCAAAGATGATTGAACCACTTTTTCTACTGGGGAACCACTTGCCTCTTTAGCTTTTGGGCATGTCTAATAAGGTCATATTAATAATTGTGGTTTTAATTTAAAACCACATTTATTTTAAATAAATACATAATCCAAAATAACAAAAATCTAACTCACGACAAGGGCTGTCACGACTATGACATTTAGCATGACGATTAATTGTCACTCAAATAATTGCGATTAGTGATTTAATTGTGTTTTTGTCGTTGACAATTACATTTCTGTTTGGCTTTTAGGCTTTGAAGTTGCACATGGCAATCATGACACATAACCTAAATGTACAAAGAAATTACTGACATATTTGACAATTGACAAATTGACAAAATATGAACGAAATAAAAAGAAAATAAACAAAAATAAAACAATTCAAAAAAAGAACATTGATAGTGGAAATAGCCGATCTACAAGCTCACAACGTGTCACATCGCGACACGTTGTGAGCTTGTAGAATTGCTATTTCCACTACTTTTTGAAACTTTACATTTCTCAACATGGAAACGATTATGATGATTATGCAAAATAATTGTGATTACGTCAAATAACTGCCATTAGACGATTATGTAATATTTGTGACAGCCCTACTCACAGCGTGTTGCACTGCTGCACGTTTAGAGCTTGTACATATTTTTGAATGTTTTTGAAAAATATCGAAAACATTTTTTTTTTTTTACATAAAATCTCTTTTGGAGCCCCTGGCACAAAACCTTTGAGATGGGTTGACCGTGCCCAAATACATATCGTCGTCGTCGGGTGAAAACCGTTCCTTTTGCATTTTTCATTTTAAAAATGATTTAAACTAGTGAAAAAAGCCGATCTACAAGCACACAACGCCTCGCGGTGCGAGACGTTGTGTGCTTGTAGATCTGCTGTTTTCACTACTTTTGTGCGACTGCCTTGTACGATGAAGCAGGGCTTTACTTTGCGAAAGAACATACAAATTTGAAACTTGGGAGACAACGATGATATCAATCTGAGAGTCCTTGACATGGAAAAGGTTTTAAAACCACTGGCCTAAAGACCCCCCTCCCACCACCCTCTCCCCCAGGGGTCTGCTGACGGAGAAGGCTGCTCCCGTCATGAACATCATCCACAGCATCTTCAGTCTCATCCTCAAGTTCCGTGCCCAGCTGATCGCACTGCCCTGGGACCGCCAGCAGGGGGAGGCGGTGCACCCCAGCTTCATCGCCATGCAGCAGTCCTACAACACCTTCAAGTACTACTCTCACTTCCTCTTCAAGGGTAAGGACACCTGGAGCTGCAGTCTGTCTCTAGTTATTTCACTGGAACTTGTTCTTATTTTTTGTGTATTCTCTGTGTTCACCAGCATTTCTTTAAAATGTACAGGCTGCCGTAATACTGTGGTAGATTTTATGGCTATGCCGGTGAACTGGGCGCTAAAATTCCTAAAGTTGTTTATTCTTAGTTCTCTCTTGCCCCCCATGTAGAGATGCACGATCATAAAATTATGGACGATATCCGATAACCCATATTTTACAGGCTCATATCTGTCGATACCGATTCCGATACCGATATGTTTTACATAATTATATTATAATGAAATATATATCTTATCAGAATCGGTATCGACAGATATGACACTGAAAAGTTGAAAAGCTTTCCCAGAAAACCCTGATTGAATCGTCAGCCTTCATCATTACAAATGGCTTTTTCAGCTTCACATTCAATGTGAATATTATAAAACGAAATATCGGCTAAACCGATCTGTCATTTTGATATCGGTTCGATACCGATAATGCATTTTTATGGCCGATATTGCCAATACCGATATAATGGCCCGATTAATCGTGCATCCCTACTGTCTGATGCTGTCTGGCCGCTGGATGCATATCAATGGTCCATTGTGTGACCTGGTAAGTACTGTAGTCTGTAGGTAGGCATAGGCTACTGACAGATGTATAATGGTCCTGGATTTATGAATTGAATTAGAGAGGCGACTAGCTGTTGTGCAATTATACACAGTGAGATGTGTGTGTGTGTGTGTGTGTGTGTGTGTGTGTGTGTGTGTGTGTGTGTGTGTGTGTGTGTGTGTGTGTGTGTGTGTGTGTGTGTGTGTGTGCACGTGCGTGTGCACGCGCGCAGTACAGGAAGTAAATACCAGTCTTAGTTTTTTCCCATGCTTAGTAGTTACCGTTTCCACTTAGTACGCTAAGAAACAAAGCACCTGATAAGTATTTCTTTCTGTTTTTTTGTGTTTTTCCAGTGGTAACCAAGCTGGTGAACAGAGGCTACCAGCCTCACTTAGAGGACTTCCTGCTACGCATCAACTTCAACAACTACTACAAAGACTCCTGAGTTTTAACGCATTTTCCGCCAGGTAGTTTTTATAATTCAGAAATGCAACTCCGCCAGCGATTTTCATCGCCTTATTTTGAAGGACCCACGGAAGTCACAGCTTTGGTCCGTTGAAAAAAAGCTTCTTTGGACGATCAGCACAATCTGGAAGTGGAATCCTAGATAAATGCACTTGTCTGAATTCTCTACCGTTGGTCTGGATGGAAAGCCAGATACCCCGGATGACTGCATCTCCTGAAGGATCACGGGAAATTGAGCCCTTCTTTACTGCGGGGTGTATCAGACGGGCCGTCTGATAATAAACAATTGAAAGACCGATTAATGCGTTTTGGCGTATATGGCGGGTTAGTGCGGTAACATTTTTGAAAAGGCATTTTGGCGTAAATGGCGGCCAAAGCGTTAACAGTACATCGCAGAAAGCAACAACGTTGGGCATTAAGCTTGTGAAACATACGGTCATGCTTTTTGCCTTCCTTTCAACGCACAAAGTATGTTTTTGTACAAGCACTGTATATAATATGTGGCCTAGATTATTTTTGAAAAATATATCCCTTCCAGGTGATCCAAGAGTCTTAAAGCATTATAAACATACAGTACAAAGCTGCAACCCATTCAGAACGGGTACACATTATAGTGTATCATTATTTCATGCTTTAACTATTGAAAAATAGCAGATATACAAGCTCACAGCGCGGCACCGAGTGCCGCACTGTGAGCTTGTCGATTTGCTATTTTTGACCCGATTCTATAAGTGTCTTTTGAATCCTTCTAAGATTTTTTGAAAAACCTATGTTTCTATGTCAGCAATCTGGCCAGCCATCATCAAAGAAAAGGTCCTTTTCACTTAACTGGAGCTCAGTTAGTCTGTTCTTGAGAGACTGCTATGTCAGTGGTTCTCAAACCTTTTCATGTAAAGGACCCCCAAAATGATATGAATTTGGCCACGGACCCCCATCTCAAAATATTTAGTTCCAGGGACCACCCAGAAGCAAAATTTGAGTTACAAATGTTCGCTTAAAAAATACATATATTCAAAGATTTGCAAATATTTTCACGACTTTTTCAAAAAGAGTGCCGCGCTGCGAGCTTGTATATCTGCTATTTTTCACTGGTTAAAGCATTCAATAATTCTAGGCCTAAATGGGTTAAAAGTCCCACTATGTAACTTTCTAATAACTACAGTATATAGAACATTATGCCCCCATGCAAATAAAAAGTTGCATTTATAAGCTATAAATACCACCCTCTCCTCTGATGGGGATCTCACTGCTGGATACAGGTGCAGTGGGCAGCTCTGACATCACGCTCTGACATCACTGTGATATCAGGGGAACCAAATCCCTTTTATGCCGATATATGGAGATCCCTGTGATGCTAGGGGAACCAAATCCCTTTTATGCCCATATATGGAAATATGGAAACCCTGTGATGCCAGGGGAACCAAATCCCTTTTATGCCCATATATGGAGATCCTTGATGTCATCAATATTAAGCCCATATCTGTGAATATATATGGGTACCAGGGGTCTCCATATATGGGTAACTGGTCCGATATACATCACTGGCCAGATGGCTAAGACATGGCGCGACCTCGCCCTTTAGGGCATGGTCGCTTTTTGCCATTAGGCGTCTTACTGGTAGTTACAAAAATGTACATAGTGGAGCTTTTGGTGTGAGCTCAATAGTTGGTTGTAAGCTTAGGTAACCTGGATGGATGGACAGTAGGGGGCGATGATTAGAAAAGGAAATAACACGCTCTCCATTGTGTTGCCAACACTGGGCTGATCTACGTACAGTATGTAAAAGTAATCAAGCCTCTGGCTCTGGTGAGCCACTCGCCATGCCAATTCCAAGCTTGCCTGCCAATTCCAAGCTTGCCTAGCCTGTGGGCTGTGTGTAAAATAATAAATATTTCATTGTAGAGAAAATAAAAATGCAAGAGTGCTTTAACCATTCTGTGGTACGGTATTTTGGTTTTAAATGTAGCATTGTTATGCCTTTATTGATAGGATAGTGGGTTGACAGGAAATGGGTAAAGAGATGGGGAGTGACATATTATGCCAAAGGCCTTCGGGACTTGAACCGCCGACGCGCTGTCAGGCTACATTGGAGTCCGGGTGCACGGACCGCTACGGCAGTGGTCCGTGCCCCAGAAATGTAGCACACATAGGCTACATGAATATTGCATTAACATGCATAACAGCATGTAGGCCTACTGTTTTCCTAACTGTGCCTTTAAACAGCTTAAAGGACGACTTCAGACATTTTCAACCTATCTTTGTACAATTGGTCCTCACTAATTATAATATGGCACAATGTTTGGACAGTGGAGGATAACTGGCTGTACTGTGACTTGTGTCCAGGTGCATTTCCACATGAACGAGCGCTTTGAAACTCCAGAGGGACATTTTGATGGGGCAGTGTGTCCTTCCTCATAAAGCTGTTTTTTAAATTTCTTTTAGCTGAAAGCACCTTTCTGAGAGGCATTTGTATCGTCCAGCCAAGCCTGATAGATCTTGCGAGGGAAATGAGCAACCAGGGAAATCCAGCCTATTTGAAAATAGCTGGCTGATCTTTGTTGCGAGCTTGTAGATTGCTTGGAAATGTATGATATCTCTTGAAACATTTTAAATGCGCACATTTTGTATGGAGGGGTCCCCTATTCATTTGGGGGTCCTTGATATGAAAATGTTTGAGAATCACTGGTTTAAACAACATTATAGGAAGTAATAAAACAACTACACTTTAGAAACAAGCCCCAAAAAAAGAACGCAACCTGCTGCCACCAGTATTTACAAGCAACCTTTACAGAAGAAACATTGGCTGAGCACTCCGGAAAAGATCTCCTTGAGTAGAAATGAGTTAAAAGTTTTGGGAGAGGAGCTCCTCATCATCAAGTTCAAAAGCTTTTGTTAGAATTGCAACATGGGCGCAAAGATGGCTGCCAAACGGACCCTTGAGACGATACTATTTCAAGTTGGGAATATCAAAATACCTTTTACTAAGACGCCCTTACAAAGTTAGAAAAAGATATATTCATGGGGGATTCATTGGGGACCTTAACTAAACCCATCTGCGTAGGAAAGTGACATTGATGAGAGGAGTTTCTGACGAATTTCTGCTAGACAGTGGAGCGGAGAACTCTGCCAAAGAAACGCTGGACATGAAGAGTGCTTGGCTGCCGGCTAGAGGAGCTCGCTCCACCGCCAGCCTTTACCGTACATAAGGAAGGTGCTGGCAGCTACAGAAACACTTCATGGGGACACGAGGCCCCCGATAAAGGTGTGCCAACTGTTTCCTTCTGTAGCAGCTCTTAAAACCAGCATGAGAGAAAGGGAAAGTAAAAATAAATGTCAGGAGTTTTTCTTTTTAGTTTTTTTCTTTTTAAATAAAAGAAACGTTTTAAAAACTCGGTAACAGAAACAAGTTTGTTATTTTGTTGTGAAACTTCTCTAAATAGCGAATTCACTGTCATTAGAGGATGACCCATTTTCAACTATCTTCCTATAATTGGTCCTCAGCAGGCCTGGAATTTCGTCATTTTAGGGACAAGGCCACTTCGCCTTTGGTGTTTTGGTGCCATTTTTTGAGGGCATAAAGGCCAAATGGCAGGGCAGGAAGGCCATCAAATAAGACACGATTTTAGTCCATTGAAAGAAATTGTTGAATTTAAGGTCTAGGGATGATAACCTAAATTTCAGTGAAATAGATAAATGATGGCATTTACAATCTGATCCATGCTCAGCCCTGCATCAAACAAAGACACTGGATTGGTTTAAAGATGGGGACTAAGATTTCAGAATCTCAACAAAAGTAACTGGTGTCTACATATTGACAAGAAAGAGAAAGAGGAGAAAGTGGTACAGTCAGCTCATCTGAGGGCTGTGGACCGTTCACCCGTCTACCAGTGATGGAAATGTCACTTTTTAACAAGATTTCAAATTTCAGTAAGCAGACCATCAGGGGCGTTACTGGGGCCCAAGGTGGAGGGGCCCTAATAACTTTATCTATTGAAAAATAGCAGATATACAAGCTCACAGCGCGGCACTCGTGCCGCGCTGCGAGCTTGTAGATCTGCTATTTTTGAAAAGTTGTGAAAATGTGTGAAAATCTTTGAATATATGTATTTTTTAAGCGAACATTTCTATCTCAAATTTTGCTTCTGGGGGTCCCTGGAACTAAATATGTTGAGATCGGGGTCCGTGGCCAAATACATATCATCTTGGGGGTCCTTGACATCACGATTTTTCAAAAATAGCAGATATACAAGCTCGCAGCGCGGCACTCGGTGCCGCGCTGTGAGCTTGTATATCTGCTATTTTTCAATAGTTAACATTCATGGGGGGCCCGCAGTGAATCCTTATACCCAGGGCCCAGAATTTGGTGTGACACCCCTGCAGACCATACAGTATGATACATTACGTCGATAGATGATTTTTAGTTCAAAGACATTAACAATCTGTCTTTCACATTCTGGATAGCCGGCCCTTTAAAATATACTGCACTAAAACTTGTATGCAAGAAAATATAGTGTTCAAGGTGCAACTTTGTATTTTCAAGATTTCAAAGGTTTCAGAGATTTCATTTTGTCATGCTCATATAATGTATGTCTGTCCATGAATGAAGCGGCAACCAAACATAGAATAATGCCGCTTGTTTTAGTTTGTTGTAAATTAATTCCTTAGGCCTATTTCATCATACAAGAGGGTTGCACAATAATAGCGAAAGTAGATCACCTATTGTCACTATATATATACTGTGTGTGTGTGTGTGTGTGTGTGTGTGTGTGTGTGTGTGTGTGTGTGTGTGTGTGTGTGTGTGTGTGTGTGTGTGTGTGTGTGTGTGTGCGTGTGCGCACATGTATGTATGTATGTAGCCTATGCATGTATGTATGTATATATACCGTATATATATATATATTTTAATGTAGGAATCTCGGAAGTAATGTTGGAGAACCCAGATTGGTGCCCGCTGGGCTGAATATCACCATTGATGTCCAGTTGTGCAATACCCGTTGTATCCGTCTGTCTGGCTGGCACTATTTTATGCCCATATATAGTGTTCCGTGTCCAGGCCAGTCTGTGATGTCATCTCCAAATTTGGCACTGTAGTGATGTCAGTCAGTATGGTCAGTTAGGCATGGTGACGACACTGTTTAGTATCAGTGATGTCAGCATGCAGACAGACGGTCAGACGGCGGACGGACAGACATTGTGCAATCTCCAAATTTGGGCATCGTTTCAGCATGCGGCTGTTACCATGGTGATGACACTGTGTAGTATCAGTGATGTCAGCATGCAGACAGACATTCACTAATATATATATATATATATGTCACATCCATTAATCGCAATTGAGGAAAAAGTTAGATAATTTTTACTGTAGACTGTATGGACAGAAGAAGCAGTGAAAGCCCATTGGAATTCAGTGTGGGAGCAGTCATGGATTTTAACAGGTCAACGACTCGCCCCCTCACTTTGTTCACGTTCCATTGTGATTAGAATTCATAAGGGGTGAGTGACGAGAAAATTGTTTTTTAGTTGTTATGGGGTTCAAAACTCACAATCAACATTTTCACTGTCCATTTGAATTCTAAAAGGTGGGTTAAATATTACTTTCCTGATTGATTCCTCATGTCAGCATGGCACAAGACATAAGTCGAGGGTTTATATCAGCATTTTCACTGTCCATTTGAATTCTAAAAGGTGGGTTAAATATTACATTCCTGGTTATTTCTCCATGTCAGCATGGCACAAGAGATGAGTCAAGGCTTTAAATATGAAAGTTATGGGGTTCAAAACTCACAATCAACATTTTCACTGTCCATTTGAATTCTAAAAGGTGGGTTAAATATTACTTTCCTGATTGATTCTTCATGTCAGCATGGCACAAGACATAAGTCGAGGGTTTATATATGAAAGGTCTGGAGTTCAAAACTCACAATCAGCATTTTCACTGTCCATTTGAATTCTAAAAGGTGGGTTAAATATAACATTCCCGATTGTCCTCCTGTGCCAGCGTGGCTCAAAAGATGAATCAAAGGTTCATCTATCAAAGGTTGTAGGTTCAAAGCTCAAACAAAACTAAAAGTCAACTCAAATAAAACAACTCAAACAACAACAAAAATCTCTAAAGTACAAGAAAGGTTGAAGTAAAGACTTGCAATGGGGTACAAACATAATTACACACTAACAAATGCCTAAAAAAAAACATACAATAAAAATAATTAATTATATAATTAATTAATATGTTAATTTCCTAAACTCCTCCCCCAAGAGGGGGGCTATATCTATGCTCCACCTTATGCTCCACCTTCTCCTACCGGAGTTAAAAGAGGGCGTGAAGAAAAGGTTAGGCTCCTCCCTCTCCTACCAGAGCTAAAAGAGGGGTTGACGAGGGAGGTGGGCTGATTCCATGCGCTTCGCCTTAAAAAGACCAAATTTAAAGACTTTCCAACAGTCAGATTCAAACCCACAACTTTCAGGTTGTGAGTCCTCTGCTTTACCACTGCACCACCAGGATTTTCACACTAATAACATGTCGGAGGTTATATTTATAGTAAAAAGGATAGCCGACAGGTCAATAGATGAAAATCCACAGCAAACACCTCTACCCCTGACAGAGTGACTGAATCTACTAGATACACCCTCTTATGACCAGGGTTCATTATGACAACTGCAATTTAGGTTCTTTAAAACCATCTTATTAGAACATCCAGATGTACACGTTCATTGAAAGCACATTTTATTATTTTCAGATGATCAAGAAAGACTATAGCAGTTTCAACCAAGTTATTTTTTTAAAATGTTTTTTGTTAAATCAAGTGCATTTGCGGTTTTCACTTTTGAATAAAAAATATGACGATGTTTGCAACTAGTTTCTCAATGTGGTATCATAACCATAGCTTCATTGATTATCTAAATTAAGTTTATTTCGAGAACACTTCTGAACTGCATTGCTTTGAGCTGTTCTAATAAATTACATAAATTGAAAACTACCACTTCCATTTTATGTATTTATTGCAAAAAACACCAATTATTTAAACAAACAACTGATAGCTGTACTGCAAACAATTTAGCCTCACAAGAAGGTATGACATTATTTTTTTAGCATGACATTGTGACATTTTTCATAGATTACTCCCATAAAACATACTAAACCCCTTTTAGTCAGGGAGGGTGTGACTCAAGTGTTAGTCAAGAGGCAGAGTAGATCTAATAGATAATGTTTTTTTTCCATCAAACACAGGATCACAAGAATAAACATAGGCATATATTGAGACCACTAAATCGTAGCTACTGCTACTGAACACTGTGTAAGCATTTAACTACTGGCAGAGATCTCAAGAAACTGAGGGTTTAAAATACTCACAGGGTTAACCAGACACAGGTGAACACAACTGACAATCAACACAGGGATTGGCTAAGAGACTAACAGGACACAGGTGGGGAAAACTAGCAAGCACAGGGAGGTGAGATAAGACGGTAACAGAGTAGAACAGGAAAAATAGGACTATAATGCCTACGGAATGAAAGGAACACAAGAATAAAAAAAACAACAGGACACACTGAAATAATGGTACAAAATAAAACAAGGTTTTTTAACAACACTAGCCAAATGTTAAATTTCTCTAACAGATTGCATCCTAACATTAAGCAATATCGGACGCACATCAACAGTTATATGATTAAGACCTGTGTGCTCTTCCATGGTACTGACTAACTAGTAACTACTATGGTGATGGTTATTGGCAAGTCTTTTCCATGCTTCTGTGGCAGCAGACCTATGTCAGTGGTTTGTAAGCTCATCGTTTGCGGTTCTAGACCACATTTGTCTTTGATACTATGGCGCCACGCTAATCTTTTCTGTATCGTTCCAATTTTAGCATGGCACCATACTTGTCTTCTCTGTATCGTTCCAATTTTAGTACCACTTTACCTCATGGTTCCACCTCATATAGGCCTAGTCTCAATAAAATATAGCATCCCAAAAAGTATCGCCCCCTTCTCGAGGGGGTCCAATAGGAAATGGGCCCTGGTGTGACATCACACCAGTCCCCTTTTCAGGAGAGAACTGTTCGGACACACTCACTCAGAAAATCACAGAAATGAAAACCAAGCCTTAAAGTTAATGAATTGTATTTTTTGGGGTGGAAAAATACACTGGGAATAATAAAAATAAGACATTTTTGGGCATAAAACGACAAGGGCGGAATTCAAGTGTGACTCGCATCACGGCAACCACACTTCTTCTTTCTATTCTATTCATGAAATTACTGAGAAAAATATCAGAGCCTGCTTACCGTCCAGAACATGATGAAATACTGTAGGTCTGTAGCGGTGATGAACAGGCAGTAGACCAGTTTGTGATTTGAGGCATTTTGTCCAAAATGGACCAATCTTAGAAACTTTGAAAGCCAATCTCAGCCAATCAGGATGGAATATGGACAATCAGACAGATCCATGTCGATCACATGACTGTAGAGATACTGTCTACCGATTTGTGTGATTTTTGGACAAAATCTGTAGGAGTAGGCCTACAAAATCTGTAGGACTTGGTCAAAGTTGATCCCATGTCAAAGCGTGTGTATGTTCGCAAACTCTTAATAACACCATATTCTACAGTTTTTTTTTGTGATGTCGCTTGCCTAGATGTTTGAATGTTTATGAACCACAATGGAAACAAGCTTCTGGCTTTTCAGTCATAATCCATTTTATCTGAGATTAATTAAGCCTGCCTGGGGAACAGGAGGTCACAGGTTTGATTATTAGCTCTGGCAATGTGTCAAGGTTTTCTCAACATCTTGAAGAATCTTTCTTGACACATTTTGATGTATTTGTATTTGATTATAATACAAATCTTTCTCATGGCATAACATCTTTTCTGATCTGAAGGTCTGCAGTCCTTGATGTTTGAGAACCACTGTGCTGTTGGGAGAAGCAGGCTATCTCAGTGGATAGAGTCACTGCAGACTGAAGATTAGATAGCAGGATCAAGTCTCAGTCCGGACAGTGATAGACTGTCTCTTAGCACTGAAATGTACCCCTGCGGACATAATTCAGCTGGGAAAAGCTGAAAATGCCATTTCCCTTTAAGTCACCCATTTTTTAACTTGACCAATTTTACTGTAAACACCATGCTGGTGCTGGAGGAGGCAGAACAGGAATATTGGAATTTGGCTTGAGATATTTTCCTTCCATTTGTGACCAGCAGAGGGGGCTGTGTTCCCACTATCAGCCCAAATATGCTCTGTCCAGATGTGAATCGTTTCTAAACAGCAAAACAAACATGGAAACATGTTTCTTTTTTGTATATTTGAGTCATATTCCTCAGCCTTGTTCAGACTTTTTTCAAACGCAAATCTTGTATGGGGATCCCATTCCCTGGCACTAAATATTCAGATGGGGGTAAACATTGAAATAAATATTGACAGGGAGTTTCTTCCTTGGCCTACTGTCATGTGCAAAACACTGACTGATCCAGAAGTGGGTGAAATTACCCACAAACACTCACACAAGCTACAGTTTAAGTTGAGTTTGTCGTCTAATACATTCCAAAGGTAATATTCACAAGTTTGTTTAGTTTCTTTCTTGTATACATTATATTAATATAAACAAATAACAAATGTACTGTAGCCTATAACCATGAAAGTTACAAGATACATTTGCATTTCTGAGTGAAACACACATTGTGATAGAAATAAAAGCCATGAACACAGCAAATAGCTACAAAGTTTCTCCAACTTTTTAATTGTGTATTTTCCATTCACATGCATTGACAGCCGATCAAAGCCATTTGATTCACTGTGTGTGAATTAACTCTACTACACATCCTTTTGTGTATTTTTTGTATTACTTTAATTGAAATGTTTTAAGATCCCCGCACAAAACAACTCCAATAATGCCGCACTCATCCACCCTTCAAGACACTTAAGTATTAATTTCAAGCTATGCAACAGTCAATGCCTTGCAAACAATAAGGTTATGGACGTTTGAGTCTGAAAGTTCTCTTACTATATCCTTCATCGTATACTAATAAATCATACAACCCTGTTAGTGCATTCTACTGCAATCTCACCTTTTTACACCTTTCATTAAATAGCTATCAACAATGGAAGTGCAATAACATTGTCCTCGAGAGAAATGCCAAGAAATATAATCACACAATCCAGAAATATCTCATGACAAGTTGTAGTTGTTGATGTATACTGTAACTCGTGTATTAACCTGTACATGTACAATACAGGGTCATCTTTTCCAAGAAGACTGAAAATAGACTTTGTAAACATACGTACGCTGAAGCAAAGGGGCTAAGCAATATTAGCTCCACCAGGGAAAAAGGACAGAATAACGCGCCATCCCCACCGGACATGATAACTATAACCGTATCTTATTATATTTAACCATTGTTGCGACCCGACCGTAGGTCGCAGTTTAGTATACGAACGGTCACAGCTTGACCGTGTCTCCGTCTATAACGCCTGTGGTTCCCATGACACATCACATCATGTGACATCACAGTGATGTCAGATCCTCAGAGCAGGGATCTCCATATATGGGCATAAAAGGCTGACACATCACTGTGACATCACAGGTGACTTCACAGTGATGTCATCGCAGGGATCTCCATATATGGGCATAAAAGGGATCTCCATATATGGGCATAAAAGGGATTGTATGTATGATGTCAGACGACAGAATCCATATATGGCCAAGACAGATGGTGCTTTTCTCCCTTAGGCTTATATCGTCGTTGTCGGGCAGAAACCTTGTGTCTCCAAGTTTCAAATGTTTCGCAAAGTAAAGCCCTGCTTCATCGTACAAGGCCGTCGCACAAAAGTAGTGAAAATAGCCGATCTACAAGCACACAACGTCTCGCGGTAAGAGGCATTGTGTGCTTGTAGATCGGCTGTTTTCACTAGTTTAAATCATTTTTAAAATGATAAATGCAAAACGAACTGTTTTGGACATACAAGGTTTTCATCCGACAACGACGATATGTTTTTATATTGTCAGTGTGAACACTGCCAACCACTATTTGATCACAGAATTTTAAAACTATATTTTTATAGTTATAGTTACAGTATAGTACTCGGTGTGAATGGCCCTTAAGACATTAATAACACCCATTACAGCGTCCCTTTATTGTAACAAAAATAAGAGTCGCTACCAACCCAAAAGGCCTACGCTGAGGCTCACCTTGTACCGTCGACGGTACAATGGATTGTCCATTAGAAGTGCTTTTCTTTTTTTGGTGTCCAGGACAGGCATCCACCTGCCGGTGCCTAGGACCACCTCTCACATTACTCATGCAGGCCATCTCCAACCCCGGACCACCAGTTTCCTTACCTTAACCCAGCGTTTCTCAAACTTTCACATTTCAAGGTCTCCCCTTAACTCTGGCAGTGTACAAATGGAACCAAATGAACCTGTGAGGGTTCATTTGGTTCCATTTGTACACTGTCAAGAGTTACAGACCTGTATGGGTCAATTTAGACCCCCATAAAGGAACCCACAGAGTCCCTGGAATCCTCTTTTATTTGAGAACCTCTGCCTTAACCCATGTAGACTGGAAAGCATCTGTGTCACTTTGGATTTTTACCACTTTAGCCATTGTTTTATACTTTTGCTATTCAAAAATAGCAGATCCACAAGCTCACAGCGCGGCAGTGAGTACTGCACTATGAGCTTGAAGATCTGCTATTTTTTGAAAAATCATGAAAATGTGTGCAAATAATGTTTTTAAAGCAAAAACGTAAATCTTTCTCGAGGTCCCTGGAAGAATGTATTTTGACATGGGGGTCGGCAGGCAAATAGATATAATTCTAGGGGTCCTTGACATTAAATTGAGAACCACTGATATAGAAAGATTATTATCATAAAGACATTTTTAGGTATTTTTCAGGTCTTAGTAAGAAAACGGGTAGTCCGGAATCCTCCTTTAAGCACATTACTTAGCGCCGCTGTCTGGGCAGAAACCTCATTTGGTGTAGAAACAGGAACTCTGTTTGGCCCCTCCCCTTTCTTAGTCCACTTCCTGCACCCGGTACCTCTGTGTTCATTCCTATACTAACTACAACACAACATGTTTAGTGCAGTGGTGCCTGAAAGGTAATGGGTTTTGGACATAAAAGGTTTCCAGCCGACAGACAGCGACGTTAACGCTACTCGGAACAATAGTACTAGGGCAGGGGCGTCACAAGGGGGGGGGAAGGTGGGACTGAGTTACTAGGGCCCAAGGTGGAGGGGCCTTAATTATTTTATACTTTAGTTATTGAAAAATAGCAGATCTACAAGCTCACAGCGCGAGTGCCGCGCTGCAAGCTTGTAAATCTGCTATTTTTGAAAAGCCGTGAAAATGCATGCAATTCTATTTGTAACTCAAATTTTGCTTCCTTGGAACTAAATATTTTGAGGTGGGGGTCCCCATTTTGGGGGTCCTTCACATGAAAAGCTTTGAGCACCACAGACATAGAAACGTAGGTTTTTCAAAAAACCACAAAGGATTTGAAATATTCAAAGACTTTTCATGATTTTTCAATAATAGCAGATCTACAAGCTGTGAGCTTGTATATCTGCTATTTTTCAATAGTTAAAGCACAAAATGTGAGTGAATCCTTGTACCCAGGGCCCAGCATTTGGTGTGACACCCCTGACTAGGGTTAGAGGATTGGAGGAAGGCAGGGTTTTTTGGGGAGACTAATGACCCCAGGGAAAGACTTCTCCTTCTGGCCTGAGTTAAGGTTAAGACCATTGGGGTCTCGGTGGCTTCTTGTCCTGTCCAGGGTTATGGGTGGAACGCGCTAAGCCTCAGATTCCAGGTCCTCCGGTCCTGAACCGTCGCAGTCCGTCTCTCCCGTCTCCGATTCCAAGAGGAGGAACTTGCCGTCGTTGGTCAGCGGCATCGTCTTCATCAGCTGCGCCAGCGCCTCCGGATCCTGAAGGGTACAACCGGCAGGAATTCTTCCATTATAACAGTGGTTCTCAACCTGTGGGTCGGGACCCCCAGGGGGGTCCCCAAATTATTTTGGGGGGTCCCCAGATGATTAACTTAATGTGCAACATTGTTTTCTCACTCAACAGTAAACAAAATGTTATGTCTCAACTCTTAGTGCTCATCAGGGTGGGGGGTCCCCAGTTAAAATGTGATTATTTGGGTGTCACAGCCTGAAAAGGTTGAGAACCACTGCATTACAAGACCCACTATTTTCAGAAAGGTCATCGGGAATCGGATCTGTGACACGCTGTCAGGCTTATTAGAGCCTACATGCGGTTGGTTATGTTTGTAGAGACTGACGGATCTTTGTGGAATTTCTTGAATTAACTCATTTGCTGCTATTTTAAACTTAAGGCATGTTTTCACTACAGTTACGGAATCTTTCCTGCAAAATAATTAGCATAATGATTTTCAACTTGCCGGGAGTTTAGTTTTTTGGGTGTTTTCACATAAGCAAAAATGCTGGCATAGCCATAAAATACCTCGTTTGCCAGACTTTGCGAGAGAACTAAGCAACCAGGTGTACGAAAATAATCCCCAAAAAGTGATATTATCTAGGCCACACGAGCACTTTAAAACTACACGCATCAGCTAATTGAAAATTACCGATCTACAAGCTCACAACAAATAAAACAAAACCAGCAACTATCATATACAAGCAACTTTACGGAAATGAAGACAATGCAGACATGGCAACACTTGGACTGAAAGACCTGAAGAAAAAAAAAAAAAACTCTCCCCAGTTCGATGCGTTCACTGCGGTGGCATCGTTGCCTGTCCTGTCTCTTCTCTCTCTCACTCTGAACGCTACAAATGGATTTCCTTAAACAAAATATTCTTCATGCTCAGCAACAACAACACATAAGGTCCGTTCAGAAAGGATCTCATCTAATGCAACGTGTTGCACCTGTGGGCTTTAGATTAGCTGTGGTCTGTGGACTCGCTCGCTGCTCAAAAGACTTTTAGACTAATCATCACACGACAACGACGATAAACTAATGATGCACCTTTTGTTGAGAACAGCTTCTTTCTTTCGGAACCTCCCCAGTCCCTCCGCAGATAGCGGAGGAAGAGGTTCCAAAAGGAGCTGCCGTTAAGAAATCATTGCACTTTTGCAGGCAGCCAGCCATGGTCACAATGCGACTCTACTCTTCTATAGTCTAAATAATTATATCCCTAATGCAAGGTGAAGCTGTATTATATTTCTACTGTATATCCCATTCACATTCAGATCGTTTTCAATCCCAAATACAATGCTTTAACTGTTATCATTGGCTCTTTACACCTGCTTGTCAAAAAAACGTCAAAAATAACGGTATGCGTTTTCACAGAAGGGAAATTTGTATTCTCACGGTACTTTCAGCAAAAATTACTAGGTATTTTGCCGTCAAATTTCGGACTCCAAAAATCCCGGAAGACAAAATAAGTGGCCGTTTTCACATGGCGTGAATTTCAAAATTGCCGTCATTTTTGACAAGACTTCCAGAAGTTTTGCTCATTGAAAACGGGGCTATAGGCTGAACTGTTTTCCTGCCAAATTGTCCTTACCTTTTAACGTGGGCACGCGCACACATCGTGCACGATCTGTGCGCGACTCATCTAGTAGACGTGTAGACTCGGTGACAGCTTTCGAATAAAAAAACCCCCATTGAAATAGACATATCCGTTGCCACGCTGTATCCCTGCTTATCCGCCAGTGTTTACATAAAAAAACATTGGAAACAGCTGTGCGCTATGGTAACACGTGGACACGTTCGCGCACATAGCAGACGATATGTGCGCAGATCATATGCCAGGCAGGTAAAAGAATCAAACAAAAAAAGAAAACGCGTGAAAAAATACCATTCTATGGCCGTCACCTCACTTGTTTACAATGAAAAGCTATGCGAACGGAGCTGCGATTGGACCTCAGACCGGATATGGAAACCGAGATCCGGTCCAAACGGGAAATACGACCGGATACAGTTAGGAGGCGGGCCTAAAGAGCCAGAATCGGCTATAATCAGCGACCATACTTTTAATCGTTTCATAATGATTAAAGCTAATTAAATCTTCGGGCTCCTCGGGCATCGCAGATTGGAACAGCGGGTAATCTCCGGTTTCGACGGGGATCGCAGGAAATTAGTTAAAGAGACTGTTACAGGATATCTTTGAGCTAAGTTATTAGTGAATTATATGGTAATCAAAAATCGAATTCTCATTTATACTCAAGGTGTTTAAATGAATAAATGACATTTTAAAAAAGGTAGAGGTTTTCTGAGAAGTTGTTGGGAGTTTACCTTCTTGGCTTCTATAATATCCTTCCCCAGGCTTATTGTATAACATATCTGTGGAAGAGGAAAACACAATTATTACATATCATCTAATCGCAATTATTTTGTAATCATTGTTTCCATATTCAAAAAAGTGTTCCAAAATAGTGGAAATGGCAGATCTACACAAGCTCACAACGGGTCATAATGTGGCGTGTTGTGAGATTGTGTAGATCTTCTATTTCCACTATTAATGTTTATTAACTAATGAAAGTATAAAATAATTATGCCAGTCATTAGGTTGTGTCATATCTGCCATGTGCAACTTCAAAGCCTAAAAGCCAAACAGAACTGGTATTTTCAATGTCAAAAACACAATTAAATTGTTCATACCAATTATTTTTTATTATTAATCGTCATGTAAAATGTCATCAATCGTGCCAGCCCTAAAGTCAAACAGGCTCAAAGAGCAACTGAAAGGCAGGATAACTGAATTTAGCGAGAGAAATAGGTCTTTGAAAACAAGCCTACAAATTGTAGATCGGCTATTTTCAAAGAAAATAAAAATGAAAATTGTGGAATATTTTCAAATCTGCACAAATCATGTATGGAGGACACTGGTACAAAATATTTTCAGAAGGTGTGTGTGTGTGTGTGTGTGTGTGTGTGTGTGTGTGTGTGTGTGTGTGTGTGTGTGTCAGGGGCGTCAATAGGGTATGGGGGAAATAAAATAAAAGTTACTTTTAAATATAAATCCATGAATGTCTCTCAGTAAAATAACTACAAATGCAAAATGTAACAAAATGGTCACTTTAACAAGGTATTATAATTATATTCTCCACACTTGTATTCTCCCAATCTTGACATATTCCCAGGTTCCGCAGGTCAGCTGCACAGGTGCAATGCATTATTGTTAATTGTGGCACGTTTACTAACATGCCAAGTTTAGCTGCACTTGAACAACCGTTCCAGGCTGCCATATCCAGCCCAAGAAACCGTAGAAACCCAGGTAAAAAACAGACAAAATCCGTGAGAACTCCCATCTTTGCCATACTCTAGCTTTTGCTGAACTGACGCCACTGGTGTGTGTGTGTGTGTGTGTGTGTGTGTGTGTGTGTGTGTGTGTGTGTGTGTGTGGGGTGGTGGTGACCTTCTCGCCCTCCGTGTTGCTCTCGAAGACAAAGGCGCTGTAGGAGGGCTCTCCCTCCTCTCCGCCGTGGCTCCAGTCTCTGCCCTCCACCACCAGACCCATCAGTCTGCCGTTCTCCTGGTGGGCGGCGAACTGGCACACCTCCCCCAGCTGGAACTGATGAGAGGGGTGGGCAGATGGAACCAGATTCACTTCACCCATTAAAACAGTCACCCAAGGGCGCAAACCAGGCTACCGGAACGGTCTCTACCTGGCATTCTTAAGCTCCTATCATAGTAGGCACTGCGGTGATAAGCTATCCACCGCGGTGTAGTCTTTTTAAGTCATAAAACTACAACATCACATCATTACTCGCGGTGAAGAGCTATCCACCGCGAACCCCGACACATCTCTGTTTTTACTATCAGACAGATCTGCCCATCACCCCGTTCACTGATTGGTCGATCTAGACCAGTCAGTCACAGTGATAGGACTTCACTGTGACTGACTATGATGGCCTCCACTTGTTTTCTCACTTTAGGTGGATAGCTTATCACCTAAAATTTGCTGTGAATAGCTCTTCACCCTGGACTCTGATAGAGGCTCTAGACGTAACCTCAGTAAACTAAACCTAACCTTAACCTCAGTGGAATGGTGCCAAAATCTAAGCCTAACCTCAGTAAAACTATGCCCAACTGTAAACATATTTCTAACCTTATCCTCAGTAAAACAATGACATTGATTGACATTGACATGCTGATGCTGTTTGGCTATATGTCATGTGCTTCAAAATAAGAAAATACGTCATATAGACATATGGATTATGCTCATGGTGTCTAGAAAAAGAAGCACCTGTTTCACACTTTTTTGTTGTTGTTTATATTTGTGTTACATTTAGGTAAAAAATCCAAGGGACAAGGGAAAATCCAGGACAAAACCGTACAAAACCCAAAATGTTGCACACGCTCGCCCAGCATGAGGAACCAAGCCTGTCTTGCACCCCCCTGCTAGCAAAATCACCTATGCTTCCGGTTATCAAACTAACTGTGAGGGGTTGCTTACGTGCATGCAATGCAGTGGACAAAACACAAACAGAGAGCTTAACATTTTCACTTTTTTATATATATATATCTAGGCTCTGGAACAGTTGGTGCCAGTACTTACTAACTTATTTTGCAAAACTTACGCTTATTCTTGTAACTTGAGTCTGAGGGTCGATCAACCTGATGAGAGGAAGACAAAATGGAGACGGTTGAGCAGGGGTCTTCAACAGGCGGTCCAGGACCCTCAGAGTTACTACAGGGGGGTCCTCCAAATCTTTGTGTGACTTTTTTTCTCCTTTTTTATATTGACTTTGAACCCTAGCATTAATATTCTGAAAACTTTAGCCAAAAATAGCAGATCTAAAAGCTCATAGCTTGAGGCGTTGTGAGCTTGTAGATCGGCTAAGAGGTTTGGTATAGAGGGGGAAAAGAGCAGACTAAGTACAGAGTGAAAGGTCAAGTTTATTAAGTATTGACGGTTCAAGTGGTTAAACATCTGAAAACACAAATTGACATGAATCCAAAATACACTGATGGTTGTGCAGTCAAACAATGAAACTATATGGAATCTATGAAGAGGTTGTGGGGGACCCTGCTTCATCTCTCTCTCAACTAAGGGGTCCTTGGCCTGAAAACTTTGAATACCCCTGCAGTTGAGGGAAGATAGTGATGTTCGGTAATGCCACGTTCACCTTGGTCACATCGTTCTCTTTGCTCTTTTGCTTTTGCACTCTCTTTCTTTCCTAAGTCATTATTTCTTGTTATTTTATCTTTAGATGTGTTGTTTTCTGTTGTTCTGCTTTATTGTGTATATATATATATCACTGCATTGTCTGTAAGGATGCCGAACAAAAATAACTTTTACTCTTATGTACCTGTACAAAAGACGTAACAATAAAGTACAACCTTGAACCTTATCTATCTGAAATTGAATCTAGCTCAACTTATTTCTAGCTTTGTAGCTTTTGTTGCAGCTACAAAGGAAACATCAGATGTATCTTTGTGTCTTCATGTCACTGGCTTCCAAAGAAAAATGAATGGTAGCCTGTATCTTTGTAGTTGCCAGTGTAATCAAAGACAACTTGTCCTCTAACAGTAATCCATAAAGTCTAATTTATGTTACACAACAAACAAACCGATTGATCCTTGCATAGTGTGTGTGTGTGTGTGTGTGACGTGTGTGTGTGTGTGTGTGTGTGTGTGTGTGTGTGTGTGTGTGTGTGTGTGTGTGTGTGTGTGTGTTGGGGGGGGGGGGGGGGGGGGGTTCTGGATGGAAAAGTATTCGTCTTGAATAAAAACCCTTAACAGATATACTGTAAACAACGTACATACAGTACACAGGCCGATATACAGTTTACTGCATATACCGTATGAGCCTGTTGATGATGTTATTGTCTTTTGCGTCCTCCCCACTATTTATTATAACTCAAAACCTTGGCACCTTGGCAACTACTTCTGCACAGTTTCACCAAGGAACCTCATTCAAACTGCAAGCCATTCAGCTTACTGAAGACGCGTGTGCTTGTTCATGATGCTTTGAAATGTTTTGTAATTTTTGGAATATTTCACTTTAAAAGTTAAAGGGTTAGTATGGTGCCCGGTTCTCTGTACTCCAACCTCTACCTGAGAGAGCTGCTGGTGACCATGAGGTGTGACTCGGTGGTCTTGAAGATGTTGTGGATGGCCCGGGCGGCCAGCACCTGCCTCATGGCCTCGTAGATCACCTCCCGGTTGTCTCCGCAGCGCACCGCCATGGAGCCCAGGAACTGCACCACAAACACCTGCTGCAGGAGGGAGTCTGCAGCACCAGAAACAAGGAGATGGAGCAAGGGAGGACAACTTTTATCATAGAGGAGGGTAGGGATGGGACGATAAGCGATATTATCGTTTATCGTGAAAATCGTATTGTGGAGATTTAATTTATCGTGATATCGTCCTCTGTCATGCGCTGGGATCAATTCACCTTTTATTTGTCAAGCTGCATATTCAGTACCACTTAAACCCTCTATAATTGGGAAAAGGTACTTACAATATACGTACTTGATCGTCTTAAAAAATAGCCGATCTGCAAGCTCACAAAGCGACGCATTGTGAGCTTGTAGATCTGCTATTTTTTTGGCAATAGTCGATCTGCAAGCTCACAACGCGACGCATTGTGAGCTTGTAGATCTGCTATTTTTTGGCAAATGTTCTGCCCCAGGATTATGGATTTTGATTATCGTGATAAGATCGTAAATCGCAATTTATTTTGTTACAATAATCGTGATATGAAATTTTCATATTGTCCCATCCCTAGAGGAGGGCCACTATATTCCCACACTCAATCCAGTGGGCCACATTGCATATACTGTCTGACAGAAACCTTGTATCTATTTAACTTTTTCCATTTCAGGAGGGACGACCATTAGGTTGAATGGGCTTTATTGACAAGAATGAAGCATACAAGCAGCAATATAGCACATAGAGATAAGCAGCAAATACAGCAGCAACTAATGACATGAGCAGCAGATAGCATAATGAAATAAGCAGCAAGCATGGATAAATGCAGCACTATCTAAACTTCAAGCGGAACCTAGGAGTGGCATATGGATTCTACCATCGGATCAGTGTACCGCGGGTCACGATATATATAACGTTATATCGTGAATTAAGCTCTCCGTGGACACATGATCCGATACCCCCAGCGGGGATAAGCATAATCCATTGAGGTGGACGCTGGGGATGGCGGTGGGGCAGCGTTGAGCTTAGCAACTGACTATAGCTGTGCAGCTAGGTCTAATGTACTCTGGGTAAAGGGGGGGGCTGAGGCCGCTGGCCCCCGCCCCCCCGGCGCGCTGTCAACCCTTAGCTCGCCCCTCCTGAACTAGCTACGTCATGACTTCCTGCGCTCAATTTCAGGAGGGACGACCATTAGGTTGAATGGGCTTTATTGACAAGAATGAAGCATACAAGCAGCAATATAGCACATAGAGATAAGCAGCAAATACAGCAGCAACTAATGACATGAGCAGCAGATAGCATAATGAAATAAGCAGCAAGCATGGATAAATGCAGCACTATCTAAACTTCAAGCGGAACCTAGGAGTGGCATATGGATTCTACCATCGGATCAGTGTACCGCGGGTCACGATATATATAACGTTATATCGTGAATTAAGCTCTCCGTGGACACATGATCCGATACCCCCAAAGAAAGGACCCACGCGGGTCCCCCCCCAAAACACGCAATGCTTTAGAATCCATAAGGCTCCTAATCATCGGTGAGGATGATTTGTTTCCGCGGGCCTAACAGCTTGGACACTGCTGTGACCAGAAGCGCATATAACTAAACTAACCTATCTAAGCATACAAAAACATTGCGCCCAGCACCCAGAATACTTTATTAATTTATATACATTTAATTTTTTTATTTTTTATTTTTATGCATTTTATATTTTTTATACATGATTTTTAATATTCTACCACCCCCGACCACCTTGCTTTGCTAGGGAAGAAAACCTCCCACAGTATACATGGCTCCGCCTGAAGCGCCCTGATTACTCTCAGCTTGACGCAATCAGTCTTTAATCGACCGCTGGTTCGGTCACTCCAGCGTCGCCTGGCTGCTCATGAGCCTCTGAGCTTGGAGAATCTCTGGCCTGCTGAACCTGATGTAACGCACATAGGCTGCCGATGACCATCGACCCAGGGACTGGATTGTAGCCGAAGGCACCAGAAGGGCTGCTGAAGTTGCTGCTCCGATACGCAGGGAGTGCGGCGTGTAGAGGGGCCGGCGCCAGGCCTTCGCTCTGGCACAACGCCTTCAGCTTATCAGCGAACCAGGCTCTTGTCATGGGCCTCCCCTCGGTGGTGCGAAACAGTGGATCATTAGGAGCTGACATCGGCCGGACCGCCAAATATCTCGCCATGGAAGTGAAAGGACAAAAAAGTGAGTTAGTTTTTGCCACCACTACCGGCGTGCCTACGCTAAATTTATCAGTTTTTGACTTTTTTAGCAAAACAGTATAATGCGTATCTTCCATTACTAAATCAGAAAAGCAGAGGCCCTCAGATGGGTCGAAAGTCAGGGTGCTCGCCGTGTATTCCCCGCAACGTAGGAAAGCATAGAAGGCGAATAATAGAACAGCTTCCAACATGACATTAATGTGCCATGCGAATAGGCCTCCCCTTAATTTCCCCACCAACCTGTGAAGCACCGCTATAGTGATAGGTAAGCGGCTATCATTGCCTTGAGTTCGCTCCTTCTTGATGCCGTTGAGCAACAGGTGAATGGCTGGGTTGCTTAGAATACTTGGTACCGTCGGGTCACGGCAACGGAGATGGAATTGAATGCCCGAAATAATTGCTTTAATGGACCCGGCCTGTAACTTCCTAGATTCGAAAGCATGAACTATGAACGCACACACCATTGGGATATTGAGGGGAAGCAAGGGACATGCAAAACGTTCACAAAAATTGCAGAAAAACCACCATGCTGAGTCATAGGATTTAATGGTGCTTGGGGCAAGGCCCTTACGCATGTATTTCTCTGCGGCCTCCCATAAGGAGACCAGGGGCCTTTCCTGAATTAATCCAGCGACATCTCCGCGAACGGTGGAACCGCCAGGCCTCTGGCTGCGGCCTCCGGACATAGCATGCGGAATTCCTGGAACTTTAAACGGGACAGAGCGTCAGCAATACGATTTTGTTTGCCTGGAATGGACTCTGCCCGCATGATGAAATTGTTCTGCAAGCCTAGCCAGGTAAGGCGTCTTACGAATTTATTAATAATGCTAATTGAAGAGCGCCCTTTATTAATAACTTGAACTGTTGCTTCGTTATCGCATCGAACGGAGATTTTCCTCCGGGCCCACTTGTCTCCCCATAGGGAGGCAGCTACAACAATGGGGTACAGTTCAAATAATGCAATAGATTTACAACCTTGAGGTAGCATTAGCATTTCATTTGGCCATGAACTGGCAAACCATTCCCCTTTAAAGAATCCCCCGAACCCGACGGAGGGGGCCGCGTCCGTAAAGAACTGCATGGCTTCGGAGGCCTCCTCTTCCTCATTGTAGAAGAAGGAGATTCCGTTCCATTGAGCCAGAAACAGTGACCAGAACTTGAGATCTGACCGGCTCCCCTCGTCTAATTCAATAATATCTGAGAGAGCCTTTTTTCCCTTTGATAGGTCGATTAATCTAGACACAAACGAGCGGCCGTGGGGAATAATGCGCATCGCAAAGTTAAGGTGACCTAGCAAGGATAGCAGCGCCCTTTTTGAAACTGCTGGCGCCTCCGCTGTTTCCTTAATAATCTCTCTAATTCTTAGGAGTTTCTCTAACGGCAAGGCGGCCTGCATTAGAACACTATCCAGCATGATTCCTAAGAATTCGATCCTAGTTAAGGGGCCGACCGTTTTTTCTTCGGAGAGCGGCACTCCGAGACTATTGAACACTTTGCGCACTGTCTCAATACCTCTAGCGGGCGGTGCATTAGCAAAATCAATAGTTAGAAAATCGTCTAACAAGTGGAGAACGAAGGGGAGTTTAAACGTGTTATACAAGATCCAGCATAGCGCTTCCGACAGCGTGTCGAAAATGCGGGGGCTGCTGCTGCACCCGAACGTTAGCTTTACCGCAAAATACAGTTTAGAACGCCATTGAATGCCAAACAGGTGCCATTGTGAAGGGTGTAACGGCATAACTTTGAACGCGTCCACAATGTCCGCTTTAGCCAGCCAGGCTCCTGGCCCCGCGGATTTTATCATCTGAGCAGCCTGATCTACTGAAGCGTAAAAGAGAGAAAACGGTGGCAGCGGTATTAAACTGTTAATGCTAGGAACGGTGCCACCATGCGGGGCGGAAAGGTCGAAAATGAGGCGTTTTTTCCCCGAGTATTTCCGAGTGGCTAGCCCTATGGGGCTAACTCTGAACACGCCAAACGGCGCTTCGTCGAACGGACCTATTAAGTGCCCCTTTCCCTTCTCTTTCGCCAGGAGAGAATCCACTATGGATGGCTCCGCGAGAGCTGACTTGAGATTATTGCACACATGCGACACATTAGGCAACCAACAAAGCCCCGCTAGAAACCCCTGAGTCAAACCCGTAACCAGATATTTAACCCAGCATTTGTTCGGATGGTCTGATAAGGCAGCAGAGAGAGCCGGCACGTCCACTGGAGTTGAGGGATGCATCTTTTATATTTTTTCCCACTCTTGGACTCCGGCCTCGTCCTCCTGGGACACACAGATTTGGGGTGGCTGTCCCCGCACCAGCTGCAAGTATGCATATATTTGCATTTAGGAAATGTACAGACATTCTCATTGAACTGTATACACAAAGGAATATTGCGAGTAGGACCATACGGCACCTGCTGTCTTGGGTTCGCTGACTGCCCGTACCCCATCTGCGGGTGCTGATTAGCGGGCGGGAAGGATTTGGGCTTACTAGCCGGATTCTGGGAACCGGTCTTGGGGCATAAATCGGTCCTGTGGCTGTGTGAGTCACAGACCGAGCATGACAGCGGCGGGTGCGCCGTGAAATGTCGGCTAATCAGACTAAGGTCTTGAACAGACCAATCGATGCGCTGGTTGAAGCGCTGAATGTGCATCGCTGCCTTCGAGGAGAAACTCTTGTGATACTCATAGAAGAGTCCTCCCCCATAAGTGTAAGCTAAGTCGGAAATTATGGACATGTAGGTGTCCAACTCTGCCCTGCGCTCCTGATAGAACTCGCACATAGTATCGCGATAAACCCCAAAGGCCACATTAAACTCCGGCAATGTCAGTGACTTAGACAATCTAGGATCGTTGTCCTTCAGAATAACTGAAAAGTCCCCGCAGTCGAGGAACCTCTCAGCCGAGGATTCAGCGGCGCATAAGAGAATCTTGACCAGATTCACATCCTGACCTGCCAACACATTTAGAGCATATTTAGCGGTGGTTTAACCCCAGCCAGCAATAGAGCCAAACAAGCGGTGCTTATTTACCTGCGAGAATCTGGCTTCTCAGCGCATCGGGGATGGCAGCCGCCGGGGAGATGAACGGAGACCCCGCTGCTGGCGCCGCGACTGCGGTTCCCAGATTCCTGCGAGGGATGAAGGGAGCCTCGCTGTCCCTCGGTGGAGCCCCGCTTGGCCCTGAACCTCCGTTGGACGGGCCTGCGCCGCTGTATTCCAGCAGCTGGATGCGCTGGTTCATCCCCGACAGGGTGGACTTCAGGTCCGCCAGCGCTAGGAGCACCTCCACGCTCGCGCCTTTTCCCCCGAAGCCGTCCTCGCCGCCGGCGGGGACAGGAGTGCTGCCGCTGGGTGCGCCGCTGCCGCTGGGTACGCTGCTGCCGCTGGGTACGCCGCTGGGTACACCGCCTTTCTTCTTTTTCGGTGGAGCCTGGGTGTCGGCTTTTGCAGGCCTCTTCCCCTTGCCTTGCCCTTTCCCCTTGCTCGCCGGGGGCTCTTCGCCGGCTGATTTGCGCGCCGCGCACATAAACTGGAACAACCCCTCGTGGCCGAGCCCCATCGGGGGTGACAACCCGTTTACATACAGCTCATCCAGGATCCTATGCACTGGCCAATCCGATGGGTTCAGCGACTGGTGCAGCCTAGGACTTCTGCGAGGAGTAGCTGGTTCCTCCTGCTGAGCTGGTGGGACCCCGGAGTCCGGGATCATCTCGACTTCCTCTCCCTCACCCTGGGGGTCTTCCGGATCCGACTGAGAACTTCCCGACATGGTGAGTGGACTAAGAAGTAATAATAAGTAATAAACAAAATAGAAAAAGCACCTCATTGATCTACTGATCAGCGACCGCGCAGGCTGGCTAGCCTGGTAGCAGCTCCCGACGACGTGGCAACGTTTGTAGCGATTAGCTCTCGTAGCAGCGACCTCCGTGGCAGCGTTGAGCTTAGCAACTGACTATAGCTGTGCAGCTAGGTCTAATGTACTCTGGGTAAAGGGGGGGGGATGAGGCCGCTGGCCCCCGCCCCCCCCGGCGCGCTGTCAACCCTTAGCTCGCCCCTCCTGAACTAGCTACGTCATGACTTCCTGCGCTCAATAGATGAATACCCTACTTCACCACACGAAAGTAGCAAAAATAGCCGATCTACAAGCTCAAAACGCAAAATTTGTGACGCGTTTTGAGCTTGTAGATCTGCTATTTTTGAATTGGAATCCTGAATATTTTTTTTTTGCTATTTTTGATTTGGAATCCTGAAAACTATGTTTTTTATTTCATTTCAAATGCATTTAGTTATGTTAACTTCATGAACTTAAATACAAATAAAAAAAGACAAAAAAAATACTAGTCATAAAGCTACTGATACAGTATAGAGTGAAGTAATCAAAGCGGGTCAACCGAAAACAAATTTATGCCAGTATTCTATATTAACCTGTGGGCGGCATTAAGTGAAGGTGGGGGCCGCATGTGGCCCCCGGGCAGCCAGTTGCCCATGTATGAGATAGAGGAAAAAACTTTTGCCACAATGCAGGAATATCTTTAGTACCAAACATACTGAAAAATGTCCCCACCACAATGTGGTGTGCCTGGCTCTAGGAAACCATTCATTTTGCCTTCATTGAATTACACACATAAGACACATAATGCACAGTGAATAATATTGTCCACAATCATGTAAACCAGGCCTGCAAATATCAATTGCCCCTAATGTAAAAACACTAAAACATGCACAAACACAGGAGCAGAAGCACACGCACGCACGCACGCACGCACGCACGCACACCTAAGTACAAGCTAGAATTAAATTGTCACTCCAAGCACAAAGCTAACATGAACACTTCTAAGACAAGATAATGGTGTACACAATAAAAATGCAATGAAATGCATTAAGCTTTACCGTCACTTTCTGGGGAGCAGTCATCATCCGTCTCTCCAAAGGGATTTGTGCGCCTTTCAGGAGACAGACAAACACACACACACACACTATTAAACCCCTGCGTTGGGCTTCCTGGAATGAATTTAATAACCATTACAAGGACAGCTTTCAGGAAATTAGCTTAATCTAAACCTACTCACTCTCACACACACACACACACACACACACACACACACACACACACACACACACACACACACACACACACACACACACACACACACACACACACACACACACACACACACACACACACACACACACACACACACACGTTTCTATTACTGTACTTCTGAGGACATTAATATTTTAGGATGGCTATTTTATGAATGAAATGTTTTGGTATTTATGGGTATTATTAACTCTTAGCCAGCCAAATCGCCTTCCATCACCATTTTGAGGAGGCCCAGCCAGCCAGATCGCCAAACGTTGCCTTGGGGATCATTTTCTGATTTTTTGGGTATTTTTTTGACATTTTTTGAGCTATAAATGACCATTCTAGGTTCATATAAGCTTAAGCTATGAAAATGCGATGGAAATGACATCATCGATGACGTAACCCGGAAGTCGTTCGGCCATAACAAAGCATAGGCCTTTCCATAGCATTGAAAGCTGACGTTTTTCTTATCAAACTTTACCATATTTAGACGGATTTTCATTCGGAAAAAAATGGCAGGCTGACAGAGTGGTCACTCAGGAGCAAAAACGAGTGTACACGGCGTGCGCAGGACGTGCACGCGCTCCAGGATCGCTCCCGTTCGGCGGACCGGGAGCCATAATGGCGGCTCCATAGGCGGCCATTATGGTCCACATGCTGTCCAGGCTGAGTCCAGACTGCAAGACCTAATCGTTGGGCACACTCTAGTGGTATAGTACGTGTACTACATTCTGCAATTATATTATCCCTGCTGGGTTAGGCTACTGATAACTTGGAAATTAATAATATTCCTGGCAGTATAGGCGCACAAGCATATTGTAAATGGCTGTGTATGTGTTTTAAAAGTAAGCCTAAAGCCAAAAAGTGGCAGATCTACAAGCTCACATGTGAGCTTGTAGATCGGCTATTCAGATCTGGAAGGTTTTTGTAGTATATTTTGACCTTGTGAAATGGGGCATTCTGCACAATGAGTAATTTTACTTTTGTTATTTTAAGTACCTTTAGATGCCAATACTTTTGTACTTTTTACTCAAGAACATTACCGGACTTTTACTTGCCTGTGTTACATTGCAGTATTGACATGTTTACTTAAGTAAAACATGTGACTACTTTTTTCCTGCTCACAAGTATGGTAATACACGTACAGGTACTCATGCGTGCACACAGCCCACTCTCACCTTCCCCCGCCCCTGTTCTGGTCCTGGAACTCTGAGGCGGGCAGCATGATGTCAAACTGGATGGGGGTGCCGGGTGCTATCAGGTCGTCTGCCTCGAGAGGGGCGCCCGCGTTCTGAGAAAAGTCACTGCTGCTGCCCTGCACCACACCTCCTGGCTTAGCTCTGTCAGGAGGGGAGGAGGAGATAGATAGATACTAAGGGTGTAACGATACATTTTAATAGTGATTTGATACATATCACGATACATGGTTGACGATACGATACATGGACTATATTGGTTAATTCATGGCAATACGATACATATAAATCTGTGTGAAAGGTGTGGATAATGCAGGTTTTTAGGGGAAACCTGTATTATTATGAATATAAATAAGTAAACACAGTGATTATCTGGCAAATACATGGACATTGTATTTGAACACATATGGACAAACCTGCACCTTGACATGAACCCAGAGATTACACACATGTATCGATAGACCAGTGTAGCTACCGGTATATGGAAAAGAAAAGTAATTAAACCCCTCTTTTTAAAATGTTCTTCTTAAAAATGCTAAATATAATGCACAAGTAGGTAGTATCGATACAATCAATTATTTGCACTACCGATTTGATACGATACAAAATCATACTGCATCGATATTTCGATGCAGTTACTATATCGTTACACCCCTAATAGATACCTTTATTATCCCAAGGAGGAAAATCAGTCACGCTGAGGCGTGAAAAAATCACACCCGTGTGAACTGAGCGGTGGTCGTGGAGGCTGCGCAACAGCAAAACAAATATATATATCCATCATCCATCTGTGTGTGTGTGTGTGTGTGTGTGTGTGTGTGTGTGTGTGTGTGAGAACAACAGTGCCCCTCCCTTAACATGTGTGGTCAGAAAAGGTACTGCAGGCTTGAGGCTACATACAGACACGGACGGCCGGACGGCCGGACGGACGGATACCCACACACACGGCCACGTATAGGAGACGGTGTGACCACCGCTCAAAAAGTACTGTTGTGTACAGCGGGAAAACAAAGCAAAGAAGAATCAACAATAGGCCTACAGAGCAGTCGTAAACGCAGGTAAAAACCTAAAAAAGAATATGAAGGACAGTCAATTCTTGAAAAAGGAATATAAATTGAATTGATATACAAGGCCTCAATGGAAACAAGGACTTTTTTGTTTGATTCTTCTCATAAATAGTGGAAATAGCAGATCTAAAGTACAACCTCAGCTTGTATTTCTGCTATTTCCACTATAACACATTTTGAGTATGCAATATTAAATATGGCATATTTTGGCCATAATACATTATTTTCATTACTGGCATCGGTCATTGTCAGTTTTTTCCCCCGAGCAACTTTTGTTTACAAAGCCTAAAAATCCACGCAATCATTTATATGGAAATTAATCGTCAAGTAAAAAATTGTGACAGCCCTATACTGTACCTTAAAGCATCTGTGTCGCGTTAGACTTGAACTGCTTTAACCATTTTATGCTTTAGCTATTGAAAAATAGAAGATCACACCCCGAATCCATTTGGGTCCCCATCCGGAACGAATGGAGGTACATTTATTGTAATCACATTTTTATCTTGGTGAATGTGACAAAAAACTAAAAATATTATTGAACTCATGTTTCCATGGGGTGAGTAATCAATAGAGAAAAAAAAGTCATTTTGGGGGTGAACTACTCCTTTAAGTGTCCCGCGAAGCTTGGCCAGTGTGACCCTGAGCGTACCACACACTTTGACCGCTTATTGGCCACGTTTCAGAGCCTGGATATTTAGTGGAGTACAACACACTTTGAGCGATTTGTGCCAAGATGTAGGACTAGATGTAGGCCACGCTTCACGTCCCGGACAAAGCCAGATGTTGGCAGAAGAATGGTCTGTAACCCTCTCAGAGTTACAGACCTGTAAGCCCATACATCCTAACAGAAAAGTCCTATCATTAAACTCACCAACATTGCAGCTGTACGGAAAGCTTGAACTATCCTCTTTCTATCTGCAAAGTGTTTGTTTCATAAAAATCCACCGTAGACATGTTATGAGTTACCTTCTGTCAATAAATTGCATGCAGGTGATATTTTTTCTAAGTGCAACGTCCTGCTGCCTCCTGCATTATGTGTAATTTAGAAACAGGTGTAGGGACCGTTGCATGATTACAAAGTGGTTAAAATGATGATTGTGACGCTATATTAACCCATGCATTTATTTCACATAAACAGAGCAGACCGTCCTCACTAGATATTGTGAAGTTGGAAACAATTATGTGCAGTTATGTGCAGAACGGAGGACACCGACAAGGTTGGGTTGTAGCTCTTTGTCTACCGTATGGTGGGTAATTGGCATAGTTTGTGTTTTAACGTTTTGCTTAGGAGCCACTGCTCACAGACGTTTCAGAACTGTGATTATATATCCAACTTTAACGAACTCTACCATTTTCCTTCGCAGAGCGACATAAAAAGGCTGCTTTTCCATAATCATAAGAGCTCATTTCAGTCTAAAAAGTTACACAATCTACTTCAAAAGAAAAGGCCTCTCTCCCTTTTCCCTCGTTTAAGCACACTCTCTCACAAGTTATTGTTGTTGCCACTGTGAGTCGGAACTGACTTGCGTCTTGAACCTTTTTCTCACTAAATAAAAGCTACGTATTTTTCCCCACTGAAAAGACCGTCTGTCTGTAATGACAGACGCATGACAAGTCGAGTTGGGGATGTGAAAACAGTGACAAAAGTGTTTGTGTGATTGGAAATACATTGGGAGGAGAAACAGAATAGAAGAAGGAGAAAGTAGTTCAAGGCAGAAGGTTATGTTGACCTTAGACCCAGGGATCCAAAAGGAACCACAAATAGCAAACCGCTTCTAGCTGTGGCCCACATTTGCTGAATGGTTGAACCATGCTAAGACCCCTAGCATCCCCACTGTGACACATTGTCAGCTTGTACAGAAGATTGGCTATTTCTGGTGAAGAGATTTGATGTTGTCAAACTGTTCCTGGCCAGAATGTCCCATTTCAAGTTTTCGAATGTATAAAAAATCTTTTGAAAATAGCAGATCTTCAAGCTCACAATGTGTCGCATCGAGACACATTGTGAGCTTGTAGATTGGCTATTTTCAAATGGCCGAATATGTAGGTTAATAAGTGATTACCGGTAATATATGTTTTGTAATAATAATCAAAATCTACAAATTAACTAGTAACTAAAGTTTTCAAATAATTGTTGTGGAGTAAATATTTGCCTCTGAGAGTATTGGAAATTGGAAATACTCCAGTAATGTAAAAAATAACAAAGAAATTTACTTTACTGAGATGACAATAACAAACAGAAGGAGCCATGTGTACTCATTAATGTGCAGGTCATTTTCAGACCTCAAGAGGGCACACTTTCACTTCAAGCGTTTGAACTTGAACATCATCACGCCCCACCCATCTGACATTTGTGTTGACTAAGTCAACTGTAGTTTGTTTACTAAAATCTTATGATAACTAAATAATTTCTGATGAATACAATTAAATGGTGATATATTATTTGGTGATTTGATGATATACAGTATATTTTGAACACTGGAGATAATGCACTCTCAACATTTCATACTGTATATAGAACATTGAGCGATGTGCTTGATTGATTGATTACATTATTAGCAGTTTGCAAAAAAAAAAAGCACAGCTGGTAGAGTTCCACACAAAGGGATGCTAAAAGGATAAAACCAAGAATGCACTATGGCTCGTTTCCATTGGGGTCCTGTGTATATAATTCATTGAAATTTAAAGCAGGGGTCTTCAACGTTTTCAGGCCAAGGACCCCTTAGCTGAGAGGGAGATAAAGCAGGGACCCCCCCTACATATTGTGTAAAATTGTGTTGCAGACTTTCATAGACTTGTTTAACAGCATCTATGTTGGATTTGTGTTAATGTGTTTTTTCAGACATTTAACCACTTAAATCGGTGATACTTTGTAAACTTAACCTTTCACTCTGTACTTGGTCTGATCTTTTTTTTAAACCTCTACACGTATCCTATTTGGCAAAAATAGCCGATCTACAACTTCACAGCATGAGACGTTGAGCGCTTATAGATCTGCTCTTTTTGGCTAAAGTTCTCCTTAGAATAGGGATGCGAGGGTTCAAGTTGTTCATTTAAAAGAATTATCCTATGACGCAAAGATTTGGCGGCCCCACTGTAGCAACTCTGAGGACCCCCTCGGGGTCCCGGACCCCCTGTTGAAGACCCCTGATTTAAAGACAAACAGTGCCTCACCTGTCAGGGTTGGGCGAGCCCTCCTGCCTCTTCTCAAAGCTGGTGATGGGAGTGACCGCCTGGATGGCCGTCTGGTTCAGCCGGATGGCCACAGCCTGACCGCAACAACAACACAGAGAGGAGCATTATTGTACTTCCACCATGTACTTATCCATGTGCAGGTTGTTTTTAAAACCACAAGGGGGCACACTTTCACCTCACGTTTGAAACAGTTATGTACTGTATTATATAGACCAGGGGTTCAAAACCTTTCCTGGATCAGGGTCCACCTGTAAGGTGTGTATTCTAGGTCAGGGGTCTTCAACGTTTTCAGGCCAAGGACCCCTTAGCTGAGAGAGAGATGGTGCAGGGATCCCTACAAGCTGTCCATATATTCCATATAGTTTCATCGTTTGACATCACGATTATCATTGTATTTTGGATTCATGTCAATTTGTGTTTTCAGATATTTAACCACTTGAACCGTCAATACTTAATAAACTTGACCTTTCACTCTGTACTTAGTCTGCTCTTTTTCCCCTCTACACCAAACCTCTTTGCCAAAAATAGCAGATCTACAAGCTCACAACGCCTCGCAGCGTGAGCTTGTAGATATGCTATTTTTGACCAATTAACCACTTAAAATAACATGACCTTTTTTTCTTTTCCATAATTATTATTATTCTTTTTCTCTTCCATGTCATCAGCGCCCACACCCTAGGAGGGGTTGGCGAAAGGGCCTTTCTGTGTGGTGTTTCCACGTTCTCCCTGTGTTCCTTAGGGTAGGTACCCTCACAAAAACATGCAATAATCATGGCCATGGCCTGTCTGATGGAGGGGAAAAAAGCTGGTTGGAATAGCGTGTTCCTTCCACGCGCTACGTCCAACCGGGGAAACTCCCCCCTGTCAGGTGATAAGAAGTGGTCCGTCACTCTTCATGTACTGAAGCAAGCATGAGCTCAGTTCGGGGCTCTCCCCAGGTTGGCAGAGGGAAGGTAGCGCACACACACACACACACACACACACACACACACACACACACACACACTTGAAATCAAGGTCAAAGTTGAGTCAACCTTCACAGTTGTTATGGAATTGAATGGATGTGTGTACAAGAACAGATAGTGGAGGCCTTATCTGTGGACAATAGCAACTTCCCTATAATCAGAATTAAACCTTGTGCAAACACACACCCTTCTGAGATTGCAAAAGAGGAAATAAAGTACATGCACCGTACTTCTGTAGTGTATGAATTTAAAACATGTTGTCGTTTTACCACCCCGATTTAGCAGATTTTCAAGCTCACAAGTTGGTGTCACAAGGGTCAACAAAATGTGTGTTTAGAGAAGTTGTCAAAACTATCGTGGAAAACATACCAGGGAAAGATAGATATCGTCGCCATCCGGCAGAAACCAGCGAAATAAATTTATTTTGTATTTGTTTTTTCAGAAATCAGTGCTATTGAACACCCTTAACGTCTGTGTGTTGGTTAAAATGTAAAAAAATGTTGAACCAATGAAAAGTAGTAAAAAGCGCTTCAGCCAAAACCTCTTAACTCCACTTGAGCTGGATGATTTCTATTTTCCTGAAAACTTTACATTTTGGAGTGGTTTCTGCACAATAGCAGAGATACTATACATATATATATATATATATATATATATATATATCTCCACCTGTTTCTACGCTAATTTACTGCAGAATTATGTGTGGGTCACATCGGGGGAACAGCTGACATACAAGCTCACGTCGCGTCGCAGTTGCTACGATTGTGAGCTTGTAGATCACACTCGGCTGCGACGCCGGAAGTGCCGCACACCTTCTGCGCAACGCACGATGGGACGTTGGAAACTTGTGGATACAAAATAGTCGTATTGTTAACACATTCCCCGCCATTTAACAATACCTTCGTACTCTATGGTGCCACTGGTCTCCATAGACTTCCATGTAATTCATAGTGCACGGATCATGCACACCCATGCCTAGATAATGCACCACGTGTGTCCACATTGCTCACAGCTTTCAAACAAAAAAATCCGAATGGAAATCCGTTCAGGCATTCATGAGATACAAGCCATTATGTTTTCCTAAAATGTAAACAAAGATGGCTGCCATGTTTGATAGATGGGGTTGCTATGGGGGTTAAACATGCAATTTCGCGATTTCTATCATGCCTACTACATTTTTTGGGGTCCAAAAAATTTTTTGAAAAGAAAATTTTTTTGATTTTTTTTTTTTTTTTTTTTTTTCAAAATGGCGGAAATTCTCGGGACTATCGGGCCTGGCAGGGAAAGACATTGAAATAATCTCGGGACTATCGGGCCTGGCATGCAATGAGTTAAATGGTGCATTTATATAGCACCTTTATCCAAAGTGTTAACAAATGTGCATTGTGCATTACATTTCCCCCATTCACACACACACACACACATTAACACAAATTCATACACCGACGGTGGATGCCATGCAAGGCACCAACCTGCTCATCGGGAGCAGTTAGGGGTTCAAAGTCTTGCTCAAGAAGAGCAAGACTTAACCCTAACCCTGGAAACAGGGGGGAGCGGGCGACGGAACCGGGGATTCCCCAGCAGCCGCTCTAGTTCCTTAAGAGTCTGTGAGTGCATCCAATTTGTAAAGATTTTGAACAAGTGTTCACATACATGCAGAGTAAAGGGCTTTGCACACAGGACCGTTGTGTTTCTTTCCGTTTGCTGCATGATTAAAACGCATTGGATTTGGTGTGCAAGGCTGTGCAGAATCCACACTGCGGATCCGAGAAAGGAGTCATCAAACATATAATTTTCCAAACAACTCACTCACGCTCTAACGCTCTAACGCTCACGCTTATCTACGTTTATCTATTCACTCGCTTCAGCAACTGATCCCAAAGTTCACATGGTATTGGCCATTAGCATTATACCAACGGTGACGGAGCCCGAATTTCATTTCTCCCAAATTAAAGCTGTTTATTAGCGTTTTCTACTGTCTGTTGCCAGAGTTACGGTCTGTTCCTCCAGGCCATGGGATCTGGAGCCCCACACACACAGCTCCCTCTCTCACAGTTAGGAATGTGCATTCTCTCAGGAATGTGCGCTCTCTCTCTCTCTCTCTCTCTCTCTCTCTCTCTCTCTCTCTCTCTCTCTCTCTCTCTCTCTCTCTCTCTCTCTCTCTCTCTCTCTCTCTCTCTCTCTCTCTCTCTCTCTCTCTCTCTCTCTCTCTCTCTCTCTCTCTCTCTCTCTCTCTCTCTCTCTCTCTCACCAGGTGCGTTTGATGTGTGTCTCATCTTCCAACGGGTAAATAAATATACACTCCTCCATGAGCTGCTCCTTACATTATGATGCTCTCACGCACGCACCAGTTACAGTAACTTTCCCCACAACCCACACTCTGCACATATTTTGGAGCACACATCTTTGAACGGGTAAGGTCTAGTAAAAGGAGTCAATGAGTTTTACCGCATGCGACAAGACGCACGAATCGAACTGGGTTCGATCGGGAAAAAAAACGCACAGCCGCAGCCACCTGCCGCATGGCAAATTCGGAGCCGGTGTGCATGAGGTCATAGAGAATCATTGTTTTCTTTAAAAAAATGAAATTGTCTGTTTTTTCCCTGCGAAAGCGCGTCTGTGTGCAAAGCCCTTAAAGCTTACGTTATATTCTGATCTACAAGCTAACAACAACGCAATGCGTCGTCAGCTTGTAGATCTGTTATTGTTGGACACATTACCTCCGGGTTGTCCGTTAGGTAGATCTGTCTGGAGATGTTGTTGACGGTGCAGATCCACTGAGGAGGAAGCACAGAGACATCATTAACACTGCTCTCCACCAACACATGACACCTCCAACTAGGGATGGGACGATATGCGATATTATCTTTTATCGTGATAAAAACACTTGATTTGATTTATCGTGATATCGTCCTCCGTCATGCACTGCACAATAATCGTGATATGAAGTGTTCATATCCTCCATCCCTAGTACTACTAGCAAAACACTCCTAGTACAAACTAATATGTGTCACCACCACCAGAGATGTAAGACAACGAGGGAGATTAAGGACATTAACAAGGATTTAAGGGTGTAACATGTAATCAACATAATCAAACATTGATGTATAGATGTGCTATACATCACTGCTCTTTTCCTGAAATTTTCCTGCAAATGCATTTTTTCACTGTTTTCTTTCCCTGTTTTACTTTTCAAATTTGTATGCAGAACAGAGCTTATATTTCAGAAACTAGCAAAAATAGCTGATCTACTATCTCAATTTTCTGCAAATACCCTGAAAATCTACTGTCTTGCCAATGGCAGAACGTGTGAAGTGTTGAAATGGCACATCTGCAGGTGGGACAAAATGTATATTTTTTTCTTAAAATCTTCTTTAAAAATAAAACAAATCTATAAGCTCACAAATATATCGCATTGTGCCTAGGCCTGTCCTCTAAAGATCGACGAATCGACGCGTCGCTTTAAGCCCCGGGAATCGACGCCAATTGTTTGAGTCGAGGAGTCGAAAATATATTTTTTTTTATATCACCAGTTAGCCTACTACTGCAGTGCACTGCTGGACTGGTGTCATGTACTTCCAATTGAGAGATGTAGCAATTGGCGAACAGTCATTTATTGTCTCGCACTATAGAGCCTACTAGCGTAGGGGTGAAAGTGAGACGGAACGGCCAGAACCGCCGCATCGTTAAAACATTCGGAGCCGGGACAGTGTTCCGTTAAGAGGAGAAGCACGCTGTCAAAATCCCATATTAAATAACCTGCCACAGCACAAACGCACGTCCACGAAGTAATTAAACAATCTACTAAAGTCAAATTAACATACACAAGTGTAGGCTACTAGTTACATTTTCTAATTAAAGTGCTTCTGAATTGTTCCAGTGTTGTAAGTAATCCATGATGATGTTTGTTAAGCTGTGTTTGCGTCCATGACATGTCCACACTGACTGCTGGCTCTAGCGGGAGCTGTGCCTCCCGCTTTTTATGATCCGTTTCTGAAATGAATCCGTTCTCGACACCGACTCATTACTCTGTCAGTGAATGGTGTCCCGCGACTGCGGACTGGATCCCATTGTTCATTTAAAAGAGCCGTTCAAGAGAGCGGAATCGTTCGCGAATGTCTCATCTCTACTGCACGGCAGTGCACCGAGACGGGGCAGAGTTGAACAGCGCAGATGTTTTATTTGTTTTAACCAGTTTTAACGGTGTTGTACATTGCTATGCAGATAACGTTTGTGCTCGCGCACCGATATCACCGAAAACACTGTGTATTCAATTCATCTTAATGTATTATTGTGTTATGTTGATGTGGACGTTTAAAGCAACACTTTTTTTTTTTTTTCTTTTTTTTTTTTTTTTACACAAAGTAGACTATAAAACGATTCGTCGACGCGTCGGAATGAACCCCACGACTCGAATCGACTTCAAAAATCCCGAGTCGAGGACAGCCCTGATTGTGCCTTGTTTTAGTTTTTCAACACAATAATCGGAACGGATATAAGAAAATGAGTTACATCAGGCAGATGTAAGACAACAATCAGACATGGTATGTAAAGATGGCCACTATGATGCTCACCTCCTCATATTCCTTTTTACTCTCCGCTTGTAGAATCATTGACCTGGAATGACAGGGAACGAGAGCTGAAGGATGTCATCTCAGTGAGGGAACTCAACACAGTGTGTACTAGTGCGATGGAAGGTTTTGACTTTAGACCCTCCAGAAAAAAACCCGTGTGAAAATCCTTGATTATGGTGGGCTAAAATCCTTGATTTTGGGTTGAAATATGCAGGGGTTTTATGTGATTTTAGGTGGTAAAATTGTTATGAAACATGCATAAAGTTGCGAAATATGTGATCATGTTATGAAAGTTGTGAAATATGCTGGGTTTTATGTGATTTTCTGTGGTGAAATATGCCTGAAGTTGCAAAATATGCATACAATTTTGAAATATCCTGAAAGTTGCGAAATACGCAAAAAGGCAACTTTTGAAAAGAATTGACCCACACAAAATCTGCACAATTTGGCCGATTATGCAATCGTATAATCCCATTTACAGGGTTCAAAGGCACACATGCGCCTGCCCGCCTGCCCATCCGTCCATACGTTTTGCCCGAGGGCGAGGCGATCTGGAAGCAGTAGCGTCTGTCCTCACACTCCACAGCCATGACGGAGCTGTTGTCCAGGTCCAGCACCATCCCCCCGGCCACCGCCCCCCTCGGCTGGCACATCAGGTTCCCTCCCTGGGTGAAGAAGTACAGCCGGTCCCAGGCTGTAGTCACCAGGCCTACCTTACTGGAGAACCAGAGAGAGGGAGGGAGAGAAGTAGAGAGAGAGAAGAAGAGAGAGAGAGAGAGATAGAGGGAGAAGGAGAGAGATAGAGGGAAAGAGGAGAGACGAGAGTGTGAAGGGGGACATGTGAGAGAAACAAGAGACAGAAAGTGAAATGAGTTAAGAAACAGAAAGGTAGAGAGTGGAACAGAGAAGTTCTAAGTCAAGGTCACAGCAGAAGGACCCAAATGGAAACACGCCATAGGCTAATAAAGTATTCACTCAACATTACCATTTCTGTGATTCAGGAACTCATCAGGTAGAGAAAAAAACAAATACACACACAGCTACGTATAAGAATGGTGTGACCACCGCTCAAAAACATAGATCTCATAATATTATCGTTTATGAGGAAAAGCTTTTAAAAGGCCTCATGAATTTTCACTCCGGCACCATACAGTATTCTCTAACGTATGACTAAACCAAAGTACACTTCCCCTTCTTTTCGTAAGGTCTTGTCAGTTACTGTTACTATTTTAAGCTCAGGTGTTCTTGTCCTACAATGAGGATTCAGACCCTTCCATTGAGAACAGACGCACTGCGGAGGGACCCAGCTCCATTTGCAAAGCAAAGCAGAGTGTCATTTACCCGCTTTCTTTAACCCCTTGGATGGCAAACCACAACCTCCGCCCCTGATTTCTCACATGGCCCTCCTCTAGCGCCACCATCTGGACGATTTTTGCAAAACACATTTTTGGACACTGTTCCAACAGATTTTGCCCTAACATCACGCAAAGCCGTACACAGTATCTCTAAAGTCATGTCATCAACATGGACCTGTCCCATTTCCCATATTCCCTCCTGATTGTCTACGATTTCCTTCAAAAGTTTGTGTATGCAACCTGATGGTCACTCATCTCCCGATTAGGGAGTCTTACTGGTAGATTATCCGTTTCCACTATTATACGTATTTCGGTAACCTAGTATCGTGATTTGAATCGTATTTTGAGTAGAGTGAATTGTATAGGTACAAGTGGTTCAAAGTATGGCATTCTACAGAAACCTTTCCTCTGGTCTCGTCGACATTCGTCAACGACAGCGGGTGTTGTGAGAGCGAGAGACAGAGTCTGACAGCTCTGGCATTTCACTGAGTCACACTGTGGACGCGGCAGCTGCAGCTCAGCACTCTGGAGCCAATGAGGAAGTAGGGATAGGACGATATGAAAATGTCATATCACGATTATTGTGACAAAAGAAATCGCGATTTAAGATATTATCGCGATAATCAAAATCCATTATCCTGGGGCGGGACATTAGCCAAAAAGTAGCAGATCTACAAGCTCACTGCTGCGACGCGTCGTGAGCTTATAGATTGGCTATTTTTTTCGCAGAGAGATTTGTTAGAGAGCGAAAAAAAGACTGTATCAAGTACGTATACTATAAGTACCTTTTACCAATTATAGAGGGTTTAAATGGTACCGCATATGCAGCTTGGCAAATACAAGGTGAATTGATCCCAGTGCATGATGGAGGACGATATCACGATAAATTAAATCTACAACGATACGATTATCGTGGGTGTTTTTTTATCGCGATAAACGATAATATGGCGAATCGTCCCATCCCTATAAGGAAGCCTTTCCTCCCTCAACATATCAGCAGAGGAATAGGCTGACGGCACATTACTGTCACTAGAACCTGACCCACCTCGTCTGGCTGGCAGTGGTGGAATCACATCTTTTTACTTATAGGCTGTATTGCCTTATAAGAAAAAATGCTTCGAAAATGAATTTCGTTCCCACCTCTGGGTACTACTCGTTCACTGCATTTTTGCATAGACAATACCCTTGTGGACTTTGGGTTAAAAGTTCTCCGCACAAAACCTGCACAACTTTTGTCGCCAGCCAGAATTTTAGGGGCGTGTGTGATAGCAATTTGATTGATTTTCAGCCATTTATGGCCACGGTGTACTGTTTTTTTTGTACCTTTCGTTACTCAGTTGGCTGTGAATTTTTTTATGTATGAGACATAAGCTTTTAGCTAAATTTACAATGTGTATGTTTAATTTTGCTGGGTGCCAATCACATACATTGAGGCGATTTCTTCAACAGATTTGCTACATTACATACAAATTCGCATATGAGTATACTAAGGCACCAATACTAGTTTCAGATGTTAGGTATGTATTTATGACTTTTGAGAAAGATTTTGTGTTGCCAAAATCAATACAACAAATTTTATAAGCAAAAACAGCAGCACAAGATTTTATTATTTTTTTTGTTTCACTTTAAATACATTTCTGGCTGGTGAAAAACATTGTGCAGGTTTTGTGCGGAGAACTTTTTGTTTCTTACTTACTATCAGTGCTTAATTTGTGCCGGATCAAGCCGGATCTTGTTCCGGTACCTCACTTTTTCTGACCGGCACCTATTTCATTGGATCCGCCACCTATTTGATTTTGAATCAAGGATCCGGGACCTTCCCTGTCAATAAAAATCTATAAATAAACTGTTTTTTTAATCTATGTTCTCTCTGTTTTATGTTGTTCTGGTGTGACCCTTGTTTGATCATTTTTTTAATATTTGTATGCGTTTTAATCTGAAAAACAAAAGAGGGGTTTGACAGACATCAATCACTAGTTGTTTTGTTTCCGCCTCGGTCGCACGCTGCACTGCACACTGCACAGGGAGTTTACCATGGAGTTTACCGGGCAACAAAACAATACGCAAGCAAGCGGCTGCTAAAATGTCAAAGCGACAGACTAAACTTTAACGTTCTTCAAACCAGTCGGTCAGCCAGACCCCAAACAGGCCAAAGTTATTTCGGCAGATAGCGACAGGCCGACAGCACAGCAGCAGCGGGGCTCTGTGCTGTAAACAGCGGCACAGATGAGGAGGAGGAGGAGGGGGCAGCCACTGGCATGATGACACCCGATGACCAGCACGGGGAACGAGAGGAGGAGGATGAGGAGGATAAATCAGAGAGTGAGGACGAAGGAGGTGGTGAGGAGGACAGGACAGCAGCGACAGGTGAAAGGGGGCTCCTTACTGCAGGGGGGATTTGGACCGAGGCTCAGTTCAATGCCTTAAAAGGCTTTTAAGCACACGTTGTTAACTTGCATTTATCTTGTGCATTGTTATTGATTTAGAGCCATGAGTAAATGCTGTGAATGAGTGTAAAAATGTCCCATCGCTGCGTGGGTATGATTAGCGTGAGTCGTGACATTGCTTGCTCTGTTGCTCAGGGACAGCGCTGTTTTGTGTGTGTGTGTGTGTGTGTGTGTGTGTGTGTGTGTGTGTGTGTGTGTGTGTGTTGATGGACAGTGAATGGACAGAGAAGTGAGAGAACGTGTCACCCAGTTTAGGCTTGCTTTTTTTAAATAAAACTTCCAGTCCTAATTATAGGCTATGTCCCCTCCATTGAAGGGAAACTACATTAAATGAAGACTGGAGGACAGGAGAGCCAGTGAGAGTACTGTGAGACAGGAGGGGAGACCTTTGTGACGATGAAGAACTCATAGAACTGATTGCAACATCTCTGGAAAAAGATGTCATGTGTCTGAATTTGCAAGCATATAAAGAGGATTCAGTTAGTCATGGACAAAACACACGTGAACAAGAAAAGGAAATGCATACTTGTTACACAGGACAATTAATCAGATTGAATCTGAATCTGCTTTTGTTGGACTGGACATTAGTGATATTACTGTTGTACACTGATTTTGGTTAGCAACAGTGAGTTTGGCACTTTGGCTGTGTGTGCAGTGTTCTTACAAATACATTTTCACTTTACTATTTTGATACACCACACCTCTGTTGAAACAGATAAGATAATTATTCTATTGCACTGTGCAGTAGTGCTGTTTATATATGGTCATCTATGTTTTCGTCCTTCCAAATAGAGACTTTTTTGGCTTCTGTGATGCTTTATTGTTGACAGTGATATATACTGTATATATATATAGTAGGGCTGTCAGTCGATTAAAAATTTTAATCCCATTAATCGCATGATTGTCCATAGTTAATCGCACGATTAATCGCAATTAATCGCATATTTTGTATTTGTTCTAAATCTACCTTAAACAGATATTAATACTCATATCAACATGGGAGTAGACAAATAGCCTACTTGCTTTATGCAAATACAGCATATTTATTATTATTTGGAACAATAACAAATAGTGTCCATAATAGGCCTAACAAACATAACAACTTGAGAAAATATCTGCTTCCATTAGGACAGATTAATAGTGAAAGGACCACCTCTCATCGAGGTGCTGCATGCCTGAAGGTCTATGACCAAAAGCTTGCACTTTATTAACTGAAAATAAAGAACATGATTTTGCACACTTTTGAGTGTGCGGAGGCTCCCTTAAATCTTTCATTAGGAGAGATTTAAAATAAACTTGTTATTCAATCACTAAACCTCAGCATCCCTATTCTAAGGGGATATTCACCAAAAGTTGCAGATTTAAAAGCTCATTACAAGATGCTACAAGAGCTTGTAGATCGGCTATTTTTGGTGAAGAGAGTTGGTTTATAAATATAACTCAAGTACAGTGCAACTCAGGGGTGTTTTACAAAGCAAGCATGAGGCATTAGAGGGTCTGAATTGGTTTAACTGAAGTAATATTGATACATTCTAAATATTATCAAAGTATTCTGAGGCACCCTGGACTGGTGTTATTGGGCACCCTAGTTCACTATGAGAAACCCAGCTGTTCTGATGTAGAGTGTACTAGAGACACTGATGGCTCGTTGGAGATGTGTGGCACACAAGCCATAGTCAGCCAGACTTGCCGGATTTCAGACGGATTTGGGCCATAACAGGGCCCAAACCTGTTTGCCACTGAGGCAGCCAACTGGTGACAATCTTAACTGCTAACCACTGTATGTGGGTTCTCTGGCCGTTGTTGCAAGCATTTGGTGGTCACTGTTAGCATGTTGGTGCGGGGGTCTGGGGAGGCAGAGCACTGTATAATAAAGGACGTCGTAGGCTACTATGTGCTCGTGTACAAGTTGAAGCGCTCCTGTTCTTGGGAGCGTGTGTGTATCTGGGGCTCGCGCTGTCTGCAGATGTGCCGTTTCAACGCTTCGGTATTTGATGCGCGCGACGCCGTGAGTGGTGATATTGTGGTTGTCTGCTGCAAAAATCTCCGCCGTTTTGTCTGTCTCATACATAGAGTTATGGGGTCTCATACTATGACTAGCCCTGCTGCTAGCCGCATCTCTCACTGACTGACTGTTGTCAGCGCATTCGCTTCCTCACTCTCTATACTACGGAGCGCACCGAGGCTCAAACATCAGCTGCGTTAATCGCACGTTAAAAAAAATATCGGCATTAAAAGGATTGTGAGTTAACTAGTTAATAGCGCGCTAAATTCGACAGGTATAATATATAGTTAATGTGTTAATGAAAATGTACACCGGGTGTGCGTGCGTGCGTGCGTGCATGCACGTGTGTGCGCGCGTGTGCACGTGCGTGCATGTGCTCGTGTGCACGCGAAACCTAGGATCCCCCACCTTTTCATTGACAAATTAAGCACTGCTTACTGTCAATATATCTTTGTTATGAAGCAAAGTTTATGGGGTGGGAACGAAACCGAACGATAACAGCCAGAATATTTTGGTTGGGCAGGATCAAAACTAAACAGAAAATAAATCTATATAACATACACATAAACTGAAATTTGTTTACGGCTTCAGAAAGCGGTCAACATCTGCACCGTGCATTCCAAAATCTTTTTTGAGTCGAAACTAAACGCCGAAATGTCAAGGCGCCAACGTGATGTGTGTGCAGTCAAACACCGGTCGAATGATAACAACGATGGTCCAATTATTCTGCTCTCGCAATGTCCCTCCCTTTTCGAGATAGCAAATAAATGGGACTGCAGGAATCAACGGCACACACTTACAAAACCCCTCACCCGCCCCACCACCACCCCCCACCTGGAAATGCCACCCAGTTAAATGTTGACATTTTCCCCTGGGGGTTTTGAGACAGGAAGGGGGGGGGGGCTGTTAATGACGGCGATCAGTCTCACTTCCTGATGTTGAGGTAGCCGGCCTTCTGGATGAGGGCGCGGTTGACAGGCTCCTCGTCTCTGTCCGGCATGTAGACTGTGTCCTCCACGGACAGCAGCTCCCTCTGGGAGGCACGCATGGCCTCCGCCTCCACGTCCAGCTGGCCCTGGATGCTGTCAGTCACAAAACAGAGAAGAGAGAGACGGGAGAGTGTTTTTGCAGGTCTTTCAGTCCGAGTGTATCAAAAAGGAAACTGGGTTAGGGCAGCGGAAGCTTGAGATTGGCTGCGCGGAGGTGCCGAAAGCCGAGGCGTCAATTGGGTATGGCAAGGTATGGCAGCTGCCTTACCTTCACAGGGGAAAAAAATAAATTTACTTCTTAAAATAAATTCATCATGTCTGTTGCTAAGGTATGGCAACGAGTCATGTTGCCATACCTTATCTTTTGCAGTCAGGTGGGACCTAACCTTAACCGCAACCTCAGTAAAACTAACGCTGGTGAATGCTAACCTGGTGAAATGCTAACTTGCCGATGCTGGTGAATGCTAAACTGGTAAAATGTTAAACTGGTCGGACCAACGGCGCTTAACCCAGTTGCTTTTGAGACACTCGGACTGAAAGACCTGCAAAAAACACTCTCCCAGAGAGACAGGCTTTATCCCCAGTGGTGGACAAAAATAATTCACGTTTTCTTTTAAAGTATCGATTTGTTAAAAGTAAAAGTCTAGGATTCAAAATTCACTTCGGTGGAAAACAATACAAAGGTATTGGTACCAAAAGTGGAAAGGACACAATGTCCCCATTTCACAAGTTCAATACATACAAATCTTTTGAAAATAGCCGATGCACAAGCTCACAGTGTAGATCGGCTATTTTCAAATGGCTGAAATGTATATAAGGCTGAAGAGGGTAATGTATGTTTTGTAATAATAATCAAAATCTACAAAGTAACTCAAGTTTTCAAATAATTGTAGTGGAGTAGAAGTACAACATTTGCCTCCGAGATGTAGTGGAGTAGAAGTAAAAGTACTGAACATTGGAAGTTCTCCACTTAAAAAAGTACCTTTCCACCAACTCCACTGAGATCAGCCAACTTTTGGGCAGTGGTGGAAAAGGTACTCAGATCTTTTCACTAAATTTAAAGTTTCAATGCTGCAATGTAGAAAAACTGTCACAAGTAACAGTCGGAATTAAATTTTACTTGAGTGAAAGTACAAAGGTTTTGGTGTCAAAATGTACTTGAAGTACCAAAAGCAGAAAGGACTCATTATGCAGAATGTCCCCTTTTCACAAGTTTTCAAGTGTATAAAAATCTTTTGAAAGTAGCCGTTCTACAAGCTTACAACACATTGAAGAATTTCAAATTCTTTCCAATATGGCGTCTATGCATAGAGCCTATTGATTTGAAAATGCTGCACAAAATCTGTGTCAAAACATCAGCAATCGGGTGGTCTAGGACACTCCAAAACCGGGATAGAAATCGGACCCAGAAACCTCACTCTATCAAATGCTACAGTTCATCACAGCATCAAATACAGTAGAGCAGGGGTCTTCAACGTTTTCAGGCCAAGGACCCCTTAGTTGAGAGAGAGATGAAGCAGGGACCCCCACAACCTTTTCATAGATTCCATATAGTTTCATTGGTTGACAGCACAATTGTCACTGTATTTCGGATTCATGTCAATGTGTGTTTTCAGATATTTAACCACTTGAACCATCAATACCTAATAAACTTGACCATTCACACTGTACTTAGTCTGCTCTTTTCCCCTTCCAAAGCTCTTTGCCGAAAATAGCCGATCTACAAACTTTGGCTGAAGTTCTCCGAATATGGACGCTAGGGTTCAAGTGGTTAATATAAAAAAGGAGAAAAAAAGTTTCTCTCACACAAAGATTTGGAGGACCCCCTGTAGTAACTCTGAGGACCCCCTAGGGGTCCCGGAGCCCCTGTTGAAGACCCCTGCAGTAGAGAGACAGAAGCGTGGTCTTTACTTTTCTGACATGGTGGATACAGAGCTCAGAAAGGTGTCCATCTTCTTGGTGACCAGTTCCATACCTTTCTTGATGAAGTTAACCTAAGAGATGTGGCAAAAGTTAAACCATTAAAACAAATCCTAAAAGGTTTCTGAAAAACGTATGTTTCTGTATCAGTGTTTCTCAAATACTTTTCATGTCAAGGACCCCCCAAAATTATGTATTCGGCCACGGACCCCCCATCTCAAAATATTTTGTTCCAGGGAGTCAGGGACCCCCAGATGCAAAGATTTGAGATACAAATGTTACATCCTTAAAGATTTCAATACATTTTCAGGATTTAAAATAAATAATAATAATGCAGATCTACAAGCTCATAGCGCGTCACCAAGTGACGCGCTATGTGCTTGTATATATCTGCTATTTTTGAATAGACAAAGTATAATGGTTGAAGTGGTTAAAAAATCTAAAATGACAGAGAAACTTCCACGGTTTCAATGGGTTGTTAAACCATGTGTTGAGCTCAACATACCAAAACCTAAAAAGCCTCTTCAGTCTTCACCCATTTCCAACCCATCTTCATATAATTGGTCCTCGCTAATGCACATTGTAGGATTGGACCATTTCTCAAGCAGCTAGCTACTTCCAGTTGGGAGTTATTTACCCGAGTAGTAGGGACATGGAAGTACAGTAAGTGTGTGGGTGCGTGCGTGCGTGATCCACCTTTTATTTCTAATTTTCTGTTGGGAGCGGAAGCATTATTAAGCATAGAAAATTGTGGGAGCCAACACAAGAGACTATATTTCCATTTATCTAATGCATATTTGTTATCTGCTGCTATTTGATGTTTCTCATTTGCATAAGAACTATGTCACATACGTGTACATCACACATGTGTATGTGTTATATCTCTTTTGATATTTGATATTTTTACTCATACTTTAACTCTCATTCTTGCACAACCAGGCTTGTGATGTGATAATAAACTGTTGAAGTTAGCTAGGCTGTCACAACAGTCAGGATAGGGTTGGGCTTCAAATCAATATCACGATTATTTCAAGCGTTTGCCTTGAGTAAAAAAAAAAGAAAAAAAAAGAAAAGCAGAGTTTTAGAGCTGCAATCTTTGTACAACAAAGTGAAATACAGGCTTAAGTGGTTATCGACTTAGTGGATTATAAAAGAAATGTAACATTTCTCTGTGTCCATTTGTTGACGGATCACACACACACACACACACACACACACACACACACACACACACACACACACACACACACACACACACACACACACACACACACACACACACACACACACACACACACACACACACACACACACACACACACACACACACACACACACATTAAAAAATGCTTCTCAATTAGTATACACTCACAGCCAGGTTTATTTAACCAAAAAAAGCCCTCAATGTCAGAGTTTGACCTTGACCTTTGACCGTTTTAAAAGTAAAAACAGCATATCGTCGTTGTCGGGAGGAAACCTCGTATATCCGAGTTCTTTTGCAAGCAGATCTACAAGCACACAACGCCTCGCAGTGCGAGGCGTTGTGTGCTTGGTGTGATTGGCTGTTTTCACTAGCTTAAATATTTTTTTAAATGATAAATGCAAAACGAACGGCTTTGGATATACAAGGTTTTCACCCGACAACGACAATATCTATCTCAAGAAGTTATAGTAGATCGATATGCCCATGGATGCCATGAAAAAAAAGGGTCCGGTTCGATAATCCCATGCAAAGGAAGATTGTTTTGAATGAAGGCTGCTTCAGAGTTTGTTTACAACAGAGTGAATGAGAGCTCACACACGCACATGCACGTGCACACATAGACGTTAAAGGGGGCTTGAGCCCCTGCCCTTCTTAGCTGTCTGTAAAAAGTGCCCTCTCCAGACCATGAATGCAGTTTTTACAATGGTGAAAGAAATGCAAATGCCCCCCTTTCCATGCCATACCTGAAGCTAGCAAGGCAAGAGAATTGCCTTGTCCAATCACTGCTGAACTTGAATGCAGCACCTTATCTTGGAATAATTGCCCTCTCTGTGTAGAAATCCATGCCGTTAAGCCACGTCTCCAGTATTGACTTGATGATGCTTAGTTCAGTGTGGTATCAAGCACCGAAAATAGCCGACCTCCAAGCTCACAACCCGTCGCAGTGCGACGCGTTGTGACGCGTTGTGAGCTATTTTCGATACTTTCACCAAAAGGCCCTTTCAGAAATTTCAGCCCCTGCCTCTCTAACATTCTCAGCAGGTCCCTGCACACACGCACACACAGTTCTGCTTAGCTCATTCTCTGCCAAAAAAAAGGAAAAAAATAACTTCTTTTCACAGATTATTTGGGTTGCCCACACCGTCAATCACGTCTTTTGGGGGGAAATTCTAAGTGTGGTTGCACTGACACGAGTCGTGAGGAATCCAGCAAGTAAGCGAACAGCTCCATCTGGTGACGTCATCAAAAAAAAATTCGCCGTGTTGTGGTTTTCGCGCCGTGTTTGTGAAAACAGCGCATTTTCAATTGGCCATAAGAAGCGAATGCGTGGCCCAAAGGACTCTTTTTGTTCTTTCTTCACGGCAGCACAAAGAGTGTGTCCGGGATCAATCGGGGATCGATCGAAAAATCAACTTGAAAAAGGTAAGGAAAAACTAAAATAGCTGGCAGAGGTCAGAGATTTGGTTAAATATTATTTGCAGTGAATGAGTTAAACTTGGCCTGAATGGTCAGCAGCATCTCGTGGACAACTCTGTTGGTGAAGTGTGGAGATGATGGTTTGTCATCAGAATATCTAACTGATTGAATCTCTTATGTGGTGTGGATAGGTTGGTGTGTCTTCAGATTCCATAACGTACTGAAACCCTTGTCACACTGTTTACAGACAAAGGGTTTTTCTCTGCTGTGTACACGCTGGTGTGTCTTCAGGTTACCTAGGTCACTGAAACCCTTGTCACAATGTTTACACACAAAGGGTTTTTCTCCTGTGTGGATACGCTGGTGTGTCTTCAGGGTTCCTATCTGACTGAAACCCTTGTCACACCGTTTACACACAAAGGGTTTTTCTCCTGTGTGGATACGCTGGTGTATTTTCAGTTTACCTAGTTGTCTGAAACCCTTGTCACACTGTTTACACACAAAGGGTTTTTCTCCTGTGTGGATATGCTGGTGTGTCTTCAGGGTACTTAACATACTGAAACTCTGTTCACATTGTTTGCACACAAAGGGTTTTTCTCCAGTGTGGGTACGCTGGTGTGTCTTCAGGTGGCCTAATAAACTGAAATTCTTGTCACAGTGTTTACACACAAAGGGTTTTTCTCCAGTGTGGATACGCTGGTGTGTGTTCAGGTTACCTAGCTGACTGAAACCCTTTCCACATTGTTTGCACACAAAGGGTTTTTCTCCAGTGTGGACATTCTGGTGTCTGTTTTGGTGACCTAGATGACTGAAACCCTTGTCACACCGTTTACATTGAAAAGGTTTTTCTTTGGTGTGGATATGCTGGTGTTTCTTCATAGTCGATACCTCAGTGAAGCTCTTATCACATATGAGGTTTTCCTTCCTGTGTAAGTCATCAGATGTTTCTGTACTTCTCCTGGCTGAGATGAAGTCCTCACATGATCTTCGTTTGTCTGTGTCTCCTTGTTCCTGGCTGGTTACAAAGGAAGATGAGGGGAGCTGTCCATTTCTCATCATTTGACAGTAGAGGTTGTTGTGGCTCCTCTTCATGTCTTCATGGAGGAGGACCTGAGATGTGAAGGCGTATGGAAACTCAGGAGACCTCTGTCTTGAAAGATTGGTTCATGGACACCGCTGCCGGCACTTGGACTGTTAATTGGAAGGCGTTCTTTGTCTATTGCGGGTTGGAAGGATTTCGTTTTGATATATTCTCTGTCGATCCCGTCTCCCCCTCTAGTTGTCTCAGACTCACACTGACTCTTACAGTACACTATGTATGTAAAGACTCTCTCCTGGTGGAATTCAGACAAAATGTGTTGTTTAAAAGCTGCGTCACATCTTATTCAGGCTGACCAGAGCTCTGGTCTGATGTCACAAAACAAAACTGTTGACATCATTCCTAACAACACCGATTTACACAGACACAGTTGCAATTCATCCATCTGTGAATTTGGCATTGTCTGATATTATGACTTTCAACATGCATTGTTTTTGAAGCGGTGAAAACCGCTTCCAATGAGTGTCCCACGCCCATATATGGTCATTTCAGTCCAGAATGAACAGGTTTTTTCAAAAACAAAATGTGTGTTTCATGTCCATATATGGTCATTTCAGTCCAGAATGAACAGGCTTTTTCAAAAACAAAATCTCTGTCACCTCATGTCCATATATGGTCATTTCAGTCCAGAATGAACAGGTTTTTATCTGTCCCGTACGTCCAGAATATCAGTCCAGAATGAATAGGTTTTTTCAAAAAGCAAAATGTGTGTCCCATGTCTATATATATGGCCATTTCAGTTCAGAATGAACAGGTTTTATCTGTCCTGTACGTCCAGAATATGTGTGTAGTGTCCCTCCCGGTCTGATGATTGGATACTTTGAGGATTGGTCAAGCTTCACATGATAATTCGGCCCTCCATTCTTTATATATTCATTCAGAATATATAAATAATGTAGAATTCAGAATATATAAAGAATGAATAGATAGATCACAGAGTCCATAACTGTATAGATGTATAGATCACAGAGTTCATAACGCTAGAACACATAGAATAAAAGTTCAACGCTTCACTTCGAACCGAGGTTTGATTTTTTCTATAATCTGTAATCTATAGCAATGTGTTTTCCTCAGCGTTTTGCCATAGCAATATGTGTGAATGCGTAGCCATATTACATCACCAATTATCTGTAGCCACCTTTCCTCAGCATTTTGCCATAGCAATGTGTTTTCCTCAGCGTTTTGCCATAGCAATGTGTTTTCCTCAGTGTTTTGCCATAGCAATATGTGTGTGTAGCCATATTACATCACCAATTACATCCTAGACCTATATCCTAGTCTTTTTCCTCAGCGTTTTGCCATAGCAATGTGTGTGTGTGTGTGTGTGTGTGTGTGTGTGTGTGTGTGTGTGTGTGTGTGTGTGTGTGTGTGTGTGTGTAGCCATATTTCATCACATTACATCACCAATTATCTGTAGCCACTTTTCCCCAGCGTTTTGCCATAGCAATGTGTTTTCCTCAGCGTTTTGCCATATGTGTAGCCATATTACATCACCAATTACATCCTAGACCTATATCCTAGTCTTTTTCCTCAGCGTTTTGCCATAGCAATGTGTGTGGTGTAGCCTGTATTACATCACCAATTACCAATTGAAGACGTTATGCAAGCACGACCACCGCTCACTTCACATTGGGTGTGATCTTTTTTTGAATAATTGGTCGCTGGACGAACACATCATCGTTCAGGGGAGGGTGTGGTTGCATCACCTTTGCTGTTACTTTCCACTGTGTTTTCATCGTTATTATTATTATAATTTTTATAATTTTTATTTTTTAGGGTACCTACCCTAGAAGACGGGGAGAACATGCAAACTCCACACAGAAAGGCCCTTTTTGTCAACCCCACCTAGGGTATGGGGCACTGGTGACGCGGAGGAGAGAACACACCCCTAGCAGGAATTGACCCCAGGACCTTCTAGCTGTGAGGCGACAGCACTACAGACTGCGTCACCGTGCTTGAGTGTACTCGTGCCGTTTTGCATTTCTATCAAATAAAACAGCCAATCAACCAGTAGGTACCTGTGACTGCGTGTATCCCAGCATGGGCTCCAACATGGCCACTCTCTTGCGGTACTGCAAGGCGTTGAGGGCACAGTAATACTGCATGGAGGCCTGGTGCTGCTTCCTCCTGGTGTAGGCCACCTCTTTCACCATGTCTGCCTTTATCTGCTCAAGGCACAGTTAAAGGCATTAGTATGGAACGTTGCCCTGTGTTTACATAACAAAACAATGTACACATATATGTTTTACCCCATCATTTCCCTTTTTACCAGCAGTTTACCTGCAGAAAAAACACCTTCTAGGCCTGCTTGGTCTAGTCTACCTATGTTTTTTTACGATTACTATTGCTATGCATTCGATGTATACTTGTTGATGTATTGATGTTGCTGCATTGACGTATTACCTTGCTTATTGTAAATTGCTCTGGATTAAGAGTGTCTGCCAAATGCCTACATTGTAAATTTCTGAAGGGGTAAATGCATGTTTTGTAGTAATAATAAAAATCTACAAAGTAGCTAGTTAATCATTTTTCAAATAATCTTAGTGGAGTAAAAGTGCCTCTGAGATGTAATTAAGTACTGAAAATGGGAAGTACTCCAGTAAAGTAAAAACACCTCAAAAGCGACACATATTGTGAGCTTTTCGAGCTGCCATTTCTGGTGAAAGTTCCCCCCACATTACTTGTGTTGGGGTTCAAGTAGTCTGGTAGGATTCACCTCGAAACATGGGCTACAGATTGTTGTAGTGTTGTTGGTTGGTTTCTATTCTGATGTTTTGAAGGTTTGCCCAGGGCTCTACATCCGGTATTGTCCCAGCTCAGATTCTGAGCCTGGGACAACTTCCTGGCCAGGAATATCATATCATTATATCAATATGTATATCATTATATCAATATCATTTGGCCCAGAGGTTCTTCTTGCCCCCCTAGTGGCGAAAAAAAGAACTTCTGGGAACTCAGATTGGCGGTAAAGCGTGCAACCATATAATACGCAGAGATGCGAACACCACAGAAAGGTGCTCCTCAGTGCAGCCATGTCCCATTTGATGTGCTTTTAGAAAGCACTCCAAGTGCATTACCAGCACATTATACTGCCCTGCACCTTCCAATCGATGAGGACACACTCACTTAGCGGAGCCAAGCACTTCATACAGTAGTCAGTCCACCAAAAGGAGCGCAACTCAACTGCCCAGCTCTAGGTCAGGGGTCTTCAAAAGGGGGTCCGGGACCCCTAGGGGGTCCTCAGAGTTACTACAGGGGGTCCTCCAAATCTTTGTGTGATAGAAACCTTTTTTTTCTTCTCCTTTTTTTATATTAACCACTTGAAGCCTGGTGTCCATATTCGGAGAACTTTAGCCAAAAATAGCAGATCTAAATAGCAGATCTACAAGCTTGTAGATCGGCTATTTTTTGCAAAGAGCTTTGGTGTAGAGGGGGAAAAAGAGCAGACCAAGTACAGAGTGAAAGGTCAAGTTAAATAATTATTGACGGTTCAAGTGGTTAAATATCTGAAAACACAAATTGAAAGGAATCCAAAATACACCGATGATTCTGCTGTCAAACGATGAAACTATATGGAATCTATGAAAAGGTTGTGGGGGGTCCCTGCTTCATCTCTCTCTCAACTAAGGTGTCCCTGGCCTGAAAACGTTGAAGACCCCTGCTCTAGGTGCAATTTTAGGACATTTTCACAAAATAATGAACAGTATCTTACCTTCTCACTCTCCTTCTTCTTGGGCAGCCGGCTGTACTTGACCATGGCGGCCTCGTGTTCTGGAAGAGGTGAGGGTTAGCGGAGAGGGAGGGGAGAGTGGAGAAACAAACCCAAAGGACAATGAAGAGAGAGAGAGGAAGTAGGGCAAAGGGCAATGGATGAGAGGATACAGGCAGTGTTCATTTCGTCGATTAACTTGTTTTCACTGATGAAAACTAAATAAAAACGAAATAAAAACTAAGCTATGATGACTAAACTAAAGGTGCCTCCACACCGAAAATACTACAGGAGACTTGTTCAAACTGTTCACAGACTGCAAAGAACTGCAAAGAATTGCAAAAAACTAAGCACATTGAATTTTCCAGCCGACTGTATGCCGACTGTAATTACTGTACAGTTTTGCGCATGCGCACTGTGTTGCCATATCGGCTCGTTACAAGCGACTTTGATCCTGTTTTCCTATAATGTTTCTAGTTATGGGTTACTTTTGTTTGGGCATGTTTCTGAATTGTAGTTGCTTATTTGGCCTTGCTTTCAACATTCTTTTCGAAAATAGCTAATGTAATAGAGCTCAATAGGTGAAACTGGACGCTTCTTTAGGCTTTGTTTTCATAGACCTGGTCGCTTGTTTAACTCACAGAATCTGGCAACCGGGGAGCAGAAGCAGAGATGCTTCCTGTCCAGTGTTTTCTTCTCCTCACACCAAAACAACACACATCACTATTACTAGCGTTGCCTTGGAGTTGATTAGTATAGGAAATTGAGAGTTGAGATTGTGAATATGCTATTTAGTTAAAATGTGCAACGGGAAAATGTCTCTGGCTTATTTAGGCTTGGTTTTGCTGCAGCAGTAGCAAACTAATGGTCCATTTACAACTCGCTACAATTCACCGACGTCAAGGGGCGACTCAACAAAACTGAGCAAGTCCAGTCTTCCAGTTTTCCGTCGATAGCGTTCCCGACCCGCTGCCGAAAACCTACCGATGAGCTCCCGTTCGGCAACAGACGCTTTCCGCCGCTATCCGCCGCCGATTCGGCCACGAATCTGTTTGGTTAAAAGTGGCCTTAAGACATATTGAAAATGTCATCAACAAATAAAAACTAGACTAACATGTACTGGAGAGGAGAGAACTAAAAGACGAGTCACTGTGTGCCGCTGTGTTCGGGTGTTGCACTCTGAAAATAGCAGATCTACAAGCTCACAACGCATCACATCACGCTGTGATGCATTACAAGCTTGTAGATCGGCTATTTTCAGCATGCAACCAAAAACCAAAAATCAGGCTTTAGGACTTTTTTGTGAGTCAACACTTACCATCACTGGCAATGCCAAATATCTCCCTCAGGGTGCTGATCTCTGAAATGATAGAATGTTAATGTTAAAAGAAAATAACAAGATCAAAAGTCAAATTAGACCAGTTGAAAATGATGTGTGTTTGTAATAAATACACACAGAAAGTGACACAAATTTATAGAATCAAGGTTCAAGGTTGTCATTTATTGTTACATCTTGTGCACAGGTACATACTGACTGTAAGAGTAAAACTTATTTTAATTGGAAAACTAAATTGGACAACAATGTGGCAGATTGTAACAGGTAACTTTAGTTAATTTACTAACAAACACTTTATGAAGTCATAGAACAGCGATTTGGAAATGCTGAAGAACTGCTCAATATTCTTAGTCTGACACTCGGCCTGAATTTTCATTTCGTTTCACTCCATTATTCAGTCTGAAAGCCCTCTCGGTGCGCGGGTGCAGCCATGTTTTCTGAGATGGGGCGTGGCCAAAGTGGCATTCTTTACTTGTAAGGGAAGGGCACGGTCAAACCGCACTTTTATTCTACCTATGAGGGTGGATTCTGCCAATGCATTTCAATGGGAATGGAGTGTTTTTTTATTTTGTTTTTTGTGCAAAAACAACCTCCGACAGAACTTAAAACGAAGATTTGTTCAATGCAAACTTATAACACAAACTGTCTCAGTATCACGTTCAGTCTCTGTTTATGTGTCGTTTGTTTGTGTCGCTCTTCTGCGACCTGGCGTTTCCCAAGGACCCTAAGCACAACGGCGGGGGCCAGTGGTGGGCAGCGCTTCGCTGTGTTCAGCTGGACCGCTGAGTCGGCTCATGCGACCGTCGCTAATTCGAATGACACCCGCAAATGAAAATAGGCTAAATTCTCTTTATCTTAATGCGAATTTCTGATAATTCGCTTGCTATTTTCGAATAAGCTTTATGGAAACGCAACTAATCTCTACCTTGCAGCATTTATACTTTGTATGGCCACTGGCCACTGTATGCACCTACCTGTGAGGTCCTTCTCTCTGAACTGGATCAAGGGGAAGACCATGCTGTCGGCCATCTGGGTGGCCAGAGCGGAGTGGAGCGCGTTCAGCTGGAAAACAGATACAGCATGAGTCAGATTACGCCACGAGGTATTAAGCACTGTACAGACAAGTGAATATAAATACCCACAAACACCCCTGGGGATTTCAATTTATTTTAATGTGTTACACTTGCTGCCAATTACTACTACAAAGAGCTGCATAAATCATATCATATGCAGCGTGGGCTTAGTACAACGCGCCCGTGCACACACACACGCACACGCACACGCACACGCACACGCACACACACATTATCATTACAGTGCTCTTAGCTAGAGAGCATTAAAAACAGCCACGCACTCTAATATTCAAACTCAAACCACACATAAACAAACCGGTCAGGAACTGCTAATGCCTTTCAATGATAGACAGATTGCAACTCATCTAACACGAGCCACGTTGAATGATTTAGCAAAGGGCCAAAAGGTCACAGGATTTGTTTCAGTAGAAAAGCTGTTTTCTCACAGTGTGATGCTGCAGTGGTGGGATGTTCTCACCGCTAAGTAGCAATAGTCATAATCAGTGGTGGATGGCGGATGCGACGCGTTGTGAGCTTGCAGATCGGCTATTTTCAAATGGCCGAGGTATAAGATAGGGCTAAAGTGGTTTATGTATGTTTTATAATATAATCATTTATATCTGCAAAGTAACTAGTAACTAAAGTTTTCAAATAAATGTGGTGGAGTAAAAGTACAATATTTGGATACGAGATGTAGTGGACTAGAAGTGAAAGTATTGGGAATTGGAAATACTCAAATAAAGTACAAATAACTCAAAAGTGTACTTAAGTACAGTACTTAAGTAAATATACTTAGTTACTTTACACCACTGGTCATATAATATTTAAAAAAAATACTCGTTACAGGTAATACACCTGTATTCAAGTACTCAAATCTTTAAAAATGTATGAAACATTCTTTTTGGAAAATAGCAGATGCACTTTGAAATTGCAATGTTGTTGAAATGTGCTTTACAAGGCCTTTCCTTGCCTTACAAGCTCACCATGTGTCGCATCAGTCTTGTTTGTTTTGGTCTGTGGTGGAAAGTACGTTTACTCAAGTACTGCACTTGAGTAAATGTACCATTTTTACTTGAGTGTGTCCAATATACTTTTACTTCTACTCCACTACATGCAATCGCATACATTTGGAAACTTGTGAAATGGGGCATTCTGCACAACAAGTACTTTTACCTCCATAACACTTGACTATATTTTTAGACATACTGTGTACTAGGGATGCGGTATCGGTACTCGTGGTATCGGTACTCGCCCCGTTACCGGACTATTTTGCGGTATCACAAAGCACCCGAGTACCCTGTGTGTTTCGCCACTTCGCCTTTCTCTCTCTCTCTTAAAGTATCAAAAGTAAAAATACAAAATGTTTGAGCATAGCAGATCTAGAAGATCATGCACAATACAGGAATTTCTATGGGCTTAACCTGAAAAAAAAAGTGAAATGTGTGGCAGTTGTGCCATGTTCTGGGAAAGCAATGCAATTTAATGTGTTATATACAGCCAGAAAGTGAGGAACATCTGATTAAAAAAAAAAAAAAGAAAAGAAAATGTAATTTAAAGACATTTTGTATTATTAATTGTACTCATATCGGTACTCGGTATCGGCGAGTACTCAAAATGAAGTACTCGTACTTGTACTCGGTCAGCAAAAAAGTGGTATCGGGACATCCCTACTGTGTACCGCTTTGCGTGATTTTAGTTTGGCATGGATAGGGGCTACGGTGGCAGAGATATGAGTAGAGGAAAAGTGTGATGTGATGTGACGTGACAGACAGACAGACAGACAGACAGACAGCCGGTGGAGGTTTTACAATTCGCTTTAAAAATGCATACCGGTATATTCAAAGCTTTGCACATATTTTCACACCTTTACAAAACATAGCAGATCAACGAGCTCTGTGAGCTTGTATATCTGCTATTTTTCAATAGCTAAAGTGTCAAATAATGTCATATCTTAATGGATTAAGTCCAAACTGTGAGTACTTCTTTCCACCACTGCTCACACACAAACACACGTGATTGAAGCGCTAGTGCGTCTCTCACCTCCTGCACAGTTTTGGCGAATTGCTGCAGTGTCGTGATGACCTCCTCGTCGCCCTTTCCCAGAGCAAAGTTCTAAGCAGACAAACGAGTAAGCAGGGAGAGGAAAACAACATTATATCATGATCCAACCAACCACCAGCCTATACACCCTGGAAGCTATGATGGTGTAATGCAGGGGTTCCCAAACTTTTTTGTCTCAGGGCACCCCATGAATATTTGTTTTAATCCGAGGCACCCCTACATTATAATTTTCACTCCCAGCACCTTATATTTATAGCATATCGTCGTTGTCGGGTGGAAACCTTGTATGTCCAAAACCGTTCGTTTTGTATTTATCATCTATAAAATGTACTAAACTAGTGAAAACAGCAGATCTACAAGCACACAACGCTTCGCGATGCAAGGCGTTGTGTGCTTGTAGATCTGCTGTTTTCACTAGTTTTGTGCGACAGTCTTGTATGATGAAGCAGGGCTTTGCTTTACCAAAAGACCTACACATTTGAAACTTGGAGATACAAGGTTTCTGCCCGACAGTGACAATATTTTAGTGATTATGTTGCGAGGAAAACGTTGAGATAATAGCCATTTTGGTTAGAACTGACTGAAAATAACTTTGTACTTCAAAAAATGATACTAAATCTTTTTTTCAAGTGTCCAAATAAATTCCAAATATTATCAAATGATATCGCGGCACCCCTGGACTGCCGTCGCGACACCCCGGGGTGCCCCGTCACCCACTTTGAAAACCCCTGCTGTATGCATTTCATGTGATTGATTTGCATCAATTTAAACGGCTGTCTTTGTTATGAGACGTTCGATTTTATATATAATATTGTCTCAGTGGGGTGAAAACCTCATGTCCAAAACTGTTGCTTTTCAGGATTCAAACTCAAAAGCATCAAAAGTAGCAGATCTACAAGCTCAAAACGCATCTCTTCGCCCCACGTTTCGAGCTTGCGGAATCTGCAACTTTTGATGCTTTTGTGTGACATTGTACTATGATCAAGTAGGACATTCATTTACGAAAAAACACCAAAAGTTCAAATATGGAGATAAGTAAGCCATTAACCACTGTTTCAGGGTTGTGAACAACCCTGTAACAAGTGGTAAATCAGCCAACAACCCACAACCCTCGAATGGTAAATTGCTTTTCTACCACTTCGACCATATAAATGAAAGAAAACACAGTTGTAACTTGCAAGGTTATTGTGGGCTCGCCTATAAGGCGAGCACACTTTAGATATTGTCATTATTTATTTATCTATCAGGCAATCAGTAGACGGGATCTTCGGTTCCTTTCTACTCCTACATACTTAGTGAGAAAATGAAAATAAAAACATCAATGTGTTCAGTTTACAGTGGCGAAGTGTGCTATTATTTTTTATAGCAATCGGCCAAATGGTGGCGCTGTAGGAAGCCTTCGAAAGTGCGATCTTTGAACAGGTATAGCTCATGCTGTGTTATACATACAGCCATGAAACCTGTATACACTTATGCGTCTCCTCATGCCGAACAACTTTTTCCCTCTAACTTTTGACCTCTGACCTTTAGGTCTCCCACAATTCGGAATTATATGAAAAACAGTAAAAATCTATCTCCTCCTGGGATTTTCGCGTCAAGTGCACAAAACTTTTTTCACATGAACTTTGGACCAATACGGTCAGATTGATCAACCAGATTTTTTTTAAAGTGAAATATAATTTTTTAATAATTTAATCAATATTGCGGTTTTATGCAAATTATTCTTCGGCCTCTAAATCATACATGCAAAGGTACACGTTCATGGGATTTGGCAAAGATGTGGAGGGTTAGTCAAAGTATCACTGAAACCAATTTTATTCCAATCGGCCAAAGGGGGGCGCTATACGAAGCGTTTGAAAATTCAAACTTCAAACGGGCATAAGTCATGACTCGTTTCGTTTGAAGACATGCAACTTGTTATACGCGTGCTTTGACTCGAGCGGAAGACATCTGTGTCGTTGTTAAGTAAGCTCCGCCCTTCGATTTTCCGCCATTTTGAGCAGTTTGTAAAACGCGTAAACCCGCTTTTATTCTGGAATTTTCGCTCCACGTGCACAAAACTCTTTTTTACGTGAACTTTGGACCGATATCTAAAGATCTGTCAGATCGGATTTCTTTAAAATTGAAACATGCTTTTTTAAATAAATTCAATGAATATTGCAGTTTTATGCAAATTATTCTTCTGCCTCTAAATCATACATGCAAAGTAACATGTTCATGGCATTTGGCAAAGATGTAGAGTGTTAGTCCAAATATCACTAAAACCAATCTTACCCCAATTGGCCAAAGGGGGGCGCTATATCATTTTGAGCAGTTTGTGAAATGCTTAAACCCATTAGGATTTTTTTTTTTTGCAATTTGCATGAAACATTCTACACACAATCTAAGGACCTTTATCTAATATGCCTATGAAGTGCACACACACAAAAAAATAAAAAATAATAATGAATATAGCTGCAAGCAGCGATAAAGTGGCCAAAGCCAAAAACACCTCAAATCATGAACACAGCCTGCAATGGGTGTGAAATCTTGCAAGCACATTCCCAATAGGTCAAGGAACAGATACCACCCTTCTTACATTGGCCTGTTATAGCGCCACCAGCGGGTCAACTTTTGCACAACACATTTTTCGAACAAAATGGACCAATCTTTGACGTCAGTAACGTCAAAGAGAGCACTGCCTGCGATCTTGACATTTTGTACTTTTATAGCCATTGTTTTCCGGCTTGAAGCGAGCCCACAATTGTTTCGAAGGAACAATATTTTTCTAGTTTAGTTATACAACTGCAACACAACAGTGGGCAGGGTCCATGAGCCAACTCAAGGTTGTTGACTGATTTACCACTGTTTTAAGCCAATCATAATGTGACCACAAAAAGTGGTAGAAAGAGATTTCTACAATATAGCAACATACCTTTTTCAGAAACTACTAGGATTTAAATTCTGTCTCAGGTCTTAATGGGTTAAGCGACGGAACAGAAAGAGGTCGATTTTTCTAGGGCGAATAATATCATCAACCCCTTATGAATGACAAAACACCAAAAATAAAAGTTCGCCATGTCAAGTCGCTACGATTTGGGCCAAAGCCTGGAGGAGCAGAAAACAAAGACCTTTCGGTTCTGCCTATCTGATCTGTAGACCAGGGGTTCCCAAACGTTTTTGTCTCAGGGCACCCCATAAATAGTTTTTTAATCCGAGGCACCCCTACATTATAATTTTCACTCCCAGCACCTAATATTTATAGCATATCGTCGTTGTCGGGTGGAAACCTTGTAAAGGTAAAACCGTTCGTTTCCATAAAATGTACTAAACTAGTGAAAACAGCAGATCTACAATCACACTAGATCGGCTATTTTCACTAGTTTTGTGCGACAGTCTTGTATGATGAAGCAGGGCTTTGCTTTACCAAAAGACGTACACATTTGAAACATGGGAATACGAGGTTTCTGCCCGACAGTGATGATATTTTAGTGATTATGTTGTGAGGAAAACGTTGAGATAATAGCCATTTTGGTTAGAACTGACTGAAAATAACTGTGTACTTCAAGTTTAAAATGATACTAAATATTTCTTCAAGTGTCCAAATAAATTCCAAATATTATCGAATGATCTCGCGGCACCCCTGGACTGCCGTCACGGCACCCCAGGGTGCCCCGTCACCCACTTTGAAAACCCCTGCTGTAGACGATCGATAGTCATTTCCGAACAGCTGAAACAAACGCTATTGTTCCAGAGTGCTCTCAGAGGTACAGCTGATCAATTACCTTCTTCTCATATTCCAACAACTGCCGGGAGAGCTGCTCTGTGGCCAATCCCATCTCACTCTGACAGGGGGGGGGGGGAGACAGAGAGAGAAAGTAAGTCAGCATTAAGCTCATTAACTCATTGGTTCTCAAACATTTCCATCAAGGACCCACATAACTCTGAGGGTACAAATGGCAATGGTGTAAAGAAACTAAGTACTCAAGTGCTGTACTTTTTTTTTTAAACTTTCTTCAGTATTTACATATTTTCAATGCTTTTACTTCTACCCCCACTACATCTCAAATGAGATTTTTACTCCACTGGTTATTAGTGACTTTGTAGCTTTTATTATTACAAAACACACTAACCAGTAACCATGACTTTAGCATTTGAAAATTGCAGATCTACAGGCTCAAAATGCGTCGCAATGCCACACATTGGGAGCTTGTAGATCGGTCATTTTCAAAAGATCTTTTAAACATTTTGAACTTGTGAAATGGGACATTCTGCACAATGGCTATGTGTGTGTGTGCGTGTGTGCGTGCGTGCGTGCGTGCGTGTTACCTGAGCACCGAACACCCTCTGCATGGACTGCAGCAGCTGGTTGGTGTAGTCTGTGAGGGTCCCCGCATCCTCCTCGAACACGCTGAGCAGAGAGCGAGTCTGTGGAACAATACACACACTCTGTTAAGCCATGACATTAGAGCAGGTGTCTTCAACAGGGGGTCCGGGACCCCTAGAGGGTCCTCAGAGTTACTACAGGGGCTACCTCCAAATCTTTGTGTGATAGAAACTTTTTTCCCCTCCCTTTATATATTAACCACTTGAACCCCAGCGTCCATATTCTGAGAACGTTATCCAAAAATAGCCGATCTACAAGCTCACAACGCCTTGCAGCGCTATTTTTGGCAAAGAGGTTTGGTGTAGAGGGGAAAAAGAGCAGACTAAGAACAGAGTGAAAGGTCAAATTTATTAAGTATTGACGGTTCAAGTGGTTAAATATCTGAACACACAAATTGACATGAATCCAAAACGATTAAACTATATGGAATCTATGAAAAGGTTGTGGGGGTCCCTGCTTCATCTCTCTCTCAACTAAGGGGTCCTTGGACTGAAAACGTTTAAGAGTCCTGCATTAGAGGATGCACAGTACAGTAGACCTAGTTGAGGGTCTGGGCAAAGAATCCTTGGGAGTATAAAAGTGGTGGGCCTTTTACGGGTCGATTGTCCCCTCTAAAGGGGTCCGTCTGTCTTTGTTGGATTCACTAATTAATGTGCATTTTCAGACATTTAACCTCACTCAATACTTAGAATACTTGACCTTTGCCTAATTGGCTCTGTACTTGGTCTGGTCTTTTAACCTCTTGCTCACAACGTGCCGATTGTGCCGTGCTGCGACGCCCTGTGAGCTTGTAGATATGCTATTTTCAGCGAACGTTCCCCCGGCCCCGGAATAGGGATGCCAGGTTAAGCTATTAATCAAAATGGTAATTCATAGAATAACCTAAGAGAATTGATAGTTGCAACCCTATTGAACTTTAAATACAGAGGCATATTAATAACGAAAGTGTTTTGGGAGGAATAAAAAAAAGGTATGATTTGACAGGAGTTCCTTCCAGTTATCGTGGCTTTCTCTTGACAGGCGTGGTGACAAACAGGTATGTACTGTAGGTAGAGAACAATGAAGAACACGCCCAGTGGCTTTAGTCCATTTACACTTTGCATGTATTTGCAGACCTGAAAGAAAAGCCCATTTTAAACCAAATAACACTGACAGAGTTGTTGTAAAAAAAAATAAAAGCTGAAAGTCTGAGGCTCGATAATTAGAAGAATGACCGGTGGGCTTTATATTACTGGAATACAGGTTGTGTTAAGAATAAGATTAGCTTATGCAACAAATGGCACAGAGTGGAACATAGTCCACTTGTGTCTTAGTAACAAACAAGCTAGTGTATACTGCTCTGTCCTGGAGCCTCTGCTGTGAAGGAGAGCATGCAAAGAACATGCCTCCAGTGTTTGTGCCACTTATGTAAAGAATCAGCTGTGTGTGGTGTGTGGTGTGTGTGTGTGTGTGTGTGTGTGTGTGTGTGTGTGTGTGTGTGTTGTACAGTGGACCTCTGAAAAGACCTGTATAAGCTACTTGAACGCAAGAACGCTCGCCTCACAAAACACCCTCACCCCGGGTCAAATCCAGCGACATCGAAGCGGTCGGACCCACAAATCCGCTGACCTCGGAATGCTCTCGGCCGGGCCCACCAGGTTTATTTCTGGTCACCACCAGGACTCGAACGCGTTTGACGTCCGTATTCTCCGTAACATGCATTCGGGGGTCCTTGGCGTGAAAACGATTGAGAGTCACTGAGCTACTACTGCCGTACATGAATAGAGAAAATAACCGGCCCACAAACTCACACAATGTGAAAGCAGAGATGCTCCGATTGCGATTTTTGGGGCCGATACCGATCAACTGGAATCAGTATCTGCCGATACCGATATTCCCGATCACAGCTTTAAGTCCATAAATTATTCTTTTTATTGTGTTACTGTAGCAGCATTTGTATATTTAATGATTCTTTTTACAAAACATTGACATTGTATATTAGGTATAAACATTAGGAGATTGCAGGTTGAGGTAATTTAGTATCCAATTCAACTTCAAGGAGTTGAAGCTGAGGTTACATTCAGTCCCACAGATAAATATTGTGAAAATAGCTGATCTAGCTTGAGATCGGCAAAGCCGATACCGTTCAAAGCCGGTAGAAGCATTATCGGCCGATCACGATCACTCACCAATCAATCGGCACATCTCTATGTGAAAGTGTTGTGAGCTTGTTGGTCTCCTTTTTTAATTGAAATTTGTTGTTAATTTGTGTCTATAATGACTAAATAACCTGCCCAAAATAGGGACGCCAGGTTGAAAGTGGTTAAGGCTGCAATGAGTGCAATCCATAACTTTCGTGTCATATTCATTGGATTCAAACCTGAGTCTCGAACCACAACCGTTTACTGCCATGTCAAGACAAAATCCCTTCTTGGCCAGGGGAGATATTACTCTTATGAGCTTCAGGCAGTACAACGTGTTGTCAACCAGTCCTCTACCAGCGATACCAGGGTCTAATGTATCAATGCAACTGCAGGTGTGCTAGTAGTATTGTATTAGACTACTCTACCATACAGATTGTTAAAACGGCATGTCACACGCAGCATTTTATGAATACAATGTAAAAGTTGTTCAGACTCCAGTCAACATGGTAGAGTATGTTAATACAACATAACTTATACAATCTGTATAGTAGAGTATGTTAATACAATATAACTTATACCATCTGTATGGTAGAGTATGTTAATACAATATAACTTATACAAAATGTATGGTAGCGTTTGTTATTACAATATAGCGTATACAATCTGTACGGTAGCATGTTAATACAATATATAACTTATACAATCTGTATGCTAGAGTATGTTAATACAATATAACTTATACAAATTGTATGGTAGAGTATGTTAATACAATACTAACTTATAAAATCTGTATGGTAAAGTACAGGGCTACAGGCCTGGAATTATGTCATTTTAGGGGCAAGGCCACATGGCCTTTAGTGTTGTAAATTGTTTTAGGGCACAAGGCCAAATGCCGGGCAAGAAAGTCATCAAATAAGACAAGATCTATTAGTCCATTGAAATAATTAATTGAATTTAAGGGTTAAGGATGATTTAATACGTAGACTATCTGCAGTGAAATAAATAGTAATATTTACAATCTGATCCATGCTAAACCCTGTACCAATCAAAGTCACTGGATTGGTTTGAAGATGGGGACTTCAGAATCTCAACAAAAGACACCGGTGTCTACATGACAAGAAAGAGACAGAGGAGAAAGTGGTGCAGTCAGCTGGGGCATTAAGGCCACTGTGGCCACAGGGCATGCCCATTTCTTTTTTAGGGGCACAAGACCAAACTGAGGGGCATCGGCGGCCACGGCCTTCATGGCCTCCCCGAAATTCCTACCCTGGTGGAGTATGTTAATACAATATAACTTCTACAATCTGTATGGTTAGACTATGTTTATACAATAATAACTTATACAATCTGTACGAATATAACGTATAGAATTGGGGTTGTTGTATTTTGTCTCCCTGCTCTTCTATTGAGACATTTAGATTGTGTCAAAGGGTCATGTCTCACCTACAGTAGACACACAGGATCGGACATACATTCTGACCTGATGGCCAATATCAAATGTGTCCCCCGAGCAAGCAAGCTCAATGGTAATACATGCAGGGACGTGCTGGCCATTGGGAAAAGCGGGACAACTCCCGAATGGCCGGTTCATTCCCGGCCGGCACAGGCCGGCCATTAGGAAAAAATCACACCCGTGTGAAGTGGAGCTGTGTGTGTGTGTGTGTGTGTGTGTGTGTGTGTGTGTGTGTGTGTGTGTGTGTGTGTGTGTGTGTGTGTGTGTGTAGATCATGTGTACCGATTTTTGTGACATTTGAAGAAAATATGTAGGAAAAGGAGCAAAAAGTGTGTTTTGGAGAAAATTCAAGATGGCGGAAAATCTATCCTGGCGCATCCAGGAATCCAGGGAAAAAATAATTTTAATTTTCCGATCTACGGTTCAAGAGTTACGGGGCAAAACGTAAAGTGGGCCGTTATAGCGCCACCATGAGGCCGAGTGATGTAATTATTTTTCGATTCATTCTTAAAATCATTATGAATCTCCTCTCTGAGGTTTGAAACTGTAGCTCCTATGGTTTACGAGAGAAAAATACTTGAAAGTGATTTCTTGCATTGTCCCATTATAAGTCAATGGGGACAATTAAGCGTCGTTTTTTGCCGATTACGTCGGCATGGTAAGGCGGATCGGAACGAAAGGTAATAGAACACCATTCCCGGCCGAGCCGCACATTTTGATGTATATATTGCGCCAGTGGCGTAAATGGTGCGGCACTAGTTACGCGCCGAAGTCAGGCTACATACACACACACACACACACATACAGACACACAGACCCACACAGCCACGTATAGGGAGCTGCACACAGCTCCAAAAATAAATAAAAAATGTCGGCCTTCGTTCCATTTCGGGGGCTGGGCGGCCAACAAAGTAAATCGTCACTGTCGGGCAGAAACCTTGTATCTTCAAGTTTCAAATGTGTAAATTTTTTTCGCAAAGCAAAGCCCTTTTACAAGGCTGTTGCACAAAAGTAGTGAAAACAGCCGATCTACAAGCACACAACGCCTCGCACCATGAGGCGTTGTGTGCTTGTAGATCGGCTGTTTTCACTAGTTTAATACTAGTTCACTAGTTTAAATACAAAACAAACGGTTTGGGACATACAAGGTTTCCACCCGACAACGATAAAATATAACTTATTGGCCCACTGGCTTGTCACTTGTCATGATCTGAAATGGCAAATCTTTGAGTAGCAGCAGCGCAATAGAGAGATTTCTCTCTATAGCGCGCAGTGAGGGCCTACAACTCTTTTTCCCGGGCTGAATCAGGGGCCCAGCACGTCCCTGAATACATGTCAGCACTTAGCGCAGGAAGCCGGGTTCAAATCCAGGGTAGAAGAGGAAAGCCACAGTAATACATTTGTAATCATTCAAATAAAGTCCCTGTTTAGCTGTAACCGGCTTTCAAATGAGTTTCCTACATGCAAGTGAAGTCAGGAGGTCTGGTTCTTTGTTGATGCATGCTCAACTTGTCTAATGTGTCAGCCAGGACAGTGTCATCATCATTGAAGATCAGGGACGTGCAGAGAATGTTTGAGAGGCAGGGGCTGAAAACGCTGCGACGCGTTGTGAGCTTGGAGGTCGGCTATTTCCGGTACTTGTTACCACACTGAACTAAGCATAATCAAGTAAATACTGGCAATTCTTTCAACATAAAATGCTGTGTTCAAGTTCAGGAGAGTTTAGGACAAGGTGATTCTCTTGGATGCTGCCATCAGATACAGTATGGCAACGAAAGAGGGCATTTGCATTTCTTTCACCATAGCAAAAACTTAGCTCCTTTCGGAACCGCTCACTCCACTGCTACGCAGCTCCGAGATGGGGTTCCTAATGGACGCATTCCAGAATCTTCCGGCTGGGTAGACGATCCGCCGTTAGCGATCACTTCTTACCTTTGGTGAACATTCTATCGAAAAAGTGACAGGTTTCTGCTGATCTATAATCGTTTTACTTCTTTATCGTGGAAGAAAATCGAAGCACTGGGTTGAAATAAAGACTTTATATAGCTCATTCGGTCAGCCAGGCCCATGTTTTTGACATTCCGGAAGTTGCGCCCGCATAGGAAAACATTACTGCCTCCCCTGGTCACGTGGTATACACACAACGGGGAGAACACAGAACCGGCTGACCTAATAGCGATATAAAGTCTTTATTTCAACCCAGTGCTTCGATTTTCTTCCACGATAAAGAAGTAGAACGATTATAGATCAGCAGAAACCTGTCACTTTTTGGATAGAATATTCACCAAAGGTAAAAAGTGATCGCTAACGGCGGATCGTCCACCCAGCCGGAAGATTCTGGCATGCAACCAGTAGGAACCCCATCTCGGAGCTGCGTAGCAGTGGAGTGAGCGGTTCCGAAAGGAGCTAGCAAAAACTGCATTCATGGTCATTGAGAGGGCACTTTTTACAGACAGATAAAAGGGCAGGGGCTCAAGCCCACTTTGATGTCTATGTGTGCACATGCCTGTTGAAGATGCACATGATGATGCATTAGAAGCATGTATGGCCTTTATCCAGCATGTATCACATTGAATCGACCTACATGATGCAACTCCAGCACACTCCGTGAAATAAATATATATTTTCAAACAACAACATATAGCCAATGAGCAATAATACCAATGTAAATATGCTCTCAATTCACAATCTATCAGTAGCCTTCTCAGTACCCTGTTGCTGCTGGTTACTAGACCAGTTCAAATGGAATGGAATGACAGTGCTGAAAGACCCCCTCCCACTCACACACACAAGCTATAGGGCCCACTGTGGGTCCAGAAAGGTCTCGGCCAGGGAAAAACTGATCGAAGACGCGCAGGACAGATCAGATCAATAGTCAGGTTTACAAGGACAGCTGCTATTACGAGCTGACAGCCACATGACATCACATCGCATGACGGGTGTCGCTTGCCTCCCCAAAAAGAGAACAGATCTATGACGAAGACGAGCTATGATGATCAGTTCTTTTTGACGCGCGACACCGTCGTACTAGGGAATGTAGCTTCATATGGGGATGGATGCGCCCTCCGCCCAGTTTGATCTGGGAAGAGGGAAGCCCTTTTCTCCAGGCAGCGACACGCAAACAGCCACCAACAATAGCAATTGTTCGTCACTAAAAACAGGCCGCGACTCGTCAGCAAACGTCGGAAGGAACGCATCAGCCACAATAATAACAATGCTGCTGTCATCGCCTACTAAGCGCCTACAATGGGAGCACAGTTGACTGCCAGCCAGCAGCTTTTCCCCACACAAAACCATGTCTTTTTTCTTCACCGTCGTGTTATTAAGCACACTTAAAAGCCCTACCTGAGGACTGTCCTGTAAAGCGTCCTCTAAAAGCAATTTGTGATGAACAGCCGGCATCTTGTGTGTCAGCGGCGGAGAGGGAGAGAGAGAGAGAGAGAGAAGGGAAGGGAAACAAACCGGAGGCTTGAATTATTTAGACTGTTGTGGACTACGTTTCCCAGAGTTCCGTGGGACAGTTTTGCAGACGGTGCTTCTGGCCTCAGAGCATCCAGTCAGCAGTATTTAAACACCCCGATCTACTATTAATAATTGGAAAACGTAAAAAAAAATTATAGATGCATTATAATAAGTTATAGTGTATCATAATCACAGTTATAATCCATTAATGTATAATTAATTAGGATAGTTGTAATACAAATGTATATTGTATTATAATCACAGTTAAAAGGGTCAATTTGTTTCTTACCTATTTTGTGTAATCGAAAATGAAGATATTTTTAATTATGTGTGGTGTGGTGTGGTGTGGTGTGGTGTGGTGTAGTGTGTCGTGTAGTGCAGCAATGTGCGTTAAACCACGCGTATAGTCTGCCTGCCTGCCTGGTATGTGTGACAAATGTCATAGAACAATTTGGTTCTCAAAGTGGGGTTTGCCGGTCTGGGGACCCCCAGGGCCAGGGGTCCTCGAGGGAGTTCCAGGGGGTCTCCAGCTAAATTATGTTAGGAACCAAATGGGGTTGGCAAAAGGGCCTTTCTGTGTGGAGTTTGCATGTTCTCCCTGTAGCCCCCTCACAAAAAACATGCAGTAGGCCTAATCCCTGGTCTGCCTCTCCCTAGCCAGCCGGGGCGCCTGATGGAGGGGAAAGGAACTGGTTGGAATAAGGTGTTCCTTGACTTCCTTCCATGCGCTACGCCCAACCGGGAAACTCGGTGTCAGGTGAAAAGAAGCCGCTTGGACTCCAGAAGGAAGCATGAGGTCAGTCCGTTGCTCTCCCCAGGTTGGCAGAGGGAGAGCAGCGCCCATGATTACATTAGACAATTGACACAGGGTGAAAAATGGGTTACAAAATGGGTTACAAATAATAATAATAAAAGTGTATAAATGGAACCAAATTGACCCGGGTCTTATGCCTCATTCACATACAGAAAAGCCAAGCAATGCAAAACAGCTTTTAAAATTCCCAAGCTGGAAAAAAAAGCTTGGAATTTTTTAAAGCTGGTTTGCATAGAGAATACATTGAATTACCAAGCAAACCAATTAACATTGATTTTACAATAGGCCTACAGTCTCTGTAGTCTAATGATGGTTCCTGAAATTAAAATGGTTGAGAATCACTGCTAGTAGAGCTGTAAACAATATATGCAGGTCCCTGGAATATCTTTTTAAATTGGGGTCCTCGGGATAATATGTGTAAATGTGGGGGTCTTCGACATGAAAACGTTTGAGAACCACTGGTGTGCAGTATGACAGATATACAGGAGAGCAATTGTAGGTTTCTACGAATATATTTCAGTGACAACAGTGCCCTCATCCGGGTATAGGACGAACTGCAGGTGATGCCTACACCCTTATGAACAACGGTGGTCAGGGCCATAGATAATTTTCGATCAATAAAACTAAACCATTAGGTCTATATTTTGTGTGGCTACTTTTACAACCCAACGATATATTTGTGCCTGCTCAGGGCTGTATTTGACTGAAAAACGCTGCAGGAAATAACTGCCAAATTAAAATAAACGACAAGTCTAGATGAATATGATGACAGATGCTGTGGCCTTGTTGTTTGTGTGCATTTGAAATCACATGTACTTGCTAAGCCTAGTTAAAGTAAGTCATCACCTGAATCCTCTCATGCTGTGTTGCTGTCCTCCCCTGGACATCATTGCAAAAGGTATGCACAGTGGTGGAAAGTAAGTAGGCCTACATGTATTTGCTAGTAGCCTACTCAAGTAAAATTTTAGTATTTTTACTTTACTGGAGTATTTCCAATTCCCAGTACTTTTATTTCTTCTCCACAGATCTCATAGGAAATGTTCTAGGCCATTTACAATTATTAGAAAACTTTAGTTAGTTAGTTACTTAGATGTATTATCCCAAGGGGGAAATTCAGTCTTCAGTAGGGCAGATTGGTGCCAACTGCCTTTCAATCTTCCCAGCTATCTAGGCTACATGTGTGTGTCATAGACATTTTTCTTGTTTTCTTGTCTTGCAATCATGCATTCATTCATTGGCCACTTTGGACTTGACAACCCTATTTTGGACATGCCATTATGGGCGAACATTTAAAAAAAAATGATTTGTGCATGTGAATCCTCCAATCCACCTACTGTAGGCCTACATGTGACACGTTTTGTTTTTTTTCCCTGCAGTCATCATACATTAATCAGCCACTTTCAACTTGACGGCTCTAAAGTCATTATAGGAGAACATTTTCAAAAATGTATTTTTTTAGCAGATCTACAAGCTTTTTTTCCCCACCGTCGTACTGTTGTGTTATTTTTGTAATGTTTGAAATAAGGCTTAATTTGACACTTTATTTGCCACTCTATTTCTTTTTTTTTCTTCTGAAATTCGCCTCTGTGTGTACAGGAACAATCATCATCATCATCATCATCATAGAGCAACAAGGAAACAAAGCATTACATTTGTGATGCCATATAATGGGAAATGGAAATAGTATATTGATATAACCTTATTACACGGCTTGGTTGAATGCTTGATTCTGATTGGTCAACCACCGAATTCAGATGTGTGTTATTACTGGATAATGACCGCCTCGCCCCATAACAGACCTCTGTCTAATCAAAGACTCTGCTGCTGTGCCTCATGAATTTTATGCTGTATCCAACATGACAGCCATGATGTAAACAATGTCATTTACAACTAAATGTTGCTCTCAAGAATGTCTTTCCAAACATTTAAACATTTGAAGCGAGAAATAGACCAAAAAAGGATTCTATTTGTTTAACACTTCCTTGTTTTCCGAGGCGACTGATTTGTGCTGGGTGGACGGCCAGCGCAACATAGAGTTCTCAAATTCTGCCCTAACTCGACCCTACCCGACCCGACATTTTCGGTCCGGCTAGGGCCTAAAATGTATGCTAATTAGTCGGGCAGGGCCTTGGGCTCATTGAATTCTTTTTTTTTTAAATTATTATTATTTTATTACTTTTACTCTAAGTGCTACAGTCAGCTGGGGCATTAAGGCTACTGTGGCCTCAGGTCATGCCATTGGTTGAGGGGCACAAGGTCAAACTGAGGGGCAATGGCGGCCATGGCCTTCATGGCCCCCATGAAATTCCTGCCCTGGATAGAGTGTTTTTTAATTGCCCTTGCGTGGTGCGGACACCTTGCATTTGTCTTCTATGTACCAGGGCGCCTTCAATCGAGAAAAAGTATTTGAAGCAGATAAATGCTTATCAGCCTGCAGACATAGTTCGGTCGGTGTGACCGTACCCTGAATAATAACGTGCTCGACATGAGCTTTAATTCAATTCAATCAATCAGTTCTTTTTCGATCTGCACCAAATGTCTTTGGCAAAAATGATATATTATATAATATTTTTTGTGAATGTTCCCTCCAGAATAGGGATATTGGGGTTCAAGTGTTTATAAAGTTATTATCAATCTGTCCTAATGGAAACGCATATTCTCCTTGTGACATACAGGAGGAAATGTTTTTAAAAAGTACGTACCGTAACATGACATAAATGGATGGTGGTAAAAGTACCAATGTAATACCAGGAGTGCCACGGATGAAAAGGTTATTTAGAGGGGTGCTCTAAGATGAGAACGTTTGAGAACCACTGCTCTAGATTGCGGAATCTCCCATCTGCACAACAATATACAGTATATCGTCACTGTCGGGCAGAAACCTCGTATCTCTAAGTTTCAAATGTGTACGTCTTTTGGTAAAGCAAAGCCCTGCTTCATCATACAAGACTGTTGCACAAAACTAGTGAAAACAGCCGATCTACAAGCACACAACGCCTCGCATCGCGAGGCGTTGTGTGCTTGTAGATCTGCTGTTTTCACTAGTTTAGTACATTTTATAGATGATAAATACAAAACGAACGGTTTTGGACATATCCACCCGACAACGACGATATATAAATAATCCTTGAAACTTGAACCTAACCCACAATATATGGTAGAAGCTGTGCCATAGTGTCAAGTCAACAAGGGATATCAACATCTAGTCCCCAGATGACAAATAAAGTGACAATGTAGGGTCCTTTAAGACATTTTTAACGTAAATCTAATTATAATAATGGAAAAAAAGGTGAATAGTGGCAAATAGTGACAAAGCGCTGAACCGGAAGTTTACAGAATGCATTGGAGTCTATGGGGATATAGTGACATTTCAAGTGATTCAAAAGTAATCACAAATAAACTATAGACCTACTATAAAAAAAATGGTCAAATAACATAGCTCAGGTTTAGAGTGGCCGGCAGAGCGGCCAGATGGGAACCGCGAAGTTCCCAGTTCGATCCCGGGCTCCCCCAGAGTCAGTGTCCTACACAACAGATCAGGGTGTTGCTCACTGAAAAGAACAGTACGTTTTCAAGTTGAAAATCGGTTATTTTTAAATGAAGCATGAATGTAATGAGGGCCAGAATTTAGTTATTCAGCCCCTGGAATGTTATTTAATAAAGACCGCCACTGTAGTTCAGACAGATAACTTGAGTGGTCAGGTGGTGGATGTTACCTAACATCCCCTTCTAATCCCAGCAGTTCACTTTGTTGGCTCTGTTGTTCTCGATTAAAAAGCCCTTTGATTTTGATCACTCGGTCACCGCTCTCTCGTGTTTATAGTGACACTAGTGAGGAATAATGACAGCCATTAAAGCAATTTGAACCACATTTACACATCATTACGATAATCAACTTACTTGAATGAATGCACAAGGATTGGGGGGCGATGTGTGCGTGCGTGCATTTGTTTAGGCTTCAAAGCAGGAGCAAGCCTAATTCATTATGTACTCGACAAAGTATATAGGCTTGCGACAAAGTTAGTTTTTGGAGCGGTGTGAAACACAGCTCCGCTATGGGCAGCAATGTGTGTCCAGTGTCCCACAACTGTCCGGTTGAGTTTGAACAGGATCTGCGCATGTGCGACTTTACCCCACACACACACACACACACACACACACACACACACACACACACACACACACATACACACACACACACACACACACACACACACACACACACACACACACACACACACACACACACACACACACACGTGACTTGGTGTAAAAAATAAAAAATAAACGGCAGCGAGAGGGAGACGGGGGGAGAGGAGGGAGAGAGAGAGAGAGAGAGAGAATCGTATTTCAGAGAGAGAGAGAGAGAGAGAGAGCTGCAAGCTCACAACGCCTCGCGCAAGACGCACACCGAGGTGTTGTCTGCGTGAAGATCACCTGTTGTGTGTGTGTGTGTAGTCCGTTAATAACAACTAACAAGCATGGTATGTTGGCGTATCTCGAGTCGACCCCCTCTGCTGTCTGCGTCTGCCCGTGATAGCCGCTAGAGTGGAGGCTCACGAAGCATGCAGCCACCGTAGCGAGCCACGGGCAATCAAGAATTGACACATGTCAATATATAAATAGGTGAAAAAAGTCAGGGACTTTGAACAGTCTATCCAAAATATCTCTGTTCCATCTATTTAGCATGCAGCCACCGTAGCGAGCCACGGGCAATCAAGAATTGACACATGTCAATATATAAATAGGTGAATATATTTATATATTTTATATATTTACCTGGAACTGCTCAAATTCACCGCTCCACTTCGAACCGAGGTTTGATTTTTTAGGTTAGTTGTGGGCGTGTGTATCGTTGTAATCACCTGGATTCAAAACATCTGACGCTCAACCAAAGGGGAATCCCCCAGGAGAGATATTAGACTTCTGGCCTGGTCTGATATGATCCCGTTGTACTCCCAGTCTCCAACATGGGAACCCCAACATTGAGCCAGAAGTTTACGGAATGCATTGGCGTAAATAGTGACATTTCAAGTTTCATGAACCATGTGACTGGCGCTGTTTCTGCTATTTTTGAAGAAAAAAATTGAAAGTTTGTGCAAATCTTTGAAAATATGTTCTTTTAAAGCTATTTTTTTTTCATGGCATGCATGAGTCTGAGGTGACGATGTTTGCTATTGTGAGTGCCAAACATGTGATGGCTTTGTTGTTCATATCAGAGTGTGGGTGTGGGAAGTCTGATGATCTTAGAGGCATGTACGGGTGATAATGAAACGTTTGTTTCTGTTTGGACAATAGTGGGCAAAGAGACCAGACTTTACCAGCTTGTGCCTTGTATAGCCCAAAGCCTTGTATTAGAGAGTTCTGCCAATGAGTGGTCAGAAAGGCTCTAGTCCACATCCTCCTGGTGGGGGCTCCTCACTGGCAGGTGAGTCAGTAGGATACAACAGCTTGGGGAATAATTCATTGGCATAAGGACTAAATTGGGGAGAGAAAGGGGTAAAAAAACAAACCAAAACAAGCTATAAAAAATAATTATGTGGAAATTACCTAAAATGGGACGGCTCGCAATAACTGCTGAAAAAGAAACTGTCTGGATTCGAATCCATTTTGGCGCTTTTAACGGTGATGCTGCTTTCAACTGTCACCAATCAATGTACATTTCTGAATATTGGGGGTGATTTCCATAATTCATATCTTTTTCCACATTGTTTGAATTTCCATCATTTCAAATCATCTTCTGTTTCAAGCAGGCACCACCGACCGATACACCAAAAAAACACATCCCATACAATCCAACGTTGTCTCCACATTTCTTCCCCTTTTAAACGGGAAAACAGTGCGCGTTTGTTTCACTTTGGCCGAGTGTTAGCGTAACATAACTCCAAACGGAACTCACATGACACGGCTACAGTATCGGAAAGGGGACTAGACAAGATTTATCGCAGGGTCTGAAAGCTGACCTAAGCGTGACCCCGCGAGTTCTCATGAAAAGGTTGTTTGTTCAACATCCAGTGGCTTCTCCCTGTAAAAAAGCAGTGGTGTAAACTAAAGTAACAAGGTACATTTACTTAAGTGATGTACTTGTACAATTTTGATGCATTTGTCCTTTACTTGAGTATTTCCAAGTTCATTTAGGATCCATATATTGTACTTTTACTCCACTACATGTATTTGAAAACTTTAGTTACTTTGGAGATATATAAAGCCCTATTTTATACCTAGGCTATTAGAAACTAGATGATCTACAAGCTATTTTCAAACATGTTGTACTTTTACTTTTGGTAGACTACTTTATACACTTTGATGCCAACACTTTCATATTTGTATTCAAGTACTATTTGAATTACAGACTTTTGACTTTCTACATTGCAGTATTGATACTTTTACTTAAGTAAAAATATTGAGTACTTTTTCCACCACTGCTGTCAAGACAGACAGAGAGAGAGAGAGAGAGTGCTTCCGAACCCGAGCTCACATGAGCGCTCGGCCAGCTGTCTCCCTCCTCCCTAGGCATAGATGCACGCCGCCAGGGGCGTCACAAGGGGGGGAAAAGTGGGACTGAGTTACTAGGGCCCAAGGTGAAGGGGCCTTAATTATTTAGCAATTGAAAAATAGCAGATATTGTATACAAGCTCACACAGTGCAGTACCGAGTGCCGTGCTGTGAACGTGTAGCTATTTTTGAAAAGTCGTGAAAATGTGTGCAAATCTTTCAATATAATATGTATTTTTTAAGCGAACATTTGTAACTAGAATTTTGCTTCTGGGGGGTCCCTGGAACAACATATTTTGAGATGGGGGTCCGTGGCCAAATACATAGCATTTTGGGGCGTGGCACTCTGCAATCTGTGCCACGCCGTGAGCTTGTAGATCTGCTATTTTTCAATAGTTAAAGCACAAAATAAATAATGCGCTCCCAGTCTAAATGGGTTAAAGCCCCTCCCCCTATGAAGAACATCCATGGGGGGCCCGCAGTGAATCCTTGTACCCAGGGCCCAGAATTTGGTGCGACACCCCTGCACGCCGCTGCCGCTCATCGTAAACAAGGGGATGATTAGCATGTAAAGCGCGTTCCGTGATCTCCATTCCCCGCGGTGTGTCACACACACAAGCTGATACATCGATGAATAATGCATTATAATATATAAAAAAGATATGCTTAAATTCATATCATTTTTTCTCCTCCCCCTTCACCCACTGGAGTGAAGCCATCCGACTTTGCAAAACGGGAGGTGAAGTGAGCCGACGATCAAAGTTCGCTGCGCATCATGTAGTGTAATTACCGTAGGAGCTCGCTGGGGCTGTGACGAAAGCAGGCAATGGTCCTGAAAGATACATAACGTATCTTTTGAGTGTTTTATCAACACAAAGCAGCTCTACGGTTTACCCTATAACTCTATGGGTTTACCCAGAGGAAAGTAACTAATTATTTACTCAAGTACTTTTAATTTACCAGAGTAATTTTTTTTCTCAGCTTGTAGATCTGCTATTTTCAAACATTAGTAGGCCTATTTTTACTTTTTCTACTTTTACTTTTATTCCAATACTTTTGTACTTTTACTCAAGTACATTTAGATTTTTTACTTGTAACAGAGTATTTCTATATTGCAGTATTTATACTTTTACTCAAGTAATGAATGTGAGTACCACTGGTTTTACCTCATACTATAATCCAACAATAACAGTAGGCCTAATCATAATAATAATAATAATAATAATTAATTGGCTAATCATTGACAGCAACTTAAAAAAAAAAAAAAAAAAAAAAAATCAGTGACCTCATTTTGATTGAATAGTCATGATATTTGAATATTCATGATATTTGACATCTATCTATCTATCTATCTATCTATCTATCTATCTATCTATCTAACCATTACGGCCAAGACCCTTGCAAATTAATGCTGTCCTTTGCCGCAGCGTGATTCACACTTGCAAGGGAATTCCGTCCTTGTCCCTTTTATGCACATATATGAAGTACCCTGGTGTCATAAATATTAAGCCCAAATCTGGGAATGCCCATATATGGACTTATTGTGTCAATCTCATGTGGTCTATGACATCAGACATCTATGATGTGAGACATCAGTCATCTCCATATTTAGGAAAATATGGCTTTTGGCCAACTTAAACAACCAACCAGGCATTGGCTGTCTGTCTGTCTGTCTGTCTGTCTGTCTGTCTGTCTGTCTGTCTGTCTGTCTGTCTGTCTGTCTGTCTGTCTGTCTGTCTGTCTGTCAAAATAAAAAAAGACTCCACAATAGGTTTGTTCACAATTCCAATTGGAATCAACTCACATTATCCAACTGTACATGTGATAACAATTTTTTAAGGTTTTATTGTAGAAAGTGCCTACAGGTAATATAGTAATAATATAGTAATATAGACTTTCTATGGAAAACTTCCTTCATAGGTTTGTTCACCATTCCAATGGGAATCAACTAACAATGTCCCAATATACCTCTGATAATAGTTTTGTAAGGTTTTACAGTGGAAATGTGGAGTAATATAGCTCCAAAGTGGCCTATACAAGTACATATTTTAGACGATTTCTCTAGACTTTGAGCATTAACCAAAAAACTTCCTTCATAGGTTTGTTCACCATTCCAATTGGATTCAACTAACAATGTCCCACTGTACCTCTGACAATAGTTTTGTAAGGTTTTACAGTAGAAAAGTGGAGAAATATAGCTTCAAAGTGGCCTACAACGCATATATTACTTTGGCTATTTCTCTGGACTTTGAGCTTTAACCAAAAAACTTCCTTCATAGGTTTGTTCACCATTCCAATTTGTATCAACTAACAATGTCCCACTCTACCTCTGATAATAGTTTTGTAAGGTTTTACAGTAGAAATGTGGAGTAATATAGCTCCAAAGTTGCCTACAACGCACATATTTTAGACACTTTCTCTGGACTTTGTGCATTAACCAAAAAACCTCCTTCATAGGTTTGTTCACCAATCCAATGGGACTCAACTAACAATGTCCCAATGTACCTCTGATAATAGTTCTGTAAGGTTTTACAGTAGAAAAGTGGAGAAATATAGCTTCAAAGTTGCCTACAACGCACATATTTTAGACACTTTCTCTGGACTTTGTGCATTAACCAAAAAACTTCCTTCATAGGTTTTGTTCACCATTCCAATTGGAATCAACTAACAATGTCCCACTGTACCTCTGATAATAGTTTTGTAAGGTTTTACAGTAGAAAAGTGGAGAAATATAGCTTCAAAGTTGCCTACAACGCACATATTTTAGACACTTTCTCTGGACTTTGTGCATTAACCAAAAAACCTCCTTCATAGGTTTGTTCACCAATCCAATGGGACTCAACTAACAATGTCCCAATGTACCACTGATAATAGTTTTGTAAGGTTTTACAGTAGAAGAGTGGAGAAATATAGCTTCAAAGTGGCCTACAACGCACATATTTTAGACACTTTCTCTGGACTTTGTGCATTAACCAAAAAACATCCTTCATAGGTTTGTTCACCATTCCAATTGGAATCAACTACCAATGTCCCACTGTACCTCTGATAATAGTTTTGAATGGTTTTACAGTGGAAATGTGGAGTAATATAGCTTCAAAGTTGCCTACAACGCACATATTTTAGACACTTTCTCTGGACTTTGTGCATTAACCAAAAACCTTCCTTCATAGGTTTGTTCACCATTCCAATTGGTATCAACTAACAATGTCCCACTCTACCTCTGATAATAGTTTTGTAAGGTTTTACCGTAGAAAAGTGGAGAAATATAGCTTCAAAGTTGCCTACAACGCACATATTTTAGACACTTTCTCTGGACTTTGTGCATTAACCAAAAAACTTCCTTCATAGGTTTGTTCACCATTCCAATTGGATTCAACTAACAATGTCCCACTGTACCTCTGACAATAGTTTTGTAAGGTTTTACAGTAGAAAAGTGGAGAAATATAGCTTCAAAGTGGCCTACAACGCACATATTTTAGACACTTTCTCTGGACTTTGTGCATTAACCAAAAAACATCCTTCATAGGTTTGTTCACCATTCCAATTGGAATCAACTAACAATGTCCCACTGTACCTCTGATAATAGTTTTGAATGGTTTTACAGTGGAAATGTGGAGTAATATAGCTCCAAAGTTGCCTACAACGCACATATTTTAGACACTTTCTCTGGACTTTGTGCATTAACCAAAAAACTTCCTTCATAGGTTTGTTCACCATTCCAATTGGAATCAACTACCAATGTCCCACTGTACCTCTGATAATAGTTTTGAATGGTTTTACAGTGGAAATGTGGAGTAATATAGCTTCAAAGTTGCCTACAACGCACATATTTTAGACACTTTCTCTGGACTTTGTGCATTAACCAAAAAACGTCCTTCATAGGTTTGTTCACCATTCCAATTGGTATCAACTAACAATGTCCCACTCTACCTCTGATAATAGTTTTGTAAGGTTTTACCGTAGAAAAGTGGAGAAATATAGCTTCAAAGTTGCCTACAACGCACATATTTTAGACACTTTCTCTGGACTTTGTGCATTAACCAAAAAACTTCCTTCATAGGTTTGTTCACCATTCCAATTGGATTCAACTAACAATGTCACACTGTACCTCTGACAATAGCTTTGTAAGGTTTTACAGTAGAAAAGTGGAGTAATATAGCTTCAAAGTGGCCTACAACGCATATATTACTTTGGCTATTTCTCTGGAATTTGAGCTTTAACCAAAAAACTTCCTTCATAGGTTTGTTCACCATTCCAATTTGTATCAACTAACAATGTCCCACTCTACCTCTGATAATAGTTTTGTAAGGTTTTACAGTAGAAAAGTGGAGAAATATAGCTTCAAAGTGGCCTACAACGCACATATTTTAGACACTTCCTCTGGACTTTGTGCATTAACCAAAACACTTCCTTCATAGGTTTGTTCACCATTCCAATTGGTATCAACTAACAATGTCCCACTCTACCTCTGATAATAGTTTTGTAAGGTTTTACAGTAGAAAAGTGGAGAAATATAGCTTCAAAGTGGCCTACAACGCACATATTTTAGACACTTTCTCTGGACTTTGTGCATTAACCAAAAAACCTCCTTCATAGGTTTGTTCACCAATCCAATGGGACTCAACTAACAATGTCCCAATGTACCACTGATAATAGTTTTGTAAGGTTTTACAGTAGAAAAGTGGAGAAATATAGCTTCAAAGTTGCCTACAACGCACATATTTTAGACACTTTCTCTGGACTTTGTGCATTAACCAAAAAACCTCCTTCATAGGTTTGTTCACCAATCCAATGGGACTCAACTAACAATGTCCCAATGTACCACTGATAATAGTTTTGTAAGGTTTTACAGTAGAAAAGTGGAGAAATATAGCTTCAAAGTGGCCTACAACGCACATATTTTAGACACTTTCTCTGGACTTTGTGCATTAACCAAAAAACATCCTTCATAGGTTTGTTCACCATTCCAATTGGAATCAACTAACAATGTCCCACTGTACCTCTGATAATAGTTTTGAATGGTTTTACAGTGGAAATGTGGAGTAATATAGCTCCAAAGTTGCCTACAACGCACATATTTTAGACACTTTCTCTGGACTTTGTGCATTAACCAAAAAACTTCCTTCATAGGTTTGTTCACCATTCCAATTGGTATCAACTAACAATGTCCCACTCTACCTCTGATAATAGTTTTGTAAGGTTTTACAGTAGAAAAGTGGAGAAATATAGCTTCAAAGTTGCCTACAACGCACATATTTTAGACACTTTCTCTGGACTTTGTGCATTAACCAAAAAACTTCCTTCATAGGTTTGTTCACCATTCCAATTGGATTCAACTAACAATGTCACACTGTACCTCTGACAATAGTTTTGTAAGGTTTTACAGTAGAAAAGTGGAGTAATATAGCTTCAAAGTGGCCTACAACGCATATATTACTTTGGCTATTTCTCTGGACTTTGAGCTTTAACCAAAAAACTTCCTTCATAGGTTTGTTCACCATTCCAATTTGTATCAACTAACAATGTCCCAATGTACCACTGATAATAGTTTTGTAAGGTTTTACAGTGGAAATGTGGAGTAATATAGCTCCAAAGTTGCCTACAACGCACATATTTTAGACACTTTCTCTGGACTTTGTGCATTAACCAAAAAACTTCCTTCATAGGTTTGTTCACCATTCCAATTGGTATCAACTAACAATGTCCCACTCTACCTCTGATAATAGTTTTGTAAGGTTTTACAGTAGAAAAGTGGAGAAATATAGCTTCAAAGTTGCCTACAACGCACATATTTTAGACACTTTCTCTGGACTTTGTGCATTAACCAAAAAACTTCCTTCATAGGTTTGTTCACCATTCCAATTGGTATCAACTAACAATGTCCCACTCTACCTCTGACAATAGTTTTGTAAGGTTTTACAGTAGAAAAGTGGAGAAATATAGCTTCAAAGTGGCCTACAACGCACATATTTTAGACACTTTCTCTGGACTTTGTGCATTAACCAAAAAACCTCCTTCATAGGTTTGTTCACCAATCCAATTGGTATCAACTAACAATGTCCCAATGTACCACTGATAATAGTTTTGTAAGGTTTTACAGTAGAAAAGTGGAGAAATATAGCTTCAAAGTTGCCTACAACGCACATATTTTAGACACTTTCTCTGGACTTTGTGCATTAACCAAAAAACTTCCTTCATAGGTTTGTTCACCAATCCAATTGGTATCAACTAACAATGTCCCAATGTACCACTGATAATAGTTTTGTAAGGTTTTACAGTAGAAAAGTGGAGAAATATAGCTTCAAAGTTGCCTACAACGCACATATTTTAGACACTTTCTCTGGACTTTGTGCATTAACCAAAAAACATCCTTCATAGGTTTGTTCACCATTCCAATTGGAATCAACTAACAATGTCCCACTGTACCTCTGATAATAGTTTTGAATGGTTTTACAGTGGAAATGTGGAGTAATATAGCTCCAAAGTTGCCTACAACGCACATATTTTAGACACTTTCTCTGGACTTTGTGCATTAACCACAAAACTTCCTTCATAGGTTTGTTCACCATTCCAATTGGTATCAACTAACAATGTCCCACTCTACCTCTGATAATAGTTTTGTAAGGTTTTACAGTAGAAAAGTGGAGAAATATAGCTTCAAAGTTGCCTACAACGCACATATTTTAGACACTTTCTCTGGACTTTGTGCATTAACCAAAAAACATCCTTCATAGGTTTGTTCACCATTCCAATTGGAATCAACTAACAATGTCCCACTGTACCTCTGATAATAGTTTTGAATGGTTTTACAGTGGAAATGTGGAGTAATATAGCTCCAAAGTTGCCTACAACGCACATATTTTAGACACTTTCTCTGGACTTTGTGCATTAACCAAAACACCTCCTTCATAGGTTTGTTCACCAATCCAATGGGACTCAACTAACAATGTCCCAATGTACCACTGATAATAGTTTTGTAAGGTTTTACAGTAGACAAGTGGAGAAATATAGCTTCAAAGTGGCCTACAACGCACATATTTTAGACACTTTCGTTGGACTTTGTGCATTAACCAAAAAACTTCCTTCATAGGTTTGTTCACCATTCCAATTGGAATCAACTAACAATGTCCCACTGTACCTCTGATAATAGTTTTGAATGGTTTTACAGTGGAAATGTGGAGTAATATAGCTCCAAAGTTGCCTACAACGCACATATTTTAGACACTTTCTCTGGACTTTGTGCATTAACCAAAAAACCTCCTTCATAGGTTTGTTCACCATTCCAATTGGTATCAACTAACAATGTCCCACTCTACCTCTGATAATAGTTTTGTAAGGTTTTACAGTAGAAAAGTGGAGAAATATAGCTTCAAAGTTGCCTACAACGCACATATTTTAGACACTTTCTCTGGACTTTGTGCATTAACCAAAAAACTTCCTTCATAGGTTTGTTCACCATTCCAATTGGATTCAACTAACAATGTCACACTGTACCTCTGACAATAGTTTTGTAAGGTTTTACAGTAGAAAAGTGGAGTAATATAGCTTCAAAGTGGCCTACAACGCATATATTACTTTGGCTATTTCTCTGGACTTTGAGCTTTAACCAAAAAACTTCCTTCATAGGTTTGTTCACCATTCCAATTTGTATCAACTAACAATGTCCCAATGTACCACTGATAATAGTTTTGTAAGGTTTTACAGTGGAAATGTGGAGTAATATAGCTCCAAAGTTGCCTACAACGCACATATTTTAGACACTTTCTCTGGACTTTGTGCATTAACCAAAAAACTTCCTTCATAGGTTTGTTCACCATTCCAATTGGTATCAACTAACAATGTCCCACTCTACCTCTGATAATAGTTTTGTAAGGTTTTACAGTAGAAAAGTGGAGAAATATAGCTTCAAAGTTGCCTACAACGCACATATTTTAGACACTTTCTCTGGACTTTGTGCATTAACCAAAAAACTTCCTTCATAGGTTTGTTCACCATTCCAATTGGTATCAACTAACAATGTCCCACTCTACCTCTGACAATAGTTTTGTAAGGTTTTACAGTAGAAAAGTGGAGAAATATAGCTTCAAAGTGGCCTACAACGCACATATTTTAGACACTTTCTCTGGACTTTGTGCATTAACCAAAAAACCTCCTTCATAGGTTTGTTCACCAATCCAATTGGTATCAACTAACAATGTCCCAATGTACCACTGATAATAGTTTTGTAAGGTTTTACAGTAGAAAAGTGGAGAAATATAGCTTCAAAGTTGCCTACAACGCACATATTTTAGACACTTTCTCTGGACTTTGTGCATTAACCAAAAACCTCCTTCATAGGTTTGTTCACCAATCCAATTGGTATCAACTAACAATGTCCCAATGTACCACTGATAATAGTTTTGTAAGGTTTTACAGTAGAAAAGTGGAGAAATATAGCTTCGACCTGGTCAGGGTACTAAAGTATTAAGTACTAAAGCAATTTTTTAAATGTGTGATTCATATTTGTCATTATTTGATTTGGAACCGACAAAGGAAAAACATCTTTAAAAAAGGTATTTTTCATTTTTTTACCACATTACGAATATCAAAAAATTGACCAATTTTTCCAATTTTCTAGCTTGCAAAAAAATCAGGAAAATGCTTCAATTTTTTAAATGTGTGATTCGGCTTTGTCATTATTTGATTTGGAACCGACAAAGGAAAAACATCTTTAAAAAAGTTATTTTTGAATTTTTTACCACATTACGAATATCAAAAAATTTACCAATTTTTCCAATTTTCTAGCTTGCAAAAAAATCAGGAAAATGCTTCAATTTTTTAAATGTGTGATTCGTATTAGTCATTATTTGATTTGGAACCGACAAAGGAAAAACATCTTGAAAAAGGTAATTCTTAATTTCTTACCTCATTACAACAATCAAAAAATGGGCCCATTTTTCCAATTTTCTAGCCCACAAAAAAATCAGGAAAATGCTTAAAATTTGCTCAATTTTTTGAATGTGTGATTCATATTTTGACATTATTTGATTTGGAACCGACAAACAAAAAATAGGCCCATTATTCAATTTTCAAGTCCAGGAAACAAATCGTCATCATGAATGTCACGTGACCACGTGTCAAGTCACATGGTACACAACTTCAAAATAAAAGCTGTAGGCTAGTCTAACATCCAAGTAATAGGATCAACATGCAGGCAGGCAGGGGGTCCATGAGGGGTTTACAAGGGGGTCCATGGCTGGTTCCCAAAGTGTGGTTTGGGGACCCCCAGGGTTTCTATGGCTGGTTCACAACAGCCTGGTACACGTACAGCCATGGCTGGTTCCCAAAGTGTGGTTCGGGGACCTCTGGAGGTCCATGACGGATTTCCAAGGGGGTCCATGGCTGGTTCTCAAAGTGTGGTTCGGGGACCTCTGGGGGTCCCTGAGGGGTTTCCAAGGGGGTCCATGGCTGGTTAGCAATAAGTGTGGTTCGGGGACATCTGGGGGTCCCTGAGGGGTTTCCAAGGGGGTCCATGGCTGGTTAGCAATAAGTGTAATAGTGTACATGGTTGCTATGGTAAACAAGCTGGTTGCTAGGGTAAACAGTTGGTTGCTAGGGTAAAAAACATGGTTGCTATGGATGGTGTGAGTCATGCTGGCACCCTTCGCGGCAGGAGGAAGCTGGTGCAATCGACCCCTTGGCTTGTCGGGACCCGTGCCTACTAACGGGGTGGCAGGCTATCACCTCAGACTAGAACCCGTACGGGGTGGCCGACACCAGCCCATTGACAAGAGAGAGGCCTTGATGTCCCTTTACTCTTTGATGGGGTGGCCAGTTGACTAAGAGTTTCCGTTCGGGCCTTCTCGATATTGTACAGAGTTCCACGGGAAATCTGGGGTGGCTGTTACAAAGACCCTCACTCACCTTCACGTCATGTAGCTAGTCGTTAGGTAGCCATAGTTACACGTTGAAGGTTGAATCTCCAGATATGGAGATAACCAACACATCCCTCCATATATGGAGATAACCGACGAATCTCACTAAGTCTGACCTCACAAGCCCCATATTTGGACACGTACAACATATAACTCCATATATAGAGACATAGCTGCTGACATCAGTATGGCATCACACTGCTGACATCAGTATGACATCACACCGTACACAAATGACCCTTATATAAGACCGGCATTATCTACCGACAGATTGTGGGAGTAAGATTAGGGAGTCTTACTGGTAGTGTAATAGGTGAAATAGTGTAATAGCGAAAGAAGAAGAAGAAGTGCATTACTTGTAATATTGAAATAGCATAAATGTTATTGCGACCGTTAGGTCGCAGTTACTATCAAAACCTCGACCAGCTGTGAGTCCGTCCGTCCGTCCGTCCGTCCGTCCGTCCGTCAGTCAGTCAGTCTGTCTGTCACACGTCACACTTTTGCCCTGCTCATATCTCTGCAACCGTTGCCCCGATCCATGCCAAATTTTGCACATATACTACTTGCCTGCCAAACCACAACCTCCACCCATCAATTCACACATGACCCTCTTCTAGCGCCACCATGAGGCTGATTCTTGCAAAACACATTTTTGGACACAGCTCCTACATTTTTTGCCCTAAAATCACGCAAATCGGTACACAGTATGTCTACACTCATGTCATCAACATGGATCTGTCCCATATAGCGCCACCTTCAGGCCGATTTTTTAAAACACATTTTTGAACACTGCCCTAATGCCCTATTAATATTGTAATAAGTGTAATAATATAATAGTGTAATAGTGTAAATGCGACCGTCAGGTCGCAGTTACTATCAAAACCTCCACCAGCTGTCAGTCTGTCAGTCAGTCTGTCAGTCAGACTTTCAGTCACACTTTGTCCCTTCTCATTGTGATTTTGGCTGCCAAACCACTACCCCCATTTCTCCCTCTTCTAGCGCCACCATGAGGCCGCTTCTTGCAAAACACATTTTTGGACACTGCTCCTACAAATTTGGCCCTAAAATCACGCAAAGCAGTACACAGTATGTCTACACTGTCCAAGATAGCGCCACCATCAGGGCAATTTTTTCAAACACATTTTTGGACTCTGCTTTTACAGATTTTGCCGTAAAATCACGCAAAGCGTGATTTTAGGGCAAAATTGCCCTGATGGTGGCGCTATCTCGGACAGATCCATGCTAATGTGTACCGCTTTACGTGATTTTAGGGCAGAATTTGTAGGAGCAGTGTCCAAAAATGTGTTTTGCAAGAAGCGGCCTCATGGTGGCGCTAAAAGAGGGAGAAATGGGGTAGTGGTTTGGCAGCCAAAACCACTATGAGAAGGGCAAAAGTGTGACTGAAAGTCTGACTGACAGACTGACTGACAGACTGAAAGCTGGTGGAGGTTTTGATAAGAATGCACTATTACACTATTTCACCTATTACACTACCAGTAAGACTCCCTAATCGGGAGATAAGCGACCGTTGGTCGCTTATCTCCACAAATAGGCCAAAAGTTTGTTTTACCAAAATCGTCCTGATGGTGGCGTTAGATGGGACAGATCCATGTTGATGAGATGAGTGTAGACATACTGTGTACCGATTTGTGTGATTTTAGGGCAAAAATTGTAGGAGCAGTGTCCAAAAATGTGTTTTGCAAGAAGCGGCCTCATGGTGGCGCTAGAAGAGGGTCATATGAGAAATGAGAGGTGGGGTCTCCGCGCCGCCGAGGCGGACGAATAGGTACCGGCCCCAGCTCTCCCGGTCGCTCCTAGCCCGAGTTTAGGCATTTTATGTGAGCTGCAGTGGAGGGGGTCCTCCACTGGGGGCGCCACCACTTTTGCATCCGTTCTGGAGCACCAGGAGTCGGTGGTCCCCGGGAATTCCCCGTGAGCAGCCCCGTTGGGGTGGTCTTTTTTGCACATTTGGTCATTTTTTACACCTGGGGGTCCCCCAGGGACCTGGGGGTCCCTGGAGCTCCGGGGGTCCTTCGAGGTTGTAGTTTGGCAGGCAAGGAGTTTGTATGGAAATTTTGGCATGGATCAGGGCAACGGTGGCGGAGATATGAGTAGGGGGAAAGTGTGACGTGTGACGAGTGACGTGACGGAGGGAAGGACAGGCTGACGGCTGGTGGAGGTTTGGATAGTATGAGAGTGTAAAAGTAACCTGCTAACCAGCCATGGACCCCCTTGGAAACCCCTCAGGGACCCCCAGAGGTCCCCGAACCACACTTTGAGAACCAGCCATGGACCCCCTTGGAAATCCGTCATGGACCTCCAGAGGTCCCCGAACCACACTTTGGGAACCAGCCATGGCTGTACGTGTACCAGGCTGTTGTGAACCAGCCATAGAAACCCTGGGGGTCCCCAAACCACACTTTGGGAACCAGCCATGGACCCCCTTGTAAACCCCTCATGGACCCCCTGCCTGCCTGCATGTTGATCCTATTACTTGGATGTTAGACTAGCCTACAGCTTTTATTTTGAAGTTGTGTACCATGTGACTTGACACGTAGTCACGTGACATTCATGATGACGATTTGTTTCCTGGACTTGAAAATTGAATAATGGGCCTATTTTTTGTTTGTCGGTTCCAAATCAAATAATGCCAAAATATGAATCACACATTCAAAAAATTGAGCAAATTTTAAGCATTTTCCTGATTTTTTTGTGGGCTAGAAAATTGGAAAAATGGGCCCATTTTTTGATTGTTGTAATGAGGTAAGAAATTAAGAATTACCTTTTTCAAGATGTTTTTCCTTTGTCGGTTCCAAATCAAATAATGACAAATACGAATCACACATTTAAAAAATTGAAGCATTTTCCTGATTTTTTTGCAAGCTAGAAAATTGGAAAAATTGGTAAATTTTTTGATATTCGTCATGTGGTAAAAAATTCAAAAATACCTTTTTTAAAGATATTTTTCCTTTGTCGGTTCCAAATCAAATAATGACAAAGCCGAATCACACATTTAAAAAATTGAAGCATTTTCCTGATTTTTTTGCAAGCTAGAAAATTGGAAAAATTGGTCAATTTTTTGATATTCGTAATGTGGTAAAAAAATGAAAAATACCTTTTTTAAAGATGTTTTTCCTTTGTCGGTTCCAAATCAAATAATGACAAATATGAATCACACATTTAAAAAATTGAAGCATTTTCCTGATTTTTTTGCAAGCTAGAAAATTGGAAAAATGAACCAATATTTGATTTTATGGGGAGCTAGAAAATTAGAAAATTGAGAGAAAAATGATTTTTTAAAATTGAATTCCTATTGAAAATCTAACGATACTTTAGTACCCTGACCCAAAGTTGCCTACAACGCACATATTTTAGACACTTTCTCTGGACTTTGTGCATTAACCAAAAAACTTCCTTCATAGGTTTGTTCACCATTCCAATTGGTATCAACTAACAATGTCCCACTCTACCTCTGATAATAGTTTTGTAAGGTTTTACAGTAGAAAAGTGGAGAAATATAGCTTCAAAGTGGCCTACAACGCACATATTTTAGACACTTTCTCTGGACTTTGTGCATTAACCAAAAAACTTCCTACATAGGTTTGAAGTGTCTAAAATATGTGCGTTGTAGGCAACTTTGGAGCTATATTACTCCACATTTCCACTGTAAAACCTTACAAAACTATTATCAGAGGTAGAGTGGGACATTGTTAGTTGATACCAATTGGAATGGTGAACAAACCTATGAAGGAAGTTTTTTGGTTAATGCACAAAGTCCAGAGAAAGTGTCTAAAATATGTGCGTTGTAGGCAACTTTGGAGCTATATTACTCCACATTTCCACTGTAAAACCTTACAAAACTATTATCAGAGGTAGAGTGGGACATTGTTAGTTGATACCAATTGGAATGGTGAACAAACCTATGAAGGAAGTTTTTTGGTTAATGCACAAAGTCCAGAGAAAGTGTCTAAAATATGTGCGTTGTAGGCCACTTTGAAGCTATATTTCTCCACTTTTCTACTGTAAAACCTTACAAAACTATTATCAGAGGTAGAGTGGGACATTGTTAGTTGATACCAATTGGAATGGTGAACAAACCTATGAAGGAAGTTTTTTGGTTAATGCACAAAGTCCAGAGAAAGTGTCTAAAATATGTGCGTTGTAGGCCACTTTGGAGCTATATTACTCCACATTTCTACTGTAAAACCTTACAAAACTATTATCAGAGGTAGAGTGGGACATCGTTAGTTGATACCAATTGGAATGGTGAACAAACCTATGAAGGAAGTTTTTTGGTTAATGCACAAAGTCCAGAGAAAGTGTCTAAAATATGTGCGTTGTAGGCCACTTTGAAGCTATATTTCTCCACTTTTCTACTGTAAAACCTTACAAAACTATTATCAGAGGTAGAGTGGGACATTGTTAGTTGATACCAATTGGAATGGTGAACAAACCTATGAAGGAAGTTTTTTGGTTAATGCACAAAGTCCAGAGAAAGTGTCTAAAATATGTGCATTGTAGGCCACTTTGAAGCTATATTTCTCCACTTCTCTACTGTAAAACCTTACAAAACTATTATCAGAGGTAGAGTGGGACATTGTTAGTTGATACCAATTGGAATGGTGAACAAACCTATGAAGGAAGTTTTTTGGTTAATGCACAAAGTCCAGAGAAAGTGTCTAAAATATGTGCGTTGTAGGCAACTTTGGAGCTATATTACTCCACATTTCCACTGTAAAACCTTACAAAACTATTATCAGAGGTAGGGTGGGACATTGTTAGTTGATACCAATTGGAATGGTGAACAAACCTATGAAGGAAGTTTTTTGGTTAATGCACAAAGTCCAGAGAAAGTGTCTAAAATATGTGCGTTGTAGGCCACTTTGAAGCTATATTTCTCCACTTTTCTACTGTAAAACCTTACAAAACTATTATCAGAGGTAGAGTGGGACATTGTTAGTTGATACCAATTGGAATGGTGAACAAACCTATGAAGGAAGTTTTTTGGTTAATGCACAAAGTCCAGAGAAAGTGTCTAAAATATGTGCATTGTAGGCCACTTTGAAGCTATATTTCTCCACTTCTCTACTGTAAAACCTTACAAAACTATTATCAGAGGTAGAGTGGGACATTGTTAGTTGATACCAATTGGAATGGTGAACAAACCTATGAAGGAAGTTTTTTGGTTAATGCACAAAGTCCAGAGAAAGTGTCTAAAATATGTGCGTTGTAGGCAACTTTGGAGCTATATTACTCCACATTTCCACTGTAAAACCTTACAAAACTATTATCAGAGGTAGGGTGGGACATTGTTAGTTGATACCAATTGGAATGGTGAACAAACCTATGAAGGAAGTTTTTTGGTTAATGCACAAAGTCCAGAGAAAGTGTCTAAAATATGTGCGTTGTAGGCCACTTTGAAGCTATATTTCTCCACTTTTCTACTGTAAAACCTTACAAAACTATTATCAGAGGTAGAGTGGGACATTGTTAGTTGATACCAATTGGAATGGTGAACAAACCTATGAAGGAGGTTTTTTGGTTAATGCACAAAGTCCAGAGAAAGTGTCTAAAATATGTGCGTTGTAGGCAATTTTGGAGCTATATTACTCCACATTTCCACTGTAAAACCTTACAAAACTATTATCAGAGGTAGAGTGGGACATTGTTAGTTGATACCAATTGGAATGGTGAACAAACCTATGAAGGAAGTTTTTTGGTTAATGCACAAAGTCCAGAGAAAGTGTCTAAAATATGTGCGTTGTAGGCCACTTTGAAGCTATATTTCTCCACTTTTCTACTGTAAAACCTTACAAAACTATTATCAGAGGTAGAGTGGGACATTGTTAGTTGATACCAATTGGAATGGTGAACAAACCTATGAAGGAAGTTTTTTGGTTAATGCACAAAGTCCAGAGAAAGTGTCTAAAATATGTGCGTTGTAGGCCACTTTGAAGCTATATTTCTCCACTTTTCTACTGTAAAACCTTACAAAACTATTATCAGTGGTACATTGGGACATTGTTAGTTGAGTCCCATTGGATTGGTGAACAAACCTATGAAGGAGGTTTTTTGGTTAATGCACAAAGTCCAGAGAAAGTGTCTAAAATATGTGCGTTGTAGGCCACTTTGAAGCTATATTTCTCCACTTTTCTACTGTAAAACCTTACAAAACTATTATCAGAGGTAGAGTGGGACATTGTTAGTTGATACCAATTGGAATGGTGAACAAACCTATGAAGGAAGTTTTGTGGTTAATGCACAAAGTCCAGAGAAAGTGTCTAAAATATGTGCGTTGTAGGCCACCCACTTCGAAGCTATATTTCTCCACTTTTCTACTGTAAAACCTTACAAAACTATTATCAGAGCTAGAGTGGGACATTGTTAGTTGATACCAATTGGAATGGTGAACAAACCTATGAAGGAAGTTTTTTGGTTAATGCACAAAGTCCAGAGAAAGTGTCTAAAATATGTGCGTTGTAGGCCACTTTGGAGCTATATTACTCCACATTTCTACTGTAAAACCTTACAAAACTATTATCAGAGGTAGAGTGGGACATCGTTAGTTGATACCAATTGGAATGGTGAACAAACCTATGAAGGAAGTTTTTTGGTTAATGCACAAAGTCCAGAGAAAGTGTCTAAAATATGTGCGTTGTAGGCCACTTTGAAGCTATATTTCTCCACTTTTCTACTGTAAAACCTTACAAAACTATTATCAGAGGTAGAGTGGGACATTGTTAGTTGATACCAATTGGAATGGTGAACAAACCTATGAAGGAAGTTTTTTGGTTAATGCACAAAGTCCAGAGAAAGTGTCTAAAATATGTGCGTTGTAGGCCACTTTGGAGCTATATTACTCCACATTTCTACTGTAAAACCTTACAAAACTATTATCAGAGCTAGAGTGGGACATTGTTAGTTGATACCAATTGGAATGGTGAACAAACCTATGAAGGAGGTTTTTTGGTTAATGCACAAAGTCCAGAGAAAGTGTCTAAAATATGTAAGTTTGTAGGCAATTTTGGAGCTATATTACTCCACATTTCCACTGTAAAACCTTACAAAACTATTATCAGAGGTAGAGTGGGACATTGTTAGTTGATACCAATTGGAATGGTGAACAAACCTATGAAGGAAGTTTTTTGGTTAATGCACAAAGTCCAGAGAAAGTGTCTAAAATATGTGCGTTGTAGGCCACTTTGAAGCTATATTTCTCCACTTTTCTACTGTAAAACCTTACAAAACTATTATCAGAGGTAGAGTGGGACATTGTTAGTTGATACCAATTGGAATGGTGAACAAACCTATGAAGGAAGTTTTTTGGTTAATGCACAAAGTCCAGAGAAAGTGTCTAAAATATGTGCGTTGTAGGCCACTTTGAAGCTATATTTCTCCACTTTTCTACTGTAAAACCTTACAAAACTATTATCAGTGGTACATTGGGACATTGTTAGTTGAGTCCCATTGGATTGGTGAACAAACCTATGAAGGAGGTTTTTTGGTTAATGCACAAAGTCCAGAGAAAGTGTCTAAAATATGTGCGTTGTAGGCCACTTTGAAGCTATATTTCTCCACTTTTCTACTGTAAAACCTTACAAAACTATTATCAGAGGTAGAGTGGGACATTGTTAGTTGATACCAATTGGAATGGTGAACAAACCTATGAAGGAAGTTTTTTGGTTAATGCACAAAGTCCAGAGAAAGTGTCTAAAATATGTGCGTTGTAGGCCACCCACTTCGAAGCTATATTTCTCCACTTTTCTACTGTAAAACCTTACAAAACTATTATCAGAGCTAGAGTGGGACATTGTTAGTTGATACCAATTGGAATGGTGAACAAACCTATGAAGGAAGTTTTTTGGTTAATGCACAAAGTCCAGAGAAAGTGTCTAAAATATGTGCGTTGTAGGCCACTTTGGAGCTATATTACTCCACATTTCTACTGTAAAACCTTACAAAACTATTACCAGAGGTAGAGTGGGACATCGTTAGTTGATACCAATTGGAATGGTGAACAAACCTATGAAGGAAGTTTTTTGGTTAATGCACAAAGTCCAGAGAAAGTGTCTAAAATATGTGCGTTGTAGGCCACTTTGAAGCTATATTTCTCCACTTTTCTACTGTAAAACCTTACAAAACTATTATCAGAGGTAGAGTGGGACATTGTTAGTTGATACCAATTGGAATGGTGAACAAACCTATGAAGGAAGTTTTTTGGTTAATGCACAAAGTCCAGAGAAAGTGTCTAAAATATGTGCGTTGTAGGCCACTTTGGAGCTATATTACTCCACATTTCTACTGTAAAACCTTACAAAACTATTATCAGAGCTAGAGTGGGACATTGTTAGTTGATACCAATTGGAATGGTGAACAAACCTATGAAGGAGGTTTTTTGGTTAATGCACAAAGTCCAGAGAAAGTGTCTAAAATATGTGCGTTGTAGGCAACTTTGGAGCTATATTACTCCACATTTCCACTGTAAAACCTTACAAAACTATTATCAGAGGTAGGGTGGGACATTGTTAGTTGATACCAATTGGAATGGTGAACAAACCTATGAAGGAAGTTTTTTGGTTAATGCACAAAGTCCAGAGAAAGTGTCTAAAATATGTGCGTTGTAGGCCACTTTGAAGCTATATTTCTCCACTTTTCTACTGTAAAACCTTACAAAACTATTATCAGAGGTAGAGTGGGACATTGTTAGTTGATACCAATTGGAATGGTGAACAAACCTATGAAGGAGGTTTTTTGGTTAATGCACAAAGTCCAGAGAAAGTGTCTAAAATATGTGTGTTGTAGGCAATTTTGGAGCTATATTACTCCACATTTCCACTGTAAAACCTTACAAAACTATTATCAGAGGTAGAGTGGGACATTGTTAGTTGATACCAATTGGAATGGTGAACAAACCTATGAAGGAAGTTTTTTGGTTAATGCACAAAGTCCAGAGAAAGTGTCTAAAATATGTGCGTTGTAGGCCACTTTGAAGCTATATTTCTCCACTTTTCTACTGTAAAACCTTACAAAACTATTATCAGAGGTAGAGTGGGACATTGTTAGTTGATACCAATTGGAATGGTGAACAAACCTATGAAGGAAGTTTTTTGGTTAATGCACAAAGTCCAGAGAAAGTGTCTAAAATATGTGCGTTGTAGGCCACTTTGAAGCTATATTTCTCCACTTTTCTACTGTAAAACCTTACAAAACTATTATCAGTGGTACATTGGGACATTGTTAGTTGAGTCCCATTGGATTGGTGAACAAACCTATGAAGGAGGTTTTTTGGTTAATGCACAAAGTCCAGAGAAAGTGTCTAAAATATGTGCGTTGTAGGCCACTTTGAAGCTATATTTCTCCACTTTTCTACTGTAAAACCTTACAAAACTATTATCAGAGGTAGAGTGGGACATTGTTAGTTGATACCAATTGGAATGGTGAACAAACCTATGAAGGAGGTTTTTTGGTTAATGCACAAAGTCCAGAGAAAGTGTCTAAAATATGTGTGTTGTAGGCAATTTTGGAGCTATATTACTCCACATTTCCACTGTAAAACCTTACAAAACTATTATCAGAGGTAGGGTGGGACATTGTTAGTTGATACCAATTGGAATGGTGAACAAACCTATGAAGGAAGTTTTTTGGTTAATGCACAAAGTCCAGAGAAAGTGTCTAAAATATGTGCGTTGTAGGCCACTTTGAAGCTATATTTCTCCACTTTTCTACTGTAAAACCTTACAAAACTATTATCAGAGGTAGAGTGGGACATTGTTAGTTGATACCAATTGGAATGGTGAACAAACCTATGAAGGAGGTTTTTTGGTTAATGCACAAAGTCCAGAGAAAGTGTCTAAAATATGTGTGTTGTAGGCAATTTTGGAGCTATATTACTCCACATTTCCACTGTAAAACCTTACAAAACTATTATCAGAGGTAGAGTGGGACATTGTTAGTTGATACCAATTGGAATGGTGAACAAACCTATGAAGGAAGTTTTTTGGTTAATGCACAAAGTCCAGAGAAAGTGTCTAAAATATGTGCGTTGTAGGCCACTTTGAAGCTATATTTCTCCACTTTTCTACTGTAAAACCTTACAAAACTATTATCAGAGGTAGAGTGGGACATTGTTAGTTGATACCAATTGGAATGGTGAACAAACCTATGAAGGAAGTTTTTTGGTTAATGCACAAAGTCCAGAGAAAGTGTCTAAAATATGTGCGTTGTAGGCCACTTTGAAGCTATATTTCTCCACTTTTCTACTGTAAAACCTTACAAAACTATTATCAGTGGTACATTGGGACATTGTTAGTTGAGTCCCATTGGATTGGTGAACAAACCTATGAAGGAGGTTTTTTGGTTAATGCACAAAGTCCAGAGAAAGTGTCTAAAATATGTGCGTTGTAGGCCACTTTGAAGCTATATTTCTCCACTTTTCTACTGTAAAACCTTACAAAACTATTATCAGAGGTAGAGTGGGACATCGTTAGTTGATACCAATTGGAATGGTGAACAAACCTATGAAGGAAGTTTTTTGGTTAATGCACAAAGTCCAGAGAAAGTGTCTAAAATATGTGCGTTGTAGGCCACTTTGAAGCTATATTTCTCCACTTTTCTACTGTAAAACCTTACAAAACTATTATCAGAGGTAGAGTGGGACATTGTTAGTTGATACCAATTGGAATGGTGAACAAACCTATGAAGGAAGTTTTTTGGTTAATGCACAAAGTCCAGAGAAAGTGTCTAAAATATGTGCGTTGTAGGCCACTTTGGAGCTATATTACTCCACATTTCTACTGTAAAACCTTACAAAACTATTATCAGAGCTAGAGTGGGACATTGTTAGTTGATACCAATTGGAATGGTGAACAAACCTATGAAGGAAGTTTTTTGGTTAATGCACAAAGTCCAGAGAAAGTGTCTAAAATATGTGCGTTGTAGGCCACTTTGAAGCTATATTTCTCCACTTTTCTACTGTAAAACCTTACAAAACTATTATCAGAGGTAGAGTGGGACATTGTTAGTTGATACCAATTGGAATGGTGAACAAACCTATGAAGGAAGTTTTTTGGTTAATGCACAAAGTCCAGAGAAAGTGTCTAAAATATGTGCGTTGTAGGCCACTTTGAAGCTATATTTCTCCACTTTTCTACTGTAAAACCTTACAAAACTATTATCAGAGGTAGAGTGGGACATTGTTAGTTGATACCAATTGGAATGGTGAACAAACCTATGAAGGAAGTTTTTTGGTTAATGCACAAAGTCCAGAGAAAGTGTCTAAAATATGTGCGTTGTAGGCCACTTTGGAGCTATATTACTCCACATTTCTACTGTAAAACCTTACAAAACTATTATCAGAGCTAGAGTGGGACATTGTTAGTTGATACCAATTGGAATGGTGAACAAACCTATGAAGGAAGTTTTTTGGTTAATGCACAAAGTCCAGAGAAAGTGTCTAAAATATGTGCGTTGTAGGCCACTTTGAAGCTATATTTCTCCACTTTTCTACTGTAAAACCTTACAAAACTATTATCAGAGGTAGAGTGGGACATTGTTAGTTGATACCAATTGGAATGGTGAACAAACCTATGAAGGAAGTTTTTTGGTTAATGCACAAAGTCCAGAGAAAGTGTCTAAAATATGTGCGTTGTAGGCCACTTTGAAGCTATATTTCTCCACTTCTCTACTGTAAAACCTTACAAAACTATTATCAGTGGTACATTGGGACATTGTTAGTTGAGTCCCATTGGATTGGTGAACAAACCTATGAAGGAGGTTTTTTGGTTAATGCACAAAGTCCAGAGAAAGTGTCTAAAATATGTGCGTTGTAGGCAACTTTGGAGCTATATTACTCCACATTTCCACTGTAAAACCTTACAAAACTATTATCAGAGGTAGAGTGGGACATTGTTAGTTGATACCAATTGGAATGGTGAAGGAAGTTTTTTGGTTAATGCACAAAGTCCAGAGAAAGTGTCTAAAATATGTGCGTTGTAGGCCACTTTGAAGCTATATTTCTCCACGTTTCTACTGTAAAACCTTACAAAACTATTATCAGAGGTAGAGTGGGACATTGTTAGTTGATACCAATTGGAATGGTGAACAAACCTATGAAGGAGGTTTTTTGGTTAATGCACAAAGTCCAGAGAAAGTGTCTAAAATATGTGTGTTGTAGGCAATTTTGGAGCTATATTACTCCACATTTCCACTGTAAAACCTTACAAAACTATTATCAGAGGTAGAGTGGGACATTGTTAGTTGATACCAATTGGAATGGTGAACAAACCTATGAAGGAAGTTTTTTGGTTAATGCACAAAGTCCAGAGAAAGTGTCTAAAATATGTGCGTTGTAGGCCACTTTGAAGCTATATTTCTCCACTTTTCTACTGTAAAACCTTACAAAACTATTATCAGAGGTAGAGTGGGACATTGTTAGTTGATACCAATTGGAATGGTGAACAAACCTATGAAGGAAGTTTTTTGGTTAATGCACAAAGTCCAGAGAAAGTGTCTAAAATATGTGCGTTGTAGGCCACTTTGAAGCTATATTTCTCCACTTTTCTACTGTAAAACCTTACAAAACTATTATCAGTGGTACATTGGGACATTGTTAGTTGAGTCCCATTGGATTGGTGAACAAACCTATGAAGGAGGTTTTTTGGTTAATGCACAAAGTCCAGAGAAAGTGTCTAAAATATGTGCGTTGTAGGCCACTTTGAAGCTATATTTCTCCACTTTTCTACTGTAAAACCTTACAAAACTATTATCAGAGGTAGAGTGGGACATCGTTAGTTGATACCAATTGGAATGGTGAACAAACCTATGAAGGAAGTTTTTTGGTTAATGCACAAAGTCCAGAGAAAGTGTCTAAAATATGTGCGTTGTAGGCCACTTTGAAGCTATATTTCTCCACTTTTCTACTGTAAAACCTTACAAAACTATTATCAGAGGTAGAGTGGGACATTGTTAGTTGATACCAATTGGAATGGTGAACAAACCTATGAAGGAAGTTTTTTGGTTAATGCACAAAGTCCAGAGAAAGTGTCTAAAATATGTGCGTTGTAGGCCACTTTGGAGCTATATTACTCCACATTTCTACTGTAAAACCTTACAAAACTATTATCAGAGCTAGAGTGGGACATTGTTAGTTGATACCAATTGGAATGGTGAACAAACCTATGAAGGAAGTTTTTTGGTTAATGCACAAAGTCCAGAGAAAGTGTCTAAAATATGTGCGTTGTAGGCCACTTTGAAGCTATATTTCTCCACTTCTCTACTGTAAAACCTTACAAAACTATTATCAGTGGTACATTGGGACATTGTTAGTTGAGTCCCATTGGATTGGTGAACAAACCTATGAAGGAGGTTTTTTGGTTAATGCACAAAGTCCAGAGAAAGTGTCTAAAATATGTGCGTTGTAGGCAACTTTGGAGCTATATTACTCCACATTTCCACTGTAAAACCTTACAAAACTATTATCAGAGGTAGAGTGGGACATTGTTAGTTGATACCAATTGGAATGGTGAAGGAAGTTTTTTGGTTAATGCACAAAGTCCAGAGAAAGTGTCTAAAATATGTGCGTTGTAGGCCACTTTGAAGCTATATTTCTCCACGTTTCTACTGTAAAACCTTACAAAACTATTATCAGAGGTAGAGTGGGACATTGTTAGTTGATACCAATTGGAATGGTGAACAAACCTATGAAGGAGGTTTTTTGGTTAATGCACAAAGTCCAGAGAAAGTGTCTAAAATATGTGCGTTGTAGGCAACTTTGGAGCTATATTACTCCACGTCCACTGTAAAACCTTACAAAACTATTATCAGTGGTACATTGGGACATTGTTAGTTGAGTCCCATTGGATTGGTGAACAAACCTATGAAGGAGGTTTTTTGGTTAATGCACAAAGTCCAGAGAAAGTGTCTAAAATATGTGCGTTGTAGGCAACTTTGGAGCTATATTACTCCACATTTCCACTGTAAAACCTTACAAAACTATTATCAGAGGTAGAGTGGGACATTGTTAGTTGATACCAATTGGAATGGTGAACAAACCTATGAAGGAGGTTTTTTGGTTAATGCACAAAGTCCAGAGAAAGTGTCTAAAATATGTGCGTTGTAGGCCACTTTGAAGCTATATTTCTCCACTTTTCTACTGTAAAACCTTACAAAACTATTATCAGAGGTAGAGTGGGACATTGTTAGTTGATACCAATTGGAATGGTGAACAAACCTATGAAGGAAGTTTTTTGGTTAATGCACAAAGTCCAGAGAAAGTGTCTAAAATATGTGCGTTGTAGGCCACCCACTTCGAAGCTATATTTCTCCACTTTTCTACTGTAAAACCTTACAAAACTATTATCAGAGCTAGAGTGGGACATTGTTAGTTGATACCAATTGGAATGGTGAACAAACCTATGAAGGAAGTTTTTTGGTTAATGCACAAAGTCCAGAGAAAGTGTCTAAAATATGTGCGTTGTAGGCCACTTTGAAGCTATATTTCTCCACTTTTCTACTGTAAAACCTTACAAAACTATTATCAGAGGTAGAGTGGGACATTGTTAGTTGATACCAATTGGAATGGTGAACAAACCTATGAAGGAAGTTTTTTGGTTAATGCACAAAGTCCAGAGAAAGTGTCTAAAATATGTGCGTTGTAGGCCACTTCGAAGCTATATTTCTCCACTTTTCTACTGTAAAACCTTACAAAACTATTATCAGAGCTAGAGTGGGACATTGTTAGTTGATACCAATTGGAATGGTGAACAAACCTTTGAAGGAAGTTTTTTGTTTATTGCTCAAAGTCTAGAGAAATCGTCTAAAATATGTACTTGTAGGCCACTTTGGAGCTATATTACTCCACATTTCTACTGTAAAACCTTACAAAACTATTATCAGAGGTAGAGTTGGACATTGTTAGTTGATACCAATTGGAATGGTGAACACACCTATGAAGGAAGTTTTTTGGTTAATGCACAAAGTCCAGAGAAAGTGTCTAAAATATGTGCGTTGTAGGCAACTTTGAAGCTATATTTCTCCACTTTTCTACTGTAAAACCTTACAAAACTATTATCAGAGGTACAGTGGGACATTGTTAGTTGATACCAATTGGAATGGTGAACAAACCTATGAAGGAAGTTTTTTGGTTAATGCACAAAGTCCAGAGAAAGTGTCTAAAATATGTGCGTTGTAGGCCACTTTGAAGCTATATTTCTCCACGTTTCTACTGTAAAACCTTACAAAACTATTATCAGAGGTACAGTGGGACATTGTTAGTTGATACCAATTGGAATGGTGAACAAACCTATGAAGGAGGTTTGTTGGTTAATGCACAAAGTCCAGAGAAAGTGTCTAAAATATGTGCGTTGTAGGCCACTTTGAAGCTATATTTCTCCACTTTTCTACTGTAAAACCTTACAAAACTATTATCAGAGGTAGAGTGGGACATTGTTAGTTGATACAAATTGGAATGGTGAACAAACATATGAAGGAGGTTTTTTGGTTAAAGCTCAAAGTCCAGAGAAATAGCCAAAGTAATATATGCGTTGTAGGCCACTTTGAAGCTATATTTCTCCACTTTTCTACTGTAAAACCTTACAAAACTATTGTCAGAGGTACAGTGGGACATTGTTAGTTGAATCCAATTGGAATGGTGAACAAACCTATGAAGGAAGTTTTTTGGTTAATGCTCAAAGTCTAGAGAAATCGTCTAAAATATGTACTTGTAGGCCACTTTGGAGCTATATTACTCCACATTTCCACTGTAAAACCTTACAAAACTATTATCAGAGGTATATTGGGACATTGTTAGTTGATTCCCATTGGAATGGTGAACAAACCTATGAAGGAAGTTTTCCATAGAAAGTCTATATTACTATATTATTACTATATTACCTGTAGGCACTTTCTACAATAAAACCTTAAAAAATTGTTATCACATGTACAGTTGGATAATGTGAGTTGATTCCAATTGGAATTGTGAACAAACCTATTGTGGAGTCTTTTTTTTTTTTTTTTTCAGAGAAATTGTCTAAGTAATATATGACAGACAGACAGACAGACAGACAGACAGACAGACAGACAGACAGACAGACAGCCAATGCCTGGTTGGTTGTTTAAGTTGGCCAAAATCTGGCCATATTTTCCTAAATATGGAGATGACTGATGTCTCACATCATAGATGTCTGATGTCATAGACCACATGAGATTGACACAATAAGTCCATATATGGGCATTCCCAGATTTGGGCTTAATATTTATGACACCAGGGTACTTAATATATGTGCATAAAAGGGACAAGGACGGAATTCCCTTGCAAGTGTGAATCACGCTGCGGCAAAGGACAGCATTAATTTGCAAGGGTCTTGGCCGTAATGGTTAGATAGATAGATAGATAGATAGATAGATAGATAGATAGATAGATAGATAGATGTCAAATATCATGAATATTCAAATATCATGACTATTCAATCAAAATGAGGTCACTGATTTTTTTTTTTTTTTTTTTTTTTAAGTTGCTGTCAATGATTAGCCAATTAATTATTATTATTATTATTATTATTATTATGATTAGGCCTACTGTTATTGTTGGATACTGTTATTGTTGGATTATAGTATGAGGTAAAACCAGTGGTACTCACATTCATTACTTGAGTAAAAGTATAAATACTGCAATATAGAAATACTCTGTTACAAGTAAAAATTCAAAATGTACTTGAGTAAAAGTACAAAAGTATTGGAATAAAAGTAAAAGTAGAAAAAGTAAAAATAGGCCTACTAATGTTTGAAAATAGCAGATCTACAAGCTGAGAAAAAAAGAAAATACTCTGGTAAATTAAAAGTACTTGAGTAAATAATCAGTTACTTTCCTCTGGGTAAACCCATAGAGTTATAGGGTAAAACGTAGAGCTGCTTTGTGTTGATAAAACAGACTCAAAAGATACGTTATGTATCTTTCAGGACCATTGCCTGTCACAGCCCCAGCGAGCTCCTACGGTAATTACTACATGATGCGCAGCGAACTTTGGACGTCGGCTCACTTCACCTCCCGTTTGGCAAAGTCGGATGGCTTCACTCCAGTCCTTCACCCGTGTATAAAAAAATTAAAAAAGTGGAGGCGCCCCATTGGCTGTGTTCCACCCCACCCTCCTCCCTTTTCCCACCACCCCTGGTTTCCCAGGCAACCATGTCAGGGTGGAGGAAAAGAGCAAATCATGTGAGGGCAGAGCATCTCTCCCTCCCTCTCTCTCTCTCTCTCTCTCTCTCTCTCTCCCCCTCTCTCTATCTGGCTCTCTCTGGCAGTGTGTGTGTGTGTGTGTGTGTGTGTGTGTGTGTGTGTGTGTGTGTGTGTGTGTGTGTGTGTGTGTGTGTGTGTGCGTGCGTGCGTGCGTGTGTGTGTGTGTGTGTGTGTGTGTGTGTAACCTCTCTCACACCCCCTCCTCTCTCTCTCTCTCTCTCTCTCTCTCTCTCTCTCTCTCTCTCTCTCTCTCTCTCTCTCTCTCTCCATGCTTGCTGTCCACTGCAGAGGGGGACAGTCACAGTCAGACAGACACAATAAGGGACTGAGGAGGACGCAGCAGCCCAGGGAAACCCCAGTGTAACAGAAAAAAAAGACATTCCTCTCTGACCTTCCTTCCTTCCCACCCTCCTCCTCCTCCCTCCTTTCCTTTCCATTTCTCCCTCTCTCCCTCTCTCTCTCTCTCTCTCTCTCTCTCTCTCTCTCTCTGTACCTCTCCTTCTCTCTTTCTTCTCTCCCTCTTTATGTTGTTTTGGCATTCCTCCTCTTCTCCTTCCCGTTGAAGCGGTCAGCGCTGTGAACTGCTGGACGGTGGCTTTTGGCTGACCGCTGCATCGATGCAAAAATGGGTTGTGGGAATTCCTCAGCCGCCAGCACCTCGGGAGGGGGTGAGTATAGGGATGGAGCCTGTTAATTTTTTACTGATAATGAGCACCGGTCCTTATTATCGATCCTGCTTATTGAGCCGGGCTTTTATCGAGCCCATATTGAGCGTTTTGTAATATTTTGTGGAAAGATGTGAGAGACAAATTCTGCTATCTTTTATTATTGGTCAGTTTGCTAGTGACTGAGTTTGTGGCTGACCACCATCTATGATGACAATTAACAAAAGTAAAAAATATTTTGCCTATCATTAAAACAACCATTCATTAATGTGCACGTGTTAAATTGCTTTATATATAGGAATAGTAGACCTATAGGCTACTGTAATAATGTCTTAATCGCCTCTTGTCTTGATTGTTTAAATATGATGTCTATGGGACGCTATATATGCTTGATAAATCTTATTGATACCGGGTGGCCTACTCAATACATTTGTTATTGAGTGTAACAGCTGGCTCGTGTTTCGAGCTCCATCTAGGGGTAGCCAAGTGCTGCTAGCTGCCCAGAACGTGTGTGTGTGTGTGTGTGTGTGTGTGTGTGTGTGTGTGTGTGTGTGTGTGTGTGTGTGTGTGTGTGTGCGTGCGTGTGCGTGTGCGTGTGCGTGCGTGCGTGCGTGCGTGCGTGCGTGCGCGCGTGTATGTGTGTGTCCAATCAGTTGTGTAGCCTATATTTGATCTGTCTCATGTTCAGTAGTACAGTACTGTATGTATGATATACCATTTATACATTTACACTTTATACTGTGGCTTGTTTCCATAGTCGTCCTAAGTACTTATTCAATTCATTAACACATAATAGACATACAATACTCTATAGAAATCATCATAGGAGCAGGAAAAGCATATTGACTCTATAATAGGTAAAGGAGACAACATTTAATTTATCGTGATGTTGTCCTCCATCATGCACTGGGATCAATTCACCTTTTATTTGCCGAGCTGCATATCCGGGACCACTTAAACCCTCTATAATTGGTAAAAAGGTACTTATAATATACGTACTTGATACAGTCCTTTTTTCACTCTCTATCAAAAAAATAGCAGATCTACAAGCTCACAACGCGTCGCAACGCAACAATGTTCCGCCCCAGCTAGGATAATGGATTTTGATTATCGTGATAATATCGTAAATCAGAATTTATTTTGTCACAATAGTTGTGATATGATATTTTCATATCGTCCCAGAGAGGCAAATATTGCTTTTTACCCGACTACAAATATTTGAAAACTTTAGCTATACTTTGTAGATTTTGATTATTATTACAAAGTATACATTGACCACTTCAGCTCGACAGTATGTATAATGGGCAAAGCGACACAATGTGAGCTTGCCGATCAGATATTTTCAAAGCATCTTTATACATTTGGGAACCTGTGATAATGCTGCATAATGAGTACTCTTACTTTAATATATTTTACTTGAGTATTTTTTTTTTATTACCGGACTGTGAGTACTTTCCCCACCACTGCGCTAGGAGACATCATGGTGGACCACAGGAATGACCGACTCTGTCAAAACGTTGTCCAAACTGGGAACATTTATTGTCCGGCTTTGTCCGTTGTGCTGTGTCCATACAGCCAGGATGGCACTGTGCAACTACGTATACAGTAAATCAGGCTTTAAGCTGGCCTGCTAAGGTTTCCATGGTTTCTTGACATTGGTCTGTCTTGGTCTTTGCTGGCTGTAGTGCTATTATAAGGGCGGGAGAGTGTTTTCTGCTGGTGTTTCAGTCTGAGTGTATCAAAGGGTGCGTTCGGAAATGCGCACCGGGTCTGGTTAGGGTTAGTTTTAGGCATAGTTTTACTGAGGTTAGGGTTAGGGGTAGGTTTCCTGCTGCTCCGAACGCACCCTTTGATACACTCGGACTGAAACACCAGTAGAAAACACTCTCCCTTATAAGGGCAGTGGGGCGGCAGTGGCTCAGGAAGTAGAGCGGCCGCTTGGGAACCAGTTCGATCCCGGGCTCCCCCGGAGTTGGTGTCGAAGTGTCCATGAGCAAGCCGCTGAACCCACCAATTGCTCCCGATGAGCAGGTTGATGCCTTAATTAGATGTTTCCTCCGCCATCGGTGTGTGAACGTGTGTGTGAATGGGTAAATGTGTGAACGTGTGTGTGAATGGGTCAATGAAATGCACAATGCACTGTAAAGCGCCTTGGATAAAGCCACTATATAAATGCACCATTTATCATTCTTAAGTGGCCTCCTGTGAAGTGTTCAGTTGGCGATTTCATCCATAAAGCCTCGAGGACACACTATATTACCGTCAGGAATAAGGATTACATATCAAGGTCACATTCATTCCTGTTCAGCAGCTGTTCTTTTTATTTATTTATGTACTTATATAGTGCACTTTTTTAATTCCAAGGACCCCCGTTCTGTAGGCTAACTCTGAGAGTAGGGGGCGGCATAGCTGAGGGGTAGAGAAACCGTTATTAGAGCATGAAGGGTTCCCGAAGGGTTCCCAATTCGAATCCGGGCTCCCCCTGAGTTAATGTCGAAGGGTCCTTGGGCAAGACTCTAAACCCTACATTGCTCCCGGTGTATGAATGTGTGCGTGAATGGGTGAATGTAATGCACAATCTCTGTAAAGCGCTTTGGATGAAAGCGCTATATAAATGCACCATTTACCATTTAGAGTATTCAGGTCCATTCCGTTCCATTTGAACACTCTCAAGAGTTACAGTCCATGTAAACAGGGTCCATTTTGGAACCTAAGGAACCCTGAGGGACCCCACTTTGAGAACCACTGATGTAGCGCTTTTATCCAAAGCGCTTTACAATGTAACAACAACAGCTGTGAACACAAAGTTACAAACAGAGGGAAACTGACGTTTTACTTAAGTAAAAGTATTAACACTGCAGTATCTAGAAATACGCTGTTGCACATAAAAAGTATGGTAATCACTTAATTTTACTTGAGTAAGCCTTTTGAAACGAGCAGATCTACAAGCTCGAGTTTGGTCTTTTCCAAATAGCCAAAGTTTAAATAGGGCTCTACTGGTTAATGTATGTTTTGTAATAATTCAAATCTACAAAGTAACTTGTAACTCAAGTTTTAAGTATAGTGGAGAAAGTACAGTATCTGCTCCTGAGATGTAGTGGAGTAGAAGTAAAAGTACCTCAAAATACAAAAAAGAAGAAAGAAAGAAAAGTACTTAAGTACAGCACTTGAGTAAAGGTACTTAGTTACATTACACCACTGGTCACAAATTGACGGTAAAGGCAACCAATGCAAGGCACCAACATACTCATCAGACACAGTTAGGGCAGAGGTCTTCAACGTTTTCAGGCCAAAGACCCCTAAGCTGAGAGAGATGAAGCAGGGACCCTCAGATTCCATATAGTTTCATCGTTTGACAGCACAATCATCAGTGTATTTTGGATTCATGTCAATTTGTGTTATCAGTTATGTTATCATTTGAACAGTCAATACTTAATAAACTTGAGACCAAACCTCTTTGCCGAAAATAGCCGATCCACAAGCTCACAACTCCTCGCAGCACGAGGCATTGTGAGCTTGTAGATCTGCTATTTTCGTCAAAAGTTCTCAGAATATGGTCGCTAGGACGCCGAACCAACCCAACTGTAATGTTATGGTTGCTTTGGGGCATTATGGTACAGGTGGTTATGTTACAGTAAGTACTGCAATATGGTTACAAATGGGTTTTCGTTAGGCATGTTGGTAGATAAGAAATGGTTCAGGTTTTGGCGTGGTCAAGGTCAGGGTTAGGATCTGGGAGGGGAGTTCTGTCAGTCAATGAGATCGCCCATGGATTCGGAGCTTGTAGAAATTGGTTTGCGGCTGCAGCCAAGAACTGTACGTTATTTCTACTAGAGCAAAACAAAGATAAAATGATTGGAGTAGACCTACGTGTCTCAGACTCTATATACATGATTAAAGTAACACTGTGTGTGTGTGTGTGTGTGTGTGTGTGTGTGTGTGTGTGTGTGTGTGTGTGTGTGTGTGTGTGTGTGTGTGTGTGTGTGTGTGTGTGTGTGTGTGTGTGTGTGTGTGTTGGCCTAACCTCTATATCGGTCATGGCAGCAGCCATGACCTGTACGTTATTGCTACTATAGAGCAAAATGAAGATGAAATTGGTGTATGCTGTCTCCATGTTGCTATACATTAAAGCAACAGTGTGTATTCAGACCTGTATACACACTGTATACACATGCTCCAAATTTCCATAGTTTCTTCTGGGAAATCAGCATTCATTGACAAGGTTCTCGTGACCGCCTGCGAGCACCAGAAGTACTCAGACATTTTACGTAAGTAAAAAGCAATACCACAATATAGAAATACTCTGTTGCAAGTAAAAGGACTGTGTTCGAAATGTTATTTGAGTAAAACTATAAAAGTAGTGCCATCAAAATATACTTGAAGTACCAAAAGTACTAACATTTTGTCAATCAATGATGAGTGGGAGCAGAGGAGAGGAGTCACGACTCGTGCATCCATGTCACCTGACACTGGCCCCACGGCACAGAACACACCCACCACTGCCCTTTACATTTACACACGTGTCCCTGTAGGCTACATAATATTATGTGAATGATCCATAAATAAACAACATTATGTCCCAGCTGCCTAGTACTGTCTATACATTGTGCTAACCCATTAAGACCTGAGACCAAACAGTTTAATGAAAAAACGCATGTTGCTATATCATTGTTTTTGTGTGTGTTTATCCATCATTTCGTATGAGCTACATACCGTAACTGTCACACAAAAGCTTTCGTCTTTGTCCCTTAAACACTTTCGTCTTTGTCCATTGAGCCGACTATGTGTCCCTGACTCCCTGCATTGTATTACAGCCTACTGGACAGTCCATATCTATACTGTTGTGACCCCCACATGTGCACCCTTGGATATGAATGTAAGCTTTTGTTGAGGCTTTTGTAGGGCTTTCTGAATAGCAAGGCCCCCTGTGCACTATAAGGCGTTCTGAATAGGCCCCGTGTCATGTCAGCAGACACTCAACTATTTTCTTGTGCAAAGTTCTTGTGTTGGAATGGATCATCATCATCATCATCATCATTCACCGTAATCATTTTCCAGAGACAATCCACCCGCTTTCTGATCGCCTATTATTCAGCCTAGTGCTTCTCTCTGCGTACACTTTATTACACTATATAGCACTACTACACAGCACACTGAGCAGCTGAGCGCAGTGAAAACCCAACCTAACGACTGCATGCATTCAGACAGCATGCATACAGACAGCACCCGTGAGCCCACGGGTTAAAAATGCAAGATTAGTTACAGTACCACATTTAGCTTTATAACATCCCTGTCCAATGTTCGCTGATGTGAACAGTTGTTGTGTCACTGGACTGGAGCACGCTGCGTGATATTATGATCCACATTCCACACCCGTTTGTTCTTCTTGTCGAGTCTCCGAGATAATTTTGTTAAGGAAAGCTTCTTTATTAATTAAACACACGCATGAACTACAACAACGTTGCTGGGTGTGAAGCTTGCGTTTAAAACAAAGTATTTGCCACTGTTTCACACGTTTTACTGTTGCTGCAACACTCTGCTGCTTGCTGCTGTTCTCTACAATCTCTGGGAGAGGAGCCTGCTCGACGTCGCACACGCACCTAAATAGTAGACCTACAAGCTCAAAAAGTGACAAAGATGTTTCTATGTTTCTATCTATGTTTCTAAAACATTGTGCCTAGAAATGGCATAATCCTGGATTATATTCATACAATATAATAATACAGGCCAGGGACTCTCACTGTAGGCTATTTTAGCCTACTGTAGGCTATTATTATCTTTTCATAGACTTGTTTGACGCCACTATCATCAGTGTGTGACATCTAAATTAATATTTTGTGTTTATTTGTTTCGAACGACCGTCATTTCGACAAAGGAGCGTCGGGAGGCTTAGCGACTCACCCCACAGAGGTTATGGTTAGGGTAAGGGTTTGGGTTGGGTGTCGGAAAGATGACACGTAGTAACAGCGAAGCGCTCCCTTAGTAATGATATAATCCATGAATGATTTAATCTCTTAAACCCTCAATACTTGTTAATGTATTGGCTATATAATGTTCACCTATAGGGTTGCTACTTGCTAGGGTTCAATTGGTTACTGTAAAAACCAGGTTCCTACCACAAAAATATTTGGCAGCCTCCTAGGAGTCCCTGACCCCCTGTTGAAGACCCATGTAATGATATATAATCGCAAATATATCGTATCGCTGGCAGTGTATCGAGATGCGTGTCGAATCGCCACAGTGATGGAGATGGAGATCCACACCCCTAGCCTACACAATAAACAGAGGGAGAGAAAACACACACACACACACACACACACACACACACACACACACACACACACACACACACACACACACACACACACACACACACACACACACCAATATATCTCAATGTCTAGTGGAAACAGCAACCCTCAGTCTGAATCCTCTTCTTCTTTTGTGTATCATCGTCCTTATTGATTGGTTGGCGATCACTTAGGGGAGGCCATGAGGTCGTCTTCTCCCCCTGGCTGACGTCGGCCTAGACAGGATTTGAACCACCACGCATAAGCTTATGCACTAACCACTACACCAACGTTGTTGCGCCCCATGTCTGAATCTTCGAAAGCCAAGGCGTAAAAGTGAGTTTTCAAATGTGATTTACCTGGGGAGATAGATCATTTTCCACGGGGTGGAACGAGCTTCCACCCCGTGGAAAATGATCTATCTCCCCAGGTCTTCAGCTTTGATGGTGGGACCTCATTCGTAGTTTACGGCCGTAAAGCCCGTTAATTTCTCTATGTCTTTCACTGCCGGCTTCTCCGAGTCCTACCTGTTAACGTGGGCGCTCGTCCAGTTCCCATCGTGCGTGATCGGACACTGCTCGTGTGTTCGCGTATTCCATCAGCTTCTCAAATCCGTTGAAACTTTTTCAATTGATCAATAAGTTCTCCATCTGTAAGCCACGGAGCTCAGACAGTAAGCTGGGCCAAAATAGAGGACGGACTTCCGCTTCCGGTTCAGGGACTCCAATGTTAAAGGTGTCCGCTCAATAATGTGTCCGTGTAGAAACCGATCACGGAGCATTAGTTCCGGCCTATTTTAGTTGCGCTTCGATAAAAAATGTTTTTTAATTAATTTTTATTACATTTACGGGTTCTACGGGCATGGCAGAGAAGGGGTACAAAGGGGTATTTTGATGGCAGAGTTTGTGTTAAGGGACTGGTCAGTAGACCTCAAGACCTATCTAGCGCTATTGGGAGGTAGAGGCTCGACTCAACCCAACCCAAAAACATTAAAATCTTTAACTGAATCCTGTAACGAACAGGGAGCCAGTGGCGGGAGGCAAGAATCGGGGAGGTGTGATCATACTCTCTGCCACCTTTCAAGAGGCGAGACTAACTAGACTAACTGCAGTCGATCAAACTGGGAACCTTCCGTTTCCCAAGCTGGTTGATTTTATCAACCTTCAAGTTAAAGTAACAAGTAACAAGAACAGGCGTACTGTACCGTACTTGTGGAACAGCTGTGAATAGTGTGGGGTCTGCAGTCCTTGAGAGCACAATAATAAGGCCGGGAGTTCAATGGTTCTGATTTACTGTAGAGCTTTTTCATTGTGCACTGTACTCTCCACTGTACTCTCCACTGTACTCTCCAGGCTGAATCACAGCGTCGCTGTCGCGTGGTGTCCAGACCAAAGCTGTTACTTTTCAGTAAATAAATAACCTGTGTTCCAATGGATTCAATGTAGTTATTATCTAGTCTCCAGCTCTTGTTATTACTTTTCACTCGTTCAATATTCATCAAACTCACAGACACACTTAACAACCTTCGCATGAATACATGTCCTTTCTTCAGAAATTGCAAACATGCCCAAACAAGCTCACAAGTTCACATTGTGGGCTTGTATACATGCTATTTGTGCAACTTTTGCATGACATTGTAGTAAGATGAAGTAGGGCACTGATTGTGGGCTTGCTGGAAGCGAGCACACATATGTTATCTTCATTATTTATCTATCAAGCTCTCCTCAAACATAACATAATGTATCAGTCAAGTTTTCCTCAAAAAATGACGTAATCTATCAGTCAAGTTCTCCTCAAAAATGACGTAATCTATCAGTCAAGTTCTCCTCGACAGTACAAAGGCAGGGCCCTTAGCCAATGAGATGCAGCCAAAGGGTAGATCTTTGTGCCCATACATGGTGTTACTTGCGAGCCCACACTGTTTCGTATGAACAGTATTTCTAGTTTATGAATTAATCTCTGTCGGTGGAAACCTCCTTATGACCAGAATACTTTTCAGGATTAAAATTCAAAAAGATCAAAATTAGCTGATCAACAACAACATAACGTGTCGCTTCGCGTTTCGAGTTTGCCGATCTGCTACTTTGGATTCTTTTTGTGTGACGCTGTGTGATCAAGTATAGGGCGTTAATTTATGAGAAAAATAACGCAAAGGGTTAGGGTTTAAATTTAAATATGGAGAGAAGAGGTTTCTGCCCGACAGCAACACTATGTTTTTTTCCCTTGAAATAATCGTTCATTAATCGCAATCGAGACAAAAGTTTGAAATAATGGTGATATTGACTCAAAGCCATGCTACACTGCGGACTCATGGCTTATTGAAATCTGTCAAGACAACACACACACACACACACACACACACACACACACACACACACACACACACACACACACACACACACACACACACACACACACACACACACACACACACTTCATCCAAATCACCACCAGGCCAAATGCTTCTGCTTCTTTCCCTCGCCTCTCCGCAATTATAGGAGCACTTACAGTGGTGCTTTAAGTGGCAGCCATTAAGGTACAGCATTGATTTCTCTCTGCAGCAGTATGAAAGGACAGGGTGCCATTAGATAAGGAGTTGTGTTAAAGGTGCAATGCGTTTCACACTGTTTTTGACAGTGCGCTGCTATGCTATCATTATGTACAGTATATAATAGCAGTGGTGTAAAGTAACTAAGTACATTTTACTCAAGTACGGTAGCCTACTTTTCTGTACAAATCTGAGGTATTTTATTTTTTACTTTACTGGAGTATTTCCAATTTTAAGTACTTTTACTTCTACATCTCAGAGCAGGCAATATTGTACTTTTACTCCACTGCTTTGTAGATTTTGACTATTATTACAAAACATACATGCACTTCCGGTGCATTTTAGACATGATGACTTAGAAATGGGACATTCTGCATAATGAGTACTTTCTACTTTTGGTACTTTAAGTACATTTTGATGCCAATACTTCGAAGTCAATTTTGAATACAGGACTTTTACTTGTAATAGAGTATTTCTACATTGCAGTATTGAAAACATTTGGGTACTTTTGACACCACTAATTATGTATGTAATAGCAGTGATGAGAAATGTAATGATTATATATTATATATATGATTATTGCAAAACACATTTTTGGACACTGCTCCTACAGATTTTGGCCTAAAATCACACAAAGCGGTACACAGTATCTCTAAAGACATGTCATCAACATGGACCTGATTGGCTACGATTGATACTTACAGTATCTCCCAATTAGGGAGTCTTACTGGTATAATAGCACCTGTTGGTGCGCTGTGTTGCCAAGTCTGCTGGCTTGTAAATATTTGTTGCTGGTTGCTTTTTTTTACTTGGGGCGGGGGGGCTTGTCCAGGGTTAGGCATAGTTTTACTGAGGTTGAGTTTCGGAATAGGGTTCAGTTTTGGCACCATTTTACTGAGGTTAGGAAAAAGGTTACGTTTAGGCATAGTTTACTGGTTACGTTTAGGTAGAGACCGCTCTGGTCACCGGATTTGCACCCGGGGCGACTGTGTTTTGGGCAGAGTGTTTTGGTATTCTTTTTTAAAGTGTAGTTGCTTATTGGGCTTCCCTCCTGTATCTTGTTAAGCTATTTTCAAATAGGCTTGAATTGGTATTAACTGATTGTAATGCTATTATCAACTCAAGCTGGGGATCCCCTACAGTATTATTATTATGTGTGATCATGTGGCCTAGGCGCTTTTTGGAGCTTGGTTTTTGTGCGTGCGTTTAGAATCTCACCAATACTATACATAAATAATAAATGTGTTGGTTTGGGTCAGGCAGAGGCGGCCTGCAGGGGGGGCTAGCGGGGCACTCGCACAGGGCGCCACTTTGAGGGGGCGCATGAAGAAGAAAAAGAAAAAAAAAAGTAGAGTGACGGCCGTCACGGCCCTGCAAACGATCAACTCCACTCCTTGCCTGGTTAAACCAGACCGAATACAACAACACCCCCTGGTGGTAGTGATAGAGGCTGGCAGCTCCAGGCAACTCCACTCCCCCTCCTCAGGGGATGTGATGTCATATCCACGCGCCAGTATTTATATTGAAAATATGTTGAGAGAACATCTGTTAAAAAGAAAGCATGGAGTTCGAGTTAAAAAAATGCATTAAAAAAAACAAAAAAAAAACGGATAGGGCGGCACTGGAATACCTCGCCTAGGGCGCAATATAGGTACCAACCGCCACTGGAGGGTTGTCAAAAGTGCGGCCCGGGGGCCAAATGTGGCCCCAGGACACATTTTATATGGCCCTCAGCTTCATTCCTAAATTGTATTATAAATGGCCCGCCAGCACCATCAAACAAGAATATTTTCCCAGAGTATAATTTGTCAGGATTTAATCAGGATTGTTCCCTGTTGTCTCATTCCGAAGGGGTCAAAGAAAAGCAATTTTATAGCATTTTCTTTACCTTGCACGTCTGGTCACATTTGAGTTATTTGTGTTCAGACGCCTGACAAAAGATCATTGATTGATAAATATTGATGATGATAGCAAAATAAAAATGCGGATTAAATGTGATGCATATATGAGACTTTCATGTGAGAAGATAGAGTTGGCCCTTGGGTGTTTTAATATGTTCTAATGTGGCCCCCTTTGAAAAAGGTTTGGACATCCCTGGTTTGGGTTAAATATTGATCCCTTTATTCTGTTTTCATTGCATTTGCAGGACCAGCGGAGGCCTCCAAAGAAGTGTAAGTGTTGCAGCTCTATGTGACTATGTTTGTGTGAATGTGTGTGTGACTCAAATGGTCCTTGATTGATGGTGACTCTCCCACTGTCTCTCTGTGGTCACAATTTGTAGTTCCAGCGATCCCCCAGAAGCAAAATTTGAGTTGCAAATGTTTGCTTAAAAAATACATATATTCAAAGATTTGCACACATTTCCACGACGTTTCAAAAATAGCAGATACAAGCTCGCAGTGTGAGCTTGTATATCTGAAATGGAATCCTGAAAAGCAACAGTTTTTGGACATATGAGGTTTCCCCTCCGACAGACACGATAGATGTTCTTCTCATCAGAAGAAGTGACAGACAGATGAAATGGTTCACATTGGACCGGTTGTCCTTCAACATTCATAACGTGTGTTTAACACAACCTTGGTAGAGACATGCAGCAGTGAGTAGTAGAGGGAGTATTTGCGTGTGTGTGTGTGTGTGTGTGTGTGTGTGTGTGTGTGCGTGCGTGCGTGCGTGCGTGCGTGCGTGCGTGCGTGCGTGCGTGCGTGCGTGTGCGTGCGTGCCTGCGTGTGACAGCTTGTTCTTTGATAAACATCTGAACAGTGTTCAGTTCAAGGCCTGTGAGAGCTGACAGCAGTGCAGTGAGAACACAGAACAGAAATACAAATGTTGCAATGCATTTACCACCCACAGCAGTATTTTACTTCTTTCATAATTTGCTCCACTTTCATTCAGAAAATGTTTTGATGATGAAACAACATAATGGGTCTATTGATTCCATCGCTTGGGGACAAGAACAGATTTTCAAGCTTGAAATGCAGTTCTTTGGAGTTTGCAGACAGTAAATGTGTACACTACAGCAGTGGTTCTCAACTAGCCATAAATTAGCCAACTAATTCATGGCTAGTTCTCAACCTGTGGGTAGGAAACCCCAGGGGGTTGGTTACCCAGATGACAGTAAAGTGGCAATTCAAGGACTTTTAAGTCCTTTTTAATGGCTAAAAAAGAAAACATTAATGCATAAAAGTAATCAACAAACTATACTATACAAATTGGTCAAACATTTTCCAAATTGTCAAATAATATAAGGCAAAACATCTTCAAGCTTACAACGCCACGCAGGGAGAGGCGTTAATCATCTGTGGAACCGAAAATGTAATGTCTCAACTCCTACATTCCAAGAGCTTATCAGAGTGGTTAAAATAGTATTATTTTGGGGGGTCATGGTCTGAAAAGGCTAACCACTGCACTACAGTATGGTCTGAGGTCATAAAGGCTAACCTGACCTGTGGTTTTGTCTCAATCAGGACAGAAGAGCCCTCGCCAGATGAGGAAAAAAGAAGGTATATGACAATATGTATTCCTTTTTTCATTAAATCCTCATTCAGTTTAAATCTGAGAGTGTGCAAATGGAGTGTGTCTCTGGCATTATATTGTGTGTACTTTACTGTACCATTGAATGAATGATTGAATGAATGAATGTTTTTATTATGACGCATGGTCCATAGGAAAAACATACATTTAAATGCAACAAGGAACATCAATAAAAATGGTCCAAAAGGACATGTTAGACAAGCCATTTGGACATTTTTGTCTCCGCCAGGCCGAAAGGCATGGCCGAGAATATGTTTTGCCCCCTCCCTCCGTCCGTCCGTGTGTGTGTCTGTCCATCCGTCCGTCCGTCCTTCCATTACCAGCTAATCGCTGGCACTGTTGGCCTGGTCGCTGCCAAACTGAGCACACATACTCCCTGGATGCAAATTCAGAACCTTTGCCCCACATTTTTTCACATGAGCCTGTTCTAGCGCCACCAAACACATTTTAGGACAGTACTTCAGTATCTCTACAGTCATGTGATCAACATGGATCTGTCCGGTTTTCCATATTCCATCCTAATTGGGAGCTTCCAGGATTGGTCCTTTTGAACAAAATGCCTCAAATCATGAACACAGCATGCAATTTTGGTGAAATTGTGCATGCACATTCCCACTAGGCCGAGGAAGAAATGTCACTTCAAACTTTTCAAATCAGCCTCATGATGGCGCTATAACAGGCCGATTCATGTTTTTACCTATAACTCCACCTATCAGTGTAAAACAGTCCAAAAACCTTTTTCACATCAGCCTTTTATAGCGCCACCAGGAGGCTGACTTATGTTAATACATTTTTTGATATTACCCTTTCACATATTATCCAAAAATCACGCAAATCGGTACACAGTACCTCTATAGTCACGTGATCAAGGTTGATCTGTCCGATATTTCATATTCCATCCTAATTGGCTAACATTGGCTTCCAACAAAATGCCTCAGATCATGAATGCAGCTTGTGATTCCCAAGAAATTCTGCACACATTCCCACGATGTTGAGGAACAATTGCTACCCTTTTCACATTGGCCTATATATTATAGCGCCACCAGCAAGTTGACTTTTGCAAAACAGATTTTTGGAACAAAATGCCTCAAATCATGCATGCAACTCCCCAATTTAGTCATTGTGCCAATGAATTCCCTCCCACACACATTCTGTGTTGTCACTGCTGTTGTATCCTAATGACTCACGTGACCAGTGAGGAGCCCCCACCGGGAGGACTATACTCCTACCGCCTAACAATCCCTGCTGACAGGTGCCACCCCAGCCTGTAGGAGAGCATGTGCAATGACCAATATCAACATCCCTGCCGTATCCTAAGGCTAGGAGTATCTAGTGCAACTCTTACCAGGGTTATTTATATTGACAATGATGCTATTCACAGACTCACCCAAGCGACACATTAAACTACAGTATCGTCACTGTCGGGCAGAAACCTTGTATCTCCAAGTTCGAAATGTGTAAATTTTTTTGCAAAGTGAAGCACTGCTTCATCACACAAGGCCGTCGCACAAAGTAGTGAAAATAGCCGATCTACAAGCACACTTGAGGCGTTGTGTGCTTGTAGAGTGGTTGTTTTCACAAGTTTAAATCCTTTTAAAAATGATAAATACAAAACAAACGGTTTTGGACATACAAGGTTTCCACCCGACAACGACGGTATGCATTAGGTTCCGGAAGAGCAGCTATAAAAGTATTGGACTCTTGCAGCCACAAACATTTCACTTGCACTGCACACATAGGGCCTCTTGAGTAACATTCTCATGGTATCATTAGAGGCTACTGGCTATTTGTAAGTGTTTTGTCATTCTTTGTTGCAACATCCATCTGCTTGACAACGTACGGTATAGTGTACTGCATTTATCATGGTGATTTTGCACATTATGCAGTGTACATAAAACGGGGCGTTATTGGAACAGATCTTAAATTAATTAAGTCCCTCGAGGAAACTTTACTACCATATAAATCTTGTAAGACTACCTAAAATAGTACTTTTTGTTATTATTCTAAAACACAGTAGGCCCATGATTACTCGAATAAAGACCCTTATTGGAACACAACTGATGCTACAATGAGCCATTACTGTAGCTCTTATTGCGTGGCATGGTCAATCACTGAATTCAGCGGTGTGTTTATATCTGGGTAATGACCGTTGAGCTCAATAACAGACCGCTGTCTATAATCAAAGGATCAGGGCACCTGCTGCGCTGCTTGATTTTTGCCTAATCAAACTTGGCAGCCGTGTAAACATCGGCGTCAGTTATCCCTTGCTTAATGCCTTGCAGCCTCACTAGAAGACCCCCAAATTGATATATATTTGGCTGCGGACGTCACATCTGAAAATGTTTTGTGCCAGGGATAACCAGAAGAGAACATTTCTGTAAAAAATATATTGTCACTCTCTGGCCAAAACCTCTTAACTCCTTAACTTAGATTTTTTGGCATAAATCAGGGCTATTGAACACCCTTTACGTCTGTGTGTTGGTTAAAATATTATTGAACCAATGAAAAGTAGAAAACAGCCCTTTGTTCAAAACCTCCTTACTCCACTTGAGCTCATTTTCCCGAAAATGAACATTTTGGAGTGTTTTCGTATAGGAGGTCTCGGCCCAACAGCAGAGATATGTTATCAAAATGTTTCATCTATCTGTATAGAATATGGATAAAGTGGTTAAAATGAGTGTGATGCTGTATTAACACATTTTACTGGGGACCCCCTGGAACCCACCCTTCTCCCCCACAGAGGATCCCTGGGGGTCCCCGGACCCCACTTTGAGAACCACTGCCTTATATTATGAGATCGGTATGCTATGTATTCTCGTTAATGCCGCCGTGGTCTCAAGACACCAATGTTCAGTGGCTACCTAATGGAATGCTTGCACTGCGACGCTGCAGAAGACATTAGCAGGAGGAAATTGAATTGACCTTAATGGCGACTAAAGGTCCCTTGGCCGATGTCAGTACAAGTTCAGACTTAATAGACTAATTAAGTAGACTAATAATTAACTAATTAAGTTCACATGAAATATTTATTTCCCTTTCATTTCTATCTAAATCTCTCTGATTGAACTTGGAGCTCACTACCAGGGGTGTAAAGTAACTAAGTACATTTACTTAAGTACAATTTTGAGGTATTTGTACTTTACTTGAATATTTCCTACTTCTACTCGACTACTTCTCGGATTTAAACATTGTACTTTTACTCCACTAAATGTATTTGAAAACTTTAGTTACTACTGTAGTTACTTTGAAGATTTTGATTGTTATTACAAAACATACATTACCCACTTCAGCCCTATATTCAGACTCCAGTTCATATATGATTCTTTTTGGGGGGTCCCCAGTTTAAATAATGTATAATAATATAATAATATATTATATATATAATAATAATATATAATGATTATTTTGGGGGATCGCAGCCTAATTTGGGGGTGCTTGACATTAATAGGTTTGAGAACCACTAGAACTAATTGCAATGGCCTTCCTAAGAAGATAGCTACACGCCAAACCACACCTAATTATGGGACAAATGGGCCCATATAGAGTACTTTTGATAATAATTATACCATGTTCACGCTGGGTGTGAAAATGTCCACTGCAGTGGTTAGAAACCACCAAAGCAATGATAATTGCTTGTTATGGTGGTCCTCGTAAAACGTTTGAGAACCACTATAGTACTTGTGGACTCACGATATGCCATAGTGTCGTTGTATAGAGCATCGCAGCGGAAGTGGTTTACTGGTCCCACTAAAAAATCTCCCATTCATTTTCCCCTTAGACTTTTACAAAAATATTTATAACAATTATGTTAAGCCTAGAATCAAGCCATCCAGGATGGCAGTGATTCATGAACATAAAACCTTTGAACCGATATAAAAACATATTTTAACATTGAATTATTTGATATACTAAATTTAATAAATACCCTTTGTTTTCAAAATGTTCTTTTCATAGAAACAAAGGTTTCATGTTCATGATTCACTGCCATCCTGGATGGCTTGGATCTAGGCTTAACATAATTGTTATAAATATTTGTGTGTGGGTAACTATGTATGCGTCCGTCCGGCCATCCGGCCGTGTATGTAGCCTGGCAGTACCTTTTCTGACCACACATGTTAAGGGAGGGGCGCTGTTGTTCACACACACACACACACACACACACACACACACACACACACACACACACACACACACACACACACACACACACACACACACACACACACACACACACACACACAACCGCTCAGTTCACACAGGTGTGATTTTTGTAGTGGGACCTGTAAACCACGGCCACTGCGATGCTCTATGCACCTTATAATGGTGTGTAAACAGAAAATCTCAAATTTACCACGGACAAGGCCAAGTCTTTGCTTCATGGACACATTTGTAAGTGTACGGACATATTGATGACCCCTGTTTGGGTCCCAGAGATAGAAATGTTAAGGGACACTTTTGTTGTTTGAGGGGGATCTTAATATTCTATTCTATTCTCTTCTCTTCTCAGGAACTATGGCGGGGTGTATGTGGGTCTCCCAGCAGACATGTCCACGGTGGCTACTAGTCAGTCCAAATCCACACTGAAAGGTCTGTAATACACTGTATCTCAAGTAACATCAACTCAACATTGATGTCATGTTACCAGTGGTTCTCAGCCAGTGGTTCGGGGACCACCAGTGGTCCTTAAGGGGATTCTAGTTGGTCCCCAGTTAAATGATGGAGAGCTGGTAACCAAATGGACCATAATAGTTTAGATATTTAACTCTTGAGAGTGTAAAATGAAACCAAATGGACCGTTTCATTGACATTTCAAGAGTTACATTATTGTTACTTCTATTGTGTTAGGGTAATTTTTGAAGTTTAAATATGTAAAAAGTATGTTTTACATTTCTTTATTGGAACAAGGCTTTTCTAACACAATGCAAGTTAATTTACAAGAAGTCCACACAATTAGAGAATGTAGAAGAACATTTGCCTGTTATCTCTCCTATTGTACTCCTCTCCTTTGGGTTTTAGGTCTGAGAGGCTAAATCTCATCAAATTGATTCGGTTCAAATGTCGAATAAATAATGGACCTTGATGTGGAAAGAGTTGCAAACCACAGACATAGGCAGAAACACTACAGATCTGCACTCCGAGGAGTGCACCTTTCTAGTCTGTATGTGTAATAATGACAGCAATATTCAGAGTTGGAAATTAAACCACTTTTGGAGCATATAAAAACTAAAGCTTTCATTTACTCATATTAGCTATTATGTTTGTCAACGTGTTTTATCATCTGCCCGCGCAACAACTGCCGTAATGTAGTTACAGTAAATACCACTGTAGACATCTCATGCAGTTGAGAGGAGAATATATTATATTTCTGAAATCACAACAAACTAAATAATGCAACCAAACTGCCTTGCCTTTCCCTCCTTTTGCAGATTAGCAGACATGGAAAGGAACAATTAACTTCGGGTAAGTGCAGTGGTGAAAAAAAGTACTCACCTGATTTACTTAAAGGGATACTGTCACCTAAAGGGGTACTGTCACTTTAAAAGTCATCTTAAAATATGAGTTAATATTTTTATGATGTCATTGTGGGAATGCGCAATTATAAGCCAATCAAATGAATTGACTGTACTTCGACTACTTACTGTACTGGTCAGCTGTTGTTGGGGGGCGAGGGGCAGATTACACTGTGACATGAGTTTCAAACTGTTTCAGACCACGTGACCTACTGTATCATACTATTATAATTTCGGGCCGTGTCTTTAAGTAAAAGTATCAATGACGATAGTAGCTTCGTTTTTACATAGCTTTCCTCTGTGAAACAAAAGGTACAGACGACGAACATTTTTCGTCTGGGTTTTTAGGCAACAAAACTATAATTTTTTTCTCTGCAGGATTCCGGCATCTCTTCACTCATCTGGAGCCATGCTCACTCGGATCAGAGGGGACGTGCTCGGCGCCGTCATGATCCGCATGGACCCACATGGACATTAAGGTCTCAGGCTTCTCTCCAGCACCGCCTGCCATCGATGTGTGCAGCTAAGGATGGGGGACAGCTTGCCGGGTGACGTGGGTGGCTGGCACGGCGATTATCAATCACACAGCAGGCTGGCGTGTGGACGGAATGGCGACACACAGCACACAGCAGGGGTCTGCACACAAACAAGTACACACCATCCGTCATCACTTCGCAAAGAGACAGGGTGTATGATGTATCAGGGTTTACGCGCACTCATCACCCACCGTGGGACTTAGAGTGGCGACGGCCATTTTTAGCTGTTATAGGTCGAAGAAGAAGCACCAGAGATTTTTCTTTTTTTCTTTTTCTTTTTTCTTTCAGGTGAAGGAGAAAGCTCTGGCCATGCTGCTGCCATTTGGGACTTGGCATCCAAACCAACAACAGCCCCTGTGCAATAATTGTTATAGTCACAGTTTGGCTATTTTTTTTTTTTTTCCTTTTTTCTTTTGCTAAAAACAATGGGACAAAAAAAAGGATTCGGAGAGAAAGAGAGAGAGAGATGGACAGATGGACAGACAGGATGGAAAGACAGGATCAAAGAAATCACAGTCACACCAGCGATCATCAGTCAACAATCAGCACACATATCCAACCCATGCTGCCGTCGTACATCTACATTTCCATTAACGTCAGGCCCTCTCCAATCAGGGACTCTGCTGTGCTTCGAAGACAGGGTGAAAAGGACATTGTGTATATATATATTTTTTCATTAACGTCAGGCCCTCTCGAATCAGGGACTCTCCTGGGTGAAAAGGACATTGCCAAGATGCCATCGTTGCTCAAGCCTGTAAGGGGTCCTTCGTCGAATGACAGCCTCCCCCATCATCCCCTCTCCCACCTCCAAAATGCCCTGCTGGTCACAGCAGTCAAAGCAAGGTGTTGTCAGTCAGGATCTGTCCCAGACAGGTTGCGTAACGCCTGCTACATGACTCATGACACTTGAAGGGAAAAAAAAAACCTGCTTGTGAAGAGGCCAGGCACGTGCACACATAGACATCAAAGGGGGGCTTGAGCCCCTGCCCTTTTATCTGTCTGTAAAAAAGTGCCCTCTCCAGACGATAAATGCAATTTTTACTACGGTGAAAGAAATGCAAATGCCCTCTTTCCATGTGCCATAGCTGAGGGCAGCATTAAAGAGAATTGCCTTGTCCAAACTCTCCTGAACTTGAATGCAGCATCTTATGTTGAAAGAATTGTCCTCTCTGCGTAGAAACCAAGCATCGAAAATAGCCGACCTCCAAGCTCACAACGCGTCGCACTCTGCGACGCGTTGTGAGCTTGGAGGTCTGCTATTTTCGATATTTTCACCAAAAGGGCCCTTTTAGAAATGTCAGCCCCTGCCTCTCTAACATTCTCTGCACGTCCCTGCTCATGACACTTGAAGGAAAAAACCCTGCTTGTGAAGAGGCACAGGAGGCCATCGACACACCATTCTCATTTTGATCACAAGACGCAAATACTGAATGTCAGTCTCCAAGGTATTCTTCAGAATGTGTATGACACTGATTTACTATGACACTACGGCACATTGAGTCCACTAGTACTAGTGCTTCTCTCTCAAACGTTTTGTTCTCAGAGTTACAAAACTATTATGGTCATTCAGGGCTAGCTCTTTGTACGTGTTTCTGGTCTCATTATTGTGCGCTCATTTTGTACGTCCGTGGCAAAAATAGAATTTTGATAAAAAATGTCCACTACAACCCCAAATATATACTCCAGAATGCTCGCAGTGCTGAGTGAGTGAAGGACAGTATAGCCGTCCTAACATAATTACCTGTAAGACACCTAAGGGCAGAGGGCGCAGAGGGCGAGGTTGCACAAGACGGAATTCATTATTAATATATATCGGACCAGTTACCCATAGATCCCTGATACCCATATATGGAGACCCATGTATATGGAGATATGGGCATATTGGTTGGATCGGCGGTTCTACAAAAGAATGTTTTATACAACTGTACATTGTGCAAGTACAGTAATGGCAGTAAACCAGTGTGTACAGTTAAAAGGTTTGCTAACTAATAATATGAGGCAAAAATACATTTAAACTACATATATGTACTGTATGTGTTATTGCCAAGAACCGAAATAGTTGCTCGTCTATGACCTCTTGCACACCTTAGCCGAAATTGATGCCCCAATGAGTGGCGGCAACTGTACATATTATTATATATTTATTTTTATCAAACATTTTTTGGGAGGGGACGGGAACGGACCCACAGGGCTCCTTGGGCCTCAGGAGGTCCCCACAACAACATGTGTTTATACAGTATCACAATCAGTTTAAGATATATCATAAATGTCATATACCGGTATACACACACATATGCTTGTTTGTGGTTTAGCGGTGGCGGGTGAGGGTTGGAGGGGGGGTCATTAGAGGCCAAGGTCATTTCTCAGCCACAGAAGGCACTTGACAGCCCTCTCCTCTAATGAATGTATCTTCCTTCTACCCTCCCTTCCTCCCTCCCTCCCTCCCTCCCTGCCCATGGACCCCCAGAGCTGGAGGAGGAGGGTGGGAAGTAGGCCAACTCACTTGAGATTCACTGGACGCTCTTTATACTCCAGCTTCACACAGTGAGAACACAAGGCGCTGTGTTAGCTGGACAGACATGCCGGTTAAATACTCCCCACTGGTCAGTGATGCACTGCTGCTGGAGAGAGTGTTAAGAGTGGAAGTCTTAAAGACCTGAGGCCCACTTTCACCATTTCTTTTTAATGTTAAAAAATACTAGATAGTAGAAGTACAAGCTTGCAGCGCAGCACGAAGTGACTCGCTGTGAGCTTGTACATCTTGTATAGCAAACGCCAAAATTTAAACGCAAAAAAGGAGAAAATGGCTGATCTGCAACGTGATGCTGATGCATGTATAGATCGTCTAGGTTTGATATGTTTTTGACAATTATAGGCTACACACTTTTGCCAAATCAGGATATCCCAATTCAGAGGCAATATCTATTCTCATGTTGATATATAATGTCAGCCGATGTGTAAATATCAACATTTACACAATTCATTTCCATTACTTACTACCTGTGTCAGTGTGGCCACAGGCCAGAGACACTCTATTATTGTACAGCACATTTACACTGCTGGAGAGAGACTTTATACTCTGTATTTTCTACTATGGCACATTGTAAAGCAAAAAACCTGCAGGATTCTATTAACCATAACAGGTCCGATCAAACCAACAACTTAGTAGCTGTACAGTGAGATGTTTACTGTATCTTTTTTTACGGGTTGCACTGCACTGCATCAGTAGCCACTAGAGGCCTTTGGCTTTTACAGTGCGTCTCCCTAGTTATTTTTTATATATTGTATTGTATTTATTATTTGTGTTTTTTTTTTCTTTCGTTTTTTTTTTAACCAGGACTGTTTTATCCTTTATGGGTGTTTCTCCTGCATACAATGAATGTCATTGACCCATTCCGTGTGTGTGTGTGTGTGTGTGTGTGTGTGTGTGTGTGTGTGTGTGTGTGTGTGTGTGTGTGTGTGTGTGTGTGTGTGTGTGTGTGCGTGTGTGTGTGTGTGTGTGTGTGTGTGTGTGTGAGTGTTTGCGTGCGTGCGTGCATGTGGGGATGTTATGGATGAAGGATAAGGTCTGGAGTGAAAAGTCAGCCGCATCATTATTACTTGCTAGACAGACAGCTGCACACGCTTGGCTCAGACTGCACTGGCAAATCCGATTCGTTTCTCAAATGTGATCTTTCAGGGCTGACTGTCGACGCAGTTATTAAATCTGATCTTCAGGGCTGACTGTTCATGCTGTTATTAGCAAAATGATCAGATAGGATAGCGTTGCTGTCGGGCAGAAAGAAACCTCTCATCTTATTTTGTATTACTTTTTGTGTTTATTTGTAAGTTGATGCTCTACTACTCACACTACAGCATCACACAAAAGTATCGAAAGTAGCAGATCCACAAGCTTGTCAATCATCGAATTTGAATCCTGAAAAGCAACAGTTTGACATAACGAGGTTTCCACCTGACAGAGATGAAATGTATTCAGATATCGTCGACGTACTGTATACACAATCTCTGCTTTGGTTGCTGTGTATGTAACGACATATAGGCGCGATGAGTCACGCTTAACTCACGGTCAATGAGGCAAAAGTGTGTGTATGTGACGGCACAGTACCCATCTCGGTTTCCACCTCATCAAAAACATAGCCGATCGACAAGCTCTCAACAATGTGTCTCACTGTGATGCGTTTGGGAGCTTGTAGTGCTAAGCTCGTGTGAGCTTGTACTGTTGTAAGAAAATGGCTTCAGTGAGCGTCCGAGTGTCTAGACCGAGGCATATCTTTCCTTAGAAATCACATTTGAGCTGCATTTCCAGGAATATGTGGTTCCATCTAATTCACAAAAATCCCTTTCCATGTGTTTTCTTTCGTTCAGACTTGAGAACTAGATGAATCCTATCTCGTTTCAATCTGGACAGGCCAGAAATCTGATTTGTGTGACAGTCTGGACAGAATATAGCTGTATAGAGCAGGGATCTTCTACAAGGGGTCAGAGACTCCAAAAGGTGGTCCTCAGAGTAGGTGTGTGTGCCGGCTTTCCCTGATGGTGACATTATTTTTTACATTAACCACTTGAACCCTAATATCATCCCTATATTCTGGGGGGAACATTCGGCAAAAATAGCAGATCTATAAACTGAGCTTGTAGATCGGCTATCAGCTACGATGTTTGGTGTACAGGGGGAAAAAGGCAGACCCAGTACAAAGCCAAAAGGTCAAGTGTACAAAGCCGTGAGGGTTTCAGTCATTAGATGTCTGAAAACACACACTTAACATCGATCCAACATGTACCGGATGTCTCTACTTAAGCTCTCTCTCAGCTGAAGGTGTCCTTGGCCTGAACAAAGAAACGTTGCAGACCCCTGGTCTAGTAGTCGAGCAAGCACATTGTGTCTTGTGAATGATGGTAGCTATACTGTACCTCTACTCTCTGGAATGAGAAACAGCAGACAAGCTAGGGTTCATATAATGGTAGCCTACACACTGAAGATGTCTTTCTTTTTATGCTGTTGATTGTTGCACATGATTGCTCCCATCATCTATGATGTTGTGATTGTTGTGGAAATAAATGACCGAGGTGATTGGATGATGTTCCACAGCCTAGATTCCCCTTTTTTAAAGTCTCTCTCTCTCTCTCTCTCTCTCTCTCTCTCTCTCTCTCTCTCTCTCTCTCTCTCTCTCTCTCATTCTCTGGCTCTCACTTTCTCTCCACAAACACATCGTCTCTGTCGCGCATCAACCTCTTATCTCTATATTTTGACTTATTTTTGTTACTTAATGCTCTTTCTAGACCACTGGTTCCCAAACACTGGGTTGGGACCCATTTGTGAGTCGCGGACACATTTTTATTGGTCCCTTAATTTTTTGTTTCAAAAGATTTTCAAAACACATTCCTCAAAAAGCTAAGATGTCTATGATTTTTTTTGCAGTAATTACATTAAAAAAGAAATCTAAGAAATTCCATAAATTAGAAAACAGATTTTTAAGAAGTAGTGCAAATAGCCGATCTACAAGGTGTGTTTTCACTAGTTTGGGTCCCGGGGAAATGTCTAATTTCTCTTTTGGGTCTCGGACAAAAAAACGTTTGGGAACCACTGCTCTAGCAATGACACATAAGTAGCAAAATAAATGACGATCTACAAGCTCAAAACTCGTCTGTCGCGGCACGCTTTGAGCTTGTAGATATTTTTATACTCTGTACTTTTTATTTGAATTTTGAAAGGTAACAGTTTTGTGGGACATACGAGGTATCCACCCCCCACAACGGCATGCACAGTATGTGCGCCAAAATCAGAATCCATGCACTCCTCCATCCAAACACAACACGTCCCAGTCGTCCCCATGGTTGTACAGCTCATATTATTTATGATTAAAGACTTTTATATTGTCAGTGGTGCACAGCTGTTGTGGTTTTTATTGATAGTGGTGTTTTCTTGAATATCTGCCCGCCCTTGTCCCCGCTAGGTATGCTTTCTGCAGCGACGTTACAGAGACAATGGCCAGACCAAACAAATCAAGTGAGGGGGCGGCTAGCGAAGGACATTCGTCATTATTGAACCGATCGCTGCAGAACACGATCAATCACGGCTCTTCCTTGCTGTTAATTGACTGCTTTGGGAGTCACAGGGGGTGGAGGTGTGTGTGTGAACTCGATTTCATCAGGAGTTCAAAGTATTATAACAACAATGGCAGTGCACTGGTGTGGTAACATTACTGCTCGGATGGGATACTAACAGCATTTGCGGCAGACGTGCAAAGCGCAAGAAATTACCTTTGAGCGAGTTAAATAAGCGGATTAACAATTTAACCACTCGCTCCTGTCTGAAGCCCTGTTCGGGTATACTGTAGGACAGATAGAAGTGAAATGGAATATATTGCATCTTTTGAAAAAAAGAACACCTAGATCATCTTTTGGGAGACCAAATAAGTACTTTTACTAAGAGGAAAGATTGCCTTCTGGGCCGAAACTCTCCTTTAACAAAATACAGAGATAAGAGGTTTCTGCCTATTGCACTGCTCTTAGATAACTTGTAATTTGTATTGTTCCTAGTGAACTTTTAATCTGTTTAAATTAATTAATGACCTCTTCCACTAAGGAAAGGATTCTAACCCCCCGGCTCCACCAGACGCGTCGCGTCAACGTCAACGCTGGGAACGCTCCCGTTTTAATCATTGAAGGGTGCTCCACTGCCGACGTCAACGTCGGACGCTCAAATTCGCCCCGGTTCATTTTTCGACGCCAGCACGACGCCATCTTTTTGGTGGAGCCCTAACCTAAATAAGCCTGATGGCTTCTTCCTCTCCTTGCGCAGTATTTTGTATCCTTGATATTGTTTTTATATTTTTGTTATAATAATGTGCTAATAAAACTAAACTAAACAGTATATGCAATGTGGCCCTCAGGGCACTCCGGTCAACCAAACATAGGGTTTAGTCCCTCCCAGTCCCCAAACACAGCCAGTCGACACCAGTTCTAAATCCAAAAAGGCAGCGATTTATTATAAAAGTTGAAAAGATACTGTCAGTAAATTACCTCTGGGTGAACCCCTGAACATAAAGTGATAAATGGTTACCTTAATCTTAACTAAAGAAAGAAACAAATCACCAGCAGGCTCCAACTAGCTGTTACTGTAGCATAGCCACTCACATTCAGACACCACTCACTCCAGAGTCAATCACAAATAAAAACTAAGCTATTATTACATGACTAAAACTAAGACATTATGTTGACAATTTCGTCAACAAATAAAAACTTAGGAGGTGTTACAAAAAGTTAAGGAGGGACTAACGGAGAAGAGATCCAGTATAACTAAAAGACAAGTAATTTTATTTTTTAATTAAGTAATTTTATGTTTGGTTGTGCTTGGGCGCTGCAGCGCGTTGTGAGCTTGTAGTGCGGCTATTTTCAGCATGCAACCAAGTGTGGAATCAGGCATTATGTGACACAATCAACTATAAATGTAATCAACTAAAATTTGGCTAAAACTAAATATTTTCAGATGACTAAAATATGACAAAATAGCTGTCAAAATTAACTGCCGTTGGAGACCTTGACACTGGGGGACAGTGAGTGGATTGTGGAATGTGTGGCTCCATCTCCCACAATCAGAAACACACTGAGCCACACTATACTCTGGACCTCCAGCATAATAACTGCTCTGTCTCAGACCTTTTTTTCCCATGGCTCACTTACACTGTGTGTTAATCTAAGTTGACAAAATGCGACAAATGCGACAGTGTACAAATGGAACCAATGGACTTGTTAGAACCGTCATATGACTTGGCCCCTTTCAATTAGCCTAAGAAACTTAACCCAATTGAACTGTTATTTTACTCACACACTGATATAATGGGTTTATTGATGGTTGAGATGTGGGAAAGGGATTTTGTTCTGGTGGATTTTTTAAACGCATGACTGCATGTCCACACGCAACTCCAACCTCATCAGCCAGTACGCGGACGCTGCGACAGTGATAGGCCGGATTGTCAACCATGATGGGTCTGCCTATTGGGATGAGATCAACTCACTGGCACTCTGGTGCCGAGAGAACAACATCGTGCTCAACGTCTTCCCTGCAGGCAGGCCTGCAGACCCAGGTCAACCTCCCTACTGCTCCCAGTGGCAGCCTTCGGAACTGACGGCCAGTCAGTAGCAGTGTATAGGAAATTATCATTTTGTAATGTATTATACTTTATTTATACTTGTACTTATTGATATATTTGTGCTATATTTAGATATTCTGGTTTCTATTTCATACAGTCAATCAATTTGTAGATCTAATTCCAATTCCATCACTCACCAGTCCCATCATCAGTAGTTTCACTGTTTTCCTAGGAAGGTTTTCCCGGAGACATGGGGGTCCGTGGGGGTCCGTAAAATTCAAAGCGTGAATTCAGTGAAAATACCAAAACACAACGAGAGGGCAGTGTGTTTCTGCAGGTGAACTCCACCAACTGTAGTGGCTGTTAACTGCTGGTATAGATCTTATTTTATGGATACAGTTTTTGATGTTTTTAGATTGTCTACCTCTGAAACTCTGTTCTGATTATGCCTCGGCTCAAACCCAACGTGCCACTAATCACAGTAACTCAATGTTACTGTGATTAGTGGCACGTGATATCTGCCCATACAACACATAGAAAGGTAGACGCCTCCTCTGGCTCTGGGCGTTGGTAAAAAAGGATAGGCATTTATACGCAATTGTTCCGCGTGGGTCACAAGATAACTATAAAGAAGGTAGAGTCGCCAAAACGGCTGGGCATCCGCCATTGACGCTCATGGGAGCCAAAACTGGGACCGGAAGTTGTGTGAACTGCAATGGAGTCCATGGCAGAAGGATGACAGCCAGCTGGACCATGCTTGTGAATAAATTATTTCTGAACGTTTATCTCCTTTGTCAGTTAATCGGTCCAGGAATATAAAAGAATGCATATCACAGGTTGTTTTCCAATCAATTGTTTTTTTATGTGCACACTGTATAATTTTATTGAGGCATCTAAACAGCGTCATCCTCCGTCATGTATCGTTTCTGGTAGTGTTGCCAGGTTCTGAGAAATAAGCAACCAGGCCTAGGAAAACAAGACCAAAATAACCAACCAGGGCCAGGCAGGTACTAGGCTTTTATGAGCACTTACTGCTGTATTGAAAATAACCATCAACAAGCTAATAGATCTGCTTCTATATTGGTACTTTTTAAATATTTTATTTTAATATCATTCATTTTTAATTCCTGAGTTTAACTTGTGAGATTATTTCTAAATTGCTGTATTGATTGATTACTTACAGTTTGCAGAGACAGGTACAGAGAAGTCGGCTACAGTAAAGTACAAGTTCTGCTAAAATTCTTTTTCCAAAAAAGTATATGGGGTCCTTTGTACTCAATTGATCAAAACATTGATAATATTGATGATACTTTTACTCAAGTAAAAAACGTTGGTAGCCTACCACCACCACCACTTAGAAACACTGGTTAAAACAATAAAAAGCCCATTACCTTGTTACTGCATATCCTATGCAAAGTAGCCTACTGTGCTCCATCTACTCCATCGGTCTCTTTCAATGTTATGAGATACATAAAGTGGCTTAAAATAAGACAAAAAGCTTACTAGGATCTCCTTTTAGTTTACCTTGTACCAATGATTAGGCTACAAGTAGGCCTACTGTCATAAAACTGTACGTTTTCCAGGCTTCTAATACATTCTTCAATCAAAAAGGAAAAAATAAATAAAAAATACCGGTAAGCAACTTGTTCACTTTAGAACAGATTGAACATTCGTAAGCTATATTCATGTATAACATCGTGTTTCATATGTAACATATTCATACTTTTATTTTAAACATGAATAGGCATACCTTATTGAGAATACTATCAACAATGTCAATTGTGCACAGTAAAGCCCTTTGCACACAGGCGCGTTTAACCGCACGGATAAAACGGACAATTTCATTTTTTTAAAAGAAAACAATGATTCTCTATGACCTCATACACACCGGCTCCGAATTAGCCGTGCGACGAGTGGCTGCCGCCGTGCGTTTTTTTCTCGATCGAACCCAGTTCGATTCGTGCGTCTTGTCGCATGCGGTAAAAAACTCATCACTCCTTTTATGACTCCTTTTAGGATCCGCAGCGCCGATTCCGCACAGCCTTGCACATCAAATCCAATGCGTTTTATTCATGCCACAAACGAAAAAAAACGCAACTGTCCTGTGTGCAAAGGGCTTAAGCATGTTTTATTTTTAACATAAATGTGGAAAATGTTTTAAAAGATATTTGAAGATAAATGGACATTTGGGGGGAAAAGAGTAAAAGAAATGTATTTATTTATTCATGTTCATCAATCAAGCAATAATTTCGTGGACCCCCTGCAGTACCTCCGCGGACCCCCTGGGGGTCCCCCCCCCCCCCCCCCACACACACACACACCCCACACACGATCCCAAGACGACACCTGCAACAACCAATATTTACAAGCAACTTCACAGACAAATAAGTCCAAAGTCGCTTATAATAAGCACACATGGCAACACTAAATCCTTGGCACGTTCAGAACGTACGTTGTACTCTTTAGATACCTCTATAAAATTGCACAGTGTGCACATTGAAAAGTAACATAGCAGGAAAAAAAGTTTTATATGATGTCTTTTATTTTCCAGAAGTGATTATTTGACAAAGGTCTAAGACAGTCAGAATAATTGTTTGTTGGAGGTTTGTTCATGAGCTTCTCCACGGACTTCCAAGGAATCCAATGCAGGCCACCAAACTTCCGGCCGCAGGTCTGGCTCCCATGGTGAGACGAATCTGCCGTCTGGAATTGCATGATAGCGAAAATGACGTATATGTCCCTACCTTGTTTTTAATTTCCTTGGTGGGTCACGGTCACAGAAACGGAAGTAAGGTATACCAATCAGAGGCAGCTACTCCCTCTTTCCCAGGGGCACTTGCTTTGGCAATGTAAACGTTTGCAAAGATATTTAATTAATGAAGATAGCTCATCCTCATTGGATCCACTAGAGTGCGACATGGTACACAAATCCTACAAATAGACTCCTATGTGGGCGCCGGCTCTGACGGCAAATCTCGCGCACGTCCTGTTTACTGGTGCTATAGATCCCACGAGAGTGTGTTGCTGGGACAGCTAAAGAGCAATAATAAAGTTGATTTTCTCAGTTGTTGTGTCGCTGAAAAAAGCCACTTTAGTATGACAATTTTGTTAATATTATGTGGCTTGTGAAGATCTGGTCCAATATTTAGTTCAGTGACCATAGCTTCTGAACTATTATTTTGCTCTGTGTTCACGTTAGCTCTCCCATTGTAAATGAATAGACTCCAAACATGCTTCCGCCTCATAAAAAGGTATCTACCTACTCACACAGAAACAAGATAACTATAAAGAAGGTAGAGTCACCAAAACGGCTGGGCATCCGCCATTGACGCTCATGGGAGCCAAAACTGGGACCGGAAGTTGTGTGAACTGCAATGGAGTCCATGGCAGAAGGATGACAGCCAGCTGGACCATGCTTGTGAATAAATTATTTCTGAACGTTTGTCTCTTTTGTCAGTTAATCGGTCCAGGAATATAAAAGAATGCATATCACAGGTTGTTTTCCAATCAATTGTTTTTTTATGTGCACACTGTATAATTTTATTGAGGCATCTAAACAGCGTCATCCTCCGTCATGTATCGTTTCTGGTAGTGTTGCCAGGTTCTGAGAAATAAGCAACCAGGCCTAGGAAAACAAGACCAAAATAACCAACCAGGGCCAGGCAGGTACTAGGCTTTTATGAGCACTTACTGCTGTATTGAAAATAACCATCAACAAGCTAATAGATCTGCTTCTATATTGGTACTTTTTAAATATTTTATTTTAATATCATTCATTTTTAATTCCTGAGTTTAACTTGTGAGATTATTTCTAAATTGCTGTATTGATTGATTACTTACAGTTTGCAGAGACAGGTACAGAGAAGTAGGCTACAGTAGGCTACAGTACACGTTCTGCTAAAATTATTTTTCCAAAAAAGTACAAGTAGGCTATGGCTTGTTTCCATGGGGTCCTTTGTACTCAATTGATCGAAACGTTGATAATATTGATGATACTTTTACTCAAGTAAAAAACGTTGGTACCACCACCACCACTTAGAACCACTGGTTAAAACAATAAAAATCCCATTCCCTTGTTACTGCCCTATGCAAAGTAGCCTACTGTGCTCCATCGGTCTCTTTCAATGTTATGAGATACATAAAGTGGCTTAAAATAAGACGAAAAGCTTACTAGGATCTCCTTTTAGCTGACCTTGTACCAATGATTAGGCTACAAGTAGGCCTACTGTCATAAAACTGTACGTTTTCCAGGCTGTTAATACATTCTTCAATCAATAAAAAATAAATAAATAAGCAACTTGTTCACTTTAGAACAGAGGTCTTCAATCTGCTCCATCAGATGGAGCAGATTGAACATTCGGGTAGGCTATATTCATGTATGACATTGTGTTTCATATGTATTTTTTTTAAACATGAATACATAGGCATACCTTATTGAGAACAATGTCAATAATACTATCAACAATGTCAACCTCCGCGGACCCCCTGGGGGTCGTCGACCCCCCCCCCCCCCCCCCCCACACACACACACACACACTCCCAAGACGCCACCTGCAATAACCAATATTTACAAGCAACTTCACAGACAAATAAGTCCAAAGTCGCTTATAATAAGCACACATGGCAACACTAAATCCTTGGCACGTTCAGAACGTACATTGTACTCTTTAGATACCTCTATAAAATTGCAGTGTGCACATTGAAAAGTAACATAGCAGAAAAAAAGTTTTATATGATGTCTTTTATTTTCCAGAAGTGATTATTTGACAAAGGTCTAAGACAGTCAGAATAATTGTTTGTTGTTGGTTTGTTCATGAGCTTCTCCACGGACTTCCATGGAATCCAATGCAGGCCACCAAACTTCCGGCCGCAGGTCTGGCTCCCATGGTGAGACGAATCTGCCGTCTGGAATTGCATGATAGCGAAAATGACGTATATGTCCCTACCTTGTTTTTAATTTCCTTGCACAGAAACGGGAAGTACAGGTCTTTTGCACCCTCTTGCTATTAGTCAGGTTCACTATGTAGACTATTTATGTTGGATTTCTTTGGGGATTTGTAAAACTATACATTTTTGGAATCTTCAGAGCATGGGGAATCCAACAATCTTTGTTGGCATTTGCACAGACACCTGCAAAGCCGCCATTTTGGACGTTCAAAATGGCCGACATAAAATACATAATTTGTGCTATCTTGGCTTCTAGACAACCTAGAAATGTTATTAAACATGCCAATCCTATATTTTCTGGGTCAAGGAATTGAATGAGTAAATGATGGGTGTAAAATGTTCCGGACCCCCACCCCCTTTCTTGAGGTTATCTATTTTGGGAACTCCCAGAACAGTACGCCAGCCAGTTAATGTCCGATTTTCATAATATTAGAGTTGTTTTGTAGGTTTTTAAACATCCTGAGTTCATTTATTACACTTCTAAAGCAGACTGAATAACCCTTCTGACTTTTGGTTGGGGTCTTTCCTCACCTGGGACCCCCTAGACAGACCCCTGAGCCTATCTCAGTAAACGCTCTGCTCCTGTTCCAGAACAATGTTAAATTAGATCATAGTTGAAGCATAAAAGTTGTTGTAGCTGGGCTCTGAAAACAAAAATGAGTTGTAGTAAATACCAGGGGTCTTCCACGGGGGGTTCGGGACCCCTGGGGGGTCCTCAGAGTCCCATCAAATCTTGATGGGATCTTTTTTTTTTAATGTAATGTTTTCTGGGGTTATGTATTGTACTTTGATGGTTTATTAGTATTCTCACACACACACACACACACACACACACACACACACACACACACACACACACACACACACACACACACACACACACACACACACACACACACACACACACACACACACACACCTCTTTGTTATTGTCACCCCAAAACCCTCACCCTATCTTCTTAAAGAACCCATGGTCAATTATGCCCAAAGAGATTCACTACAATACAGTAATTTCAGACATGCACGATCTATTCGTCTTCATCATCGTCATCTTCAATGTCCAACCTAATAGTGTTGACACAGTCTCCACCATAGCATAGAGTGAAAGGCAGGTTATTTGAGCAGCTGCACCGTCCCTTGCAACCTGCTTAAAAGCTACATTGAGCTCACGTACTGCCTTTGGAGCAGGGAGGGCAAGACACCTGACTGGAACAATCTCCAATCTCTGAATTCCATCTTTTTACTTTGATTGGTGGAAGCTCAGGGCAATTTGTCAGGTATGATTTATCCTGCATTGTGACGTAGTTGGCACAGAGGATATGGTAGCAGTGCAGCACAAGTTAAGTTGGAGGTAGCATCTCACCCTCCAAGTTCTTTGACAGAAATAGTTCCCATCTGAGTAATCGCCGGGTTGTTGGACCTATTGAAATGTAAACACGGCATGCAAAATGCTTCAATGACTGCAATGTTGATGGAAGCTCACCATTAATAAGCTCAGGAGGAATGGAACCCTTGCTAATGGCTTTTTCATCATTATCAGGCTTCAATTAAGTAGGTGCTGACCAATGTCTTTTTTGGAGATTCCAACAAATGTTCTTCCCCTGTCAGCACCAAGAAAGAATGTGTAGGCCAAGGAACCCTTGACATTTGTGACATCGAATAACTTGAAAACGCTCGAATATATTGATTTCCATAATTTTTTCCTACCTTTAATACCTTTGACTGTTGCAAATTAACAGCAGGAGGACATCAGTGTCGTGTGACCAAACACATACAGTATGTCTCACAAAGCACCATAAGCAGCAGAGGCAAGGACTTGATGAGGAATCAGGGTATCAGCCTCTTCATGTGTGTGCACTTCCTCAAAATCATGTCCCTTGATGAAGGTATCATATTATGATTTGTCATACCTGACAAATTGCCCTGAGCTTCCATCAATCGAAGAAAATAGATGGAATTCAGAGAGTGGAGGGTATGTTCCTCCCTGCTCCAAAGGCAGTACTTGAGCTCATCAAATGTGGCTCCAAAGCAGGTTGCAAGGGTATGCTACCGGTATGGTAGAGACTGTGTCAACACTATTAGGTTGGACATTGAAGATCCTGCATGTCTGAAATTACTGTATTGTAGTCAGGGACGTACTGGCCCCCTGATTCAGCCCGGCAAAAAGAGTTGGAGAGGCCCTCATTGCACGCTATAGAGAGAGATCTCTCTCTATAGCGCTGCTGCTACTCAAAGATTTGCCATTTCAGATCATGATAAGTGACAAGCCAGTGGGCCAATTACTGTCCATGAGTTATATTTCATCGTTGTCAGGTGGAAACCTTGTACGTCCAAAACCGTTTGTTTTGTATTTATCATTTTAAAATTGATTTAAACTAGTGAAAACAGCCGATCTACAAGCACACGCCTCGCACCGCGAGGCGTTGTGTGCTTGTAGATCGTCTGTTTTCACTACTTTTGTGCGACAGCCTTGTATGGTGAAGCAGGGCTTTGCTTTGCGAAAACAATTACAAATTTGAAACTTGGAGATACAAGGTTTCTGCCCGATAGTGACGATTTACTTTGTTGGCCGCCCAGCCCCCAAAATGGAACGAAGGCCGACATTTTATTTTTAATTTTTTCCTAATGGCCGGCCTGGACCGGCCAGGAATGAACCGGCCGTTCGGGAGTTGTCCCGCTTTTCCCAATGGCCAGCACGTCCCTGATTGTAGTGAATCTCTTTGGGCATAATTGACCATGATGGGCTCTTTAAGGATAGGGTGAGGGCTTTGGGGTGACAATAACAAAGAGGTGTGTGTGTTGTGTTGTCAGTGTGAGTGCAGTGCAATAAATGGACACGTTGTTCTGCGCGCCCAACGTGAGAAGTTGCAATACCTTCATTATTGCAATCCCTGCAGTAACAGCTGTCGACCATAACTGTCTAACACAAAAATTGTATAAATAATGCTGAGAATACTAATAAACCAACCAATAAAACAATACATAAACCCAGGATACATAAAACCATTCAAAGTTTCAAATGTAAAAAAAAAGAGATCCTATCAAGATTTGGCGGGCCCCCTGTAGTAACTCTGAGGACCCCCCAGGGGTCCCAGACCCCCTGTGGAAGACCCCTGGTATTTGCTACTACTCAATTTTGTTTTCAGAGCCCATCTACAACAACTTTTATGCTTCAACTATGATCACATTGTTCTGGAGCAGGAGCAGTGCGATTACTGAGATAGGCTCAAGGGTCTGTCTGGGGGTCCCAGATCCCAACCAAAAGTCAGAAAAGTTATTCTGGCTGCTTTAAACATGTAATAAATGAACTCAGGATGTTTTAAAACCTACAAAACAACTCTATTATGAAAATCGGACATTAACTGGCTGGCGTACTGTCCTGGGAGGTCCCGAAATAGATAACCCCCAGAAAGGGGGTGGGGGTCCGGAACATTTTACACCCATCATTTACTCATTCAATTTCTTGACCCAGAAAACATAGGATTGACATGTTTAATTAAGTTTCTAGGTTGTCTAGAAGCCAAGATAGCACAAATTATGTATTTTATGTCGGCCATTTTGAACGTCCAAAATGGCGGCTTTGCAGGTGTCTGTGCAAATGCCAACAAAGATTTTTGGATTCCCCATGCTCTGAAGATTCCAAAAATGTATAGTTTTACAAATCCCCCAAAAAATCCAACGAATAAACATGTCTTAACATAGTGGACCTGACTATATCGCCCTCTTGGACGTTTGTCTCCTCATGCCCTCATGTCCTGATAAGGATATGGCCTGTGGGCGAGCACAGCACAGCAGGCCTTACGTGATGAGGCATACATCCTTATCATCACATCAGCAGTGGTATAAAGTAACTAAGTACATTCAAGTGCTGTACTTAAGTACAATGTTTAGGTATTTTTTACTTTACTGTAGTATTTCCAATTTTCTGAACTTTCACTTCTACTCCACTTCATCTCAGAGGCAAATATTGTAGGCCTACTCTTACTCCACTGCAATTATTTGAAAACTTTAGTTACTAGTTGCGACCGTAGGTCGCATTTACTACCAAAACCTCCACCGGCTGTCTGTCTGTCTGTCTGTCTGTCTGTCTGTCTCTCCGTCCGTCCTTCACACGTCACACGTCACACTTTTGCCCTGCTCATATCTCCACAACCGTTGCCCCCATCCATGCCAAATTTTGCACACACACTCCTTACCTGCCAAACTACAACCTCCAAGGACCCCCGGAGCTTCCCCAGGTGTAAAAAATGACCAAATGTGCAAAAATGACCAAATGACCCCCCCAACGGGGCTGCTCACGGGGAATTCCTAGGGACCACCCACTCCTGGTGCTCCAGAACGGATGCAAAAGTGGTGGCGCCCCCAGTGGAGGACCCCCTCCACTGCAGCTCACATAAAATGCCGTAACTCGGGCTAGGAGCGTCCGGGAGAGCCGGGGCCGGTACCTATTCGTCCGCCAAGGCAAGGCATGGCCCTCTTCTAGCGCCACCTTCAGGCCGATTTTTAAAACACATTTTTGGACACTGCTCCTACAGTTTTTGCCCTAAAATCACGCATATCGCTACACAGTATGTCTACACTCATCCCATCAACATGAATCTGTCCAATATAGCGCCACTTTCAGGCCGATTTTTAAAAACACATTTTTGGACACGGCTCCTACAGATTTTGCCCTAAAATCACGAAAATCACTACACAGCATGTCTACACTCATGTCATCAACATGGATCAGGAAGATTTTGGAAAAACAAATTTTTGCCCTATTTGTGGAGATAAGCGACCGCTCCCGATTAGGGAGTCTTGGTCTACTTACTGTAGATTTTGTTTTATTATTACAAAACACACTAACCACTTAAGCCCAATATAGATATTTTGGGCAACTGAAAATAGCAGATCTACAAGCTCACAGTGCGATGCAACGCATTGTGAGCTTGTAGGCTATGTTCAAATTTTTTTGCCAGACCCAGGGGGTCGGCCTACAAAAGGCTTTGTCGGTCTGTCGGTCTGTCGGTCGGTCGGTCGGTCCCTCTTTTCCTCAGTGTGCCTGTGTTTGCCTCTGACTGCTCATCTGCCCCTCCCTTCACTTGCTCGGCTGATTGCCTTGAGTGCCGTCACCTGTACAGGACCAGCTGAGTTGAGTTGGCTGACGAGCTGCTGACACTATAAATTCCTCAGCCCATCTACAAGCTCAGAAACATTTCCAGCTGCTCAGCCTATACAATCCTGTGTGTTCATGTGTTAGTTCAGTGCCATACTAGTGAAAACAGCCGATCTACAAGCTCTTGCTATTAAGTGTTGCATTCTGATTTTCATTGCGGGTCTGGCAGAACCAGGTGACCTGGTCTAGTTTTTATACATTTTGAACCTGTGAAATGGGACTTTCTTCACAATGAGTAGCCTACTTTATACCAAGTACCGGTAAGAATATTTTGATCTCGATACTTTAGTAGTTTTACTTTTACATTTTGAATGCCGGACTTTTACTTGTAACAGTGTTCCTACATTGCAGTATTGATACTTTTACTCAAGTAAAACATCTGAGTAGTACACTTCTTCCATCACTGCTCTATGAAGCACACATCCTTAATCACATCATCTGTGCGCCTGGCCCTCCACGCATTGCAGCTGCTCTTTCTCCTTGCTGTAATCAACAGTGGGCACACACACACACGCACGCACGCACACGCACGCACGCACGCGCGCACACAGACACATGCACACACACACGCACGCACACTCGTAAACGTGGCTGGCTACACTCCTTCAAAACCATGAAGCAAGGTAGCTGCAATTCTTAACTGGCACAAGCTTAAAAAGAACAAACTTATCAGAAATTGGCCTAAAATATTGTCTATATATAGGCCTACATACTGTCATGAATCCACCTGCTGACCGCCTGTCAGCATTGAACAATTTATTTTATAGGGGGTAAAAGTTTGGGCCCATCACTTACTATAAAGGAAAAAAATACCCCCCAAAAATCTGCTTTAAGTAGCACAACTGTGAGCTTGTAGATCGGCTATTTTCTGCATGCAACCAAGTGTAAAATCAGCCATTATGAGTATGACGCCATCAATGCTCGACAACATTGATGACAAAATCAACTGAAGATACTAAACCTTATGACATTTCGACTAAAACTAACTAAATGAATGAAATTCAAAATACTATGACTAAACTAAATCCAAATTTGCTGTCAAAATGAACGGCCTACAGGAGCTGCCCAGCCAGTACTATATACCACAGCCTATCCAATCTACCGCATATTGGCTCTGTGCAAACTACGGTATAGTCCTTGCAAAGCTATGGGAAACTGAGTCGGAAGCGGAAACAGTTATGCCACCTTTAGGAAAAGTATATGCTAGTTATGCATATTGCAACTCCACTCAAGCTACTTTATTGCTCAAAAGATGCCTTTACAAGAATATCTCATGGAAGTGAGACTCGTTCAACTTAAACCACCAGCATTTTCCATGCTGGACTGTGTATTCAAAGTAGCAACCAAGCTTGCTTCTTTTTCCCTTCAGCTTGCCCAAAACAAACATTCAGTATGGGTTGAACTCTACTTCCATTCACTGCCAGTAGATGTCACTGTAGCACTACCCAGCAGCCCTCCTGCCAGTATCCCTGGCAGGATACAAAAAAAAACATCACATATTTGGTTGATCTCTACATTCCATCCCTGTTATCCATGAAAAGTGAGAAGCGTGGCCTTATTCTGCCCCCAAGGCCTCTGTGTCGAAGTCCACATATAGGCCTAACCAGTGACAGTGAGTGTGGTAAAAGCCAGCCAAAATTGCTCTCCATCTTCCCTATATAGCAAAACTTGCGGTAGCTCTAATCTTTGGCACCAGAGTTACTAATCTACAGCAATGGCTCCAACAGGGGTGCTAATCACTGTTTTGGAGGAGCAACTTGCCAGCTCTTTCCATAGCTATCAAGCCACTTAGGAGAGGCCCCCGGTATGGTAGCGCTGATGAGTTTACGGCAGTGTGTCAGACTCAATTGAGGACTCCATTTTATGGTTTTCACAATAATGAGTCCAAACCTGAAAATAGAAGTGCCCGCTCGCTCCAAGACTTCTTGGAGTGCAACGCCTCCACCACACGGCAGTGCTGCGTGCCAAAAACAGCCGACCTACAAGCTCACTGCACGTTGCGGACGTGATGCTTTGTTACCTTGTAGATCGTCTATTTTCAGCATGTGACGCCCACCAGTACAAAGTGGCAAGAATTGGGTTTTAATAGCCGTTCTGGGCTCTCGCCCATGTGCTGCAGCGAGCGGAGAACCGAGGAGGGCAGGACTTGATTAGCAAATAAAAACCGAATGTCAACATTTACAGAAAATGTACTTGCCATCTGAAAGCTGTTACTTGTGTGCTTTCATTTATAAATGCAAAATAAAAAAAGAAAGAAACCCTGGTAGCAGCAGCAGGAGGGGACAGGAAACCTCCAGACAACATGTCTATGATCAAATTCATCATATTTTGATATAATTTAATCGAGGTTAATGATGTAATGGGAGGGCTAACTAGTGGGTTGGCAAATTATTGAAACGAAGCGGATAAAAGCGCCAAACTTTTTTTTATTTGTTTGTCATGATTCTGAATCCATTGCAACATTTGTTTTGCACAAAAAACTTTCATTGGGCTAGAAATGGCCCCACAAAACGATGGTTTAGTAATGAGTCATCAGTTTTTTGGGTGTTTTTGGGGCCCAAGGAAAGTTTTTTGTGCAAAACAAATGCTTGCAATGGATTCAGAATCATGACAAACCCCTAGTTAGACCCCTCACATCCTACTTAAAGCAGATTTTGTTTCTGGGTATTTTCCAGTGTATAGAAAGTCGATGGGAGCCCAACTTGATATGGGTAATTCTATGGGTAAACTTCAAAATAAAGTTTGGTACCCAAGGCTAAAATCCATCGTTAGGTCCTAAAGAAGCCTCAAAAAAAGTTTGGCGCTTTTATCCGCTTCGTTTCGATAATGTCAAAAACCAGGGTTAAGCAACCACACTAAACTGTATTGTGATATTTAACCCTGGCTGTATGTCATGGCATGACACTGAAAAGACAGGTGCTGGAGGTGGCAGAATTGAGGATGCTACGTACGTATGAAAGGGTTCATTTGGTTCCATTTGTACACTGCCAGAGTTAAGGGGGAGACCTTGAAATTTGAAGTAGCCCATGTTAGAAGAAGGTTTGGGTATAAAGCAAGCGAGACCAGAGGAGAAAGATGCTGGAGATGGAGCTGCCAGGCTAGTAGCCGGGGAGCCACAGGCCCAAAAGCTCAAAGAATAGTAACCTGTGACGTCATGACATACTTTTTATTTTTGTTTTTTCTATTCATTTGGTCATTAAGGTACACAGAATGAGAGGCCTGCTCTGCCGGAAACTCTGCGAAAAAAAGTTATGGCCGTTTGTATATTCACTCCATCGACTTCAATATACAGGAAAGAAACACACCCAAAAGAAAATGCTTTAAGTAGCATGTGAGGGGTCAAACTAGTAGTAGGGCAGGAGAGAGGGGTCTACCAGCACCCCAATGACATGTTTTCGAAACCTGTTTTTTTTGGACCGTTATGATGTCTAGTTATGATTTCTGCTTGTTGCCGTCGCCAACTAATACCCCATGGGGTTCATTTTTAACCTTTTCTCACAACTATTCCCAATCTGAACCATACAATGGTCATAACAGAAAATGCCATAACGCTTGATGTAAACAACCTACAGGGACAAATGAACACACTTTTCTATATGATTTTGACCCAGGGAATTCATTAAAGTGGTTATTTTTTACATTTAAGCACATCTTGACCCTATTTCAGGACAGAAACGGCGAAGAATAACCCAACAATGTTCAAAACACGTCTATACTTCTCTTTGTACAGATGAATTAAGGTGTATTCTTTTGATACCACAGGTTTTTTAGGACCCTTATGATGTCTAGTTATGATTTCTGCTTGTTGCCGTGGTCAACTAATGTCCCATGGGGTTAATTTTTAACCTTTTCTCACATATCCCCAATTAGTGTGGGGATTTAGGGGAGCAAATGCTAAATTCGTGCAATTTTGACTTAAAGCGCGAAATTTTGCACAGATGTAGCCCAGGGCTTGCTCTAATGATTTAGCTAGGGCGCCCGAGTCTGCGACCTTCGGGGTCTCCACAGCGGTCAAATCAAGTTGGGCTTCCATTGACTTTCTATACAGGAGGAAAATACCCAGAAAAAGATTTTTTTTCTGGGTATTTAAGGAGGATCTGAGGGGTCTAACTAGGGGTTTGTCATGATGCTGAATCCATTGCAGGCATTTGTTTTGCACAAAAAACATTCAGTGGGCTAGAAATGGCCTTAGAAAACAATACACGTATGGGTGAGTATTCATGTTAGTCGGAGGCCTTAGGGTTTTTTTTTCTCATGCTAATCAGTCTAAAAGTTCAAGATTTTGCACAGATGTAGCTCAGGGCATGCTCTAATGATTTAACTAGGGCACCCGAGTCTGCGACATTCGGGGTTGCCACAGCGGCCAAATCAAGTTGGGCTCCCATCGACTTTAGTGATGAAAAGTGATGAGTCATCACTTTTCAGAGTTGTGTGGGTGCTGTGGCGACCCCGAAGGTCGCAGACTCGGGCGCCCTAGCTAAATCATTAGAACATGCCCTGAGCTACATCTGTGCAAAATTTTGAACTTTTAGACTGATTAGCGCAAGAAAAAAAAACCCTAAGGCCTCCGACTAACATGAATACTCACCCATACGTGTATTGTTTTCTGAGGCCATTTCTAGCCCACAGAATGTTTTTTGTGCAAAACAAATGCCTGCAATGGATTCAGCATCATGACAAACCCCTAGTTAGACCCCTCAGATCCTCCTTAAATACCCAGAAAAAAAATCTTTTTCTGGGTATTTTCCTCCTGTATAGAAAGTCAATGGAAGCCCAACTTGATTTGACCGCTGTGGCGACCCCGAAGGTCGCAGACTCGGGCGCCCTAGCTAAATCATTAGAGCAAGCCCTGGGCTACATCTGTGCAAAATTTCGCGCTTTAAAGGAGTCATCCAGACCAAAACACATATAGGGTTAAATCTGTCTTTTATCATACCCCTTTATACCTGCTTTATTCAATTTTTCTCATAGCTGCCCCTGTTGCTAGATTTCAGCTGCCCCTGTTGCTAGATTTCGCAGGCCCTCTCATAACTAACAGAGTGTATAGCCTTTATACTAGTGCGGTTATTTCTTCAGCTTCAAAGTTAGTATTTTTTTATTGGATTGTGTTTACACAACGTCCTGAGACCAACCAAACCGCTGTTTTGACCTCACAGGCACCCTTACTTGTCAAACCGACCCCTCCCTCCCCTCCCTTTCTAGCCTCTCCTCTCCCTGCTCTGGTGCAGAGCAGAAGCCGTTTGACAAGTAAGGGTGCCTGTGAGGTCAAAACAGCGGTTTGGCTGGTCTCAGGACGTTGTGTAAACACAATCCAATAAAAAAATACTAACTTTGAAGCTGAAGAAATAACCGCACTAGTATAAAGGCTATACACTCTGTTAGTTATGAGAAGGCCCGCAAAATCTAGCAACAGGGGCAGCCAAAATCTAGCAACAGGGGCAGCTATGAAAAAAATCGACTAAAGCAGGTATAAGGGGGTATGATAAAAGACAGATTTAACCCTATATGTGTTTTGGTCTGGATGACTCCTTTAAGTCAAAATTGCACGAAATTAGCATTTGCTCCCCTAAATCCCCACACTAATTGGGGATATGTGAGAAAAGGTTAAAAATGAACCCCATGGGACATTAGTTGACCACGGCAACAAGCAGAAATCATAACTAGACATCATAAGGGTCCTAAAAAACCTGTGGTATCAAAAGAATACACCTTAATTTATCTGTACAAAGAGAAGTATAGACGTGTTTTGAACATTTTTGGGTTATTCTTCACCGTTTCTGTCCTGAAATAGGGTCAAGATGTGCATAAATGTTAAAAATAACCACTTTAATGAATTCCCTGGGTCAAAATCATATAGAAAAGTGTGTTCATTTGTCCCTGTAGGTTGTTTACATCAAGCGTTATGGCATTTTCTGTTATGACCATTGTATGGTTCAGATCGGGAATAGTTGTGAGAAAAGGTTAAAAATGAACCCCATGGGGTATTAGTTGACCACGGCAACAAGCAGAAATCATAACTAGACATCATAACGGTCCAAAAAAAACAGGTTTCGAAAACATGTCATTGGGGTGCTGGTAGACCCCTCTCTCCTGCCCTACTATAGGGGTTCTTGATGATTCTGAATCCATTGCAAGCATTTGTTTTGCATGAAAAACATTCCTTGGGCTAGAAAACGGACCAAAATAACGGTGAAAAGTGATGACTCATCACTTCTCACAGGTTTGAGAGGCTGAAATCTAGCCCAAGGAATGTTTTTCATGCAAAACAAATGCTTGCAATGGATTCAGAATCATGAAGAACCCTTAGTTTGACCCCTCACATGCTACTTTTTTTGGTGTTTTTTTCCAGTATAGTGAAGTCAATGGGAAACCTTTTTTCGCAGTGTTTCCGGCAGAGCAGGCCTCTCGTTCTGTGTACCTTATTGACCAAATTAATAGGAAAAAATAAAATTTGGAGTATGTCATGACATCACAGGTCTTCTCTCATTTTGGCACAGTGGCTCCCCGGCTACTAGAGGATGTTCATGGATTCAGTGAGAGAGGACATGCTGGTGGCTTCTGGAGTGGAAGACACAGAGAACAGCAGGCACATGCACACATAGACAACATGAAAGGGGGCTTGAGCCCCTGCCCTTTTATCCTTCTGTAAAAAGTGCCCTCTCCAGACCATGAATGCAGTTTTTACTATATGGTGAAAGAAACGCAAATGCCCTCTTTCCATGACATACCTAAAAGAGGCGGTGCCATAGTTTTGTACTTTTTCTGGTTTTCATGTGTCTATGAGGTTGACAGTGCTTCATTAGACCCCCTGTGAGCAATTATGTATTCCCTTTGTATTTGGTTTCTACCCAGAGGCTGACACCTTGTGCCGATCCAAAAACAGTGGTTAAATGTCATCATATAATCATCCCCTCCTATTTTACCTTTCACCCAACAATGTGGGTGTGGCTAACTTCAGCTGGCTCACCACCAACCTGACAACCAGGCATACTTAATGAACTGGTGGATGTGGCCACATAAAAACATTTTAACTCTTTCTGTACACATTTTTGGAAGAGATCTTCCTCCTAGTATAATCATAATACCTGATAATCATGTTTTAGTTGGGGAAAAAAAGATGCACTGCATCTTGAAGGCAGCATTGAAGAGAAATTGCGTTGCTGTTGTCCAAACTGTCCTTGAATGCATCTTATGTTGAAAGAATTGCCCAATCTTTGTAGAAATTCATGCCGTTACGCCACATCTCCACTATTGACTTGATTATGTTTAGTTCAGTGTGGTATCAAGCACCGAAAATAGCTGCTATTTTTGATATTTTCACCAAAAGGCCCTTTTAGAAATGTCAGCTTCTGCCTCTCTAACATTCTCTGCACGTCCCTGGAGAACAGAAACAGATGGAAATTAACAGATGATCCGCTGTGGCGACCCCGGATGCGGGCATTAGCCAGAAGAAGAAGAAGAAGAAGAATCCTGAAATGCAGAATGTGCTCTACTGTGCCTCCCGCACACCCACAAGGGACCCTGTTCAAATGAACGTGACCATCAAGGTTAACCACGTTAACCCGCATGGTGTCCCTATACGTCGTACTTACACAAAACATTATATAAGATTTTAAGTGTTTCAAAAATAGCAAGCGTTCTTCGTTACGCAACCTTCCCCCCATGCAAACTGGTGGAAGGAATAGTGGTGGAAGAAGTAGGCCCACAGGTATATGTTGTACTTTAGAAGTATCAATACTGCAATACTCTGTTACAAGTGAAAGTCCTGTATTCACTTGAGTAAAAAGTACTAAAGCATTGGCATCAACATGTACTTCAAGTACTAAAAGTAAAAGTGCTCATTGTGCAGAATTGCCCATTTCAGAGGTTCAAAATGTATACAAATCTTTTGAAAATAGCAGATCTACAAGCTCACAATGTGTTTCATCGCGACGCATTGCTTCATTGTGAGCTTCTCTTGGATCTGCTATTTTCAAATGACCAAAATATAGGGCTGAAGTGGTTAGTGTGTTTTGTAATAATAATCCAAATCTACAAAGTAACTAGTAACTTAAGTTTTCAAATCATGTTGAGTAAAAGCAATATTTGCTCTTGATGTACAGTAGTAGAGTAGAAGTAAAAGTACTGAAAACTTGGAAATACTCCAGGTAAGGTAAAAAAAAAAGAACAGTAGAGTACTTGAGTAAATGTACGTAGTTAATTTCCACCACTGGTATGGAATAGAGGTGTGTGATGCAGGCACGTGCACACATAGACATCAAAGGGGGGTTGAGCCCCTGCCCTTTTATACATCTGTAAAATTATGCTTATTTCAGTGTAGTGTCAAGTACACTAAATAGCCGACCCCCAAGCTCACAACGTGTCGCAGCGCGACGCGTTGTGAGCTTGGAGGTCGGCTATTTTCAATATTTCCACCAAAAGGCCCTTATAGAAATGTCAGCCCCTGCCTCTGTAACATTCTCTGCATGTCCCTGGTGTGATGTAACGTAAGAGTCGCCCTGACCCCGTGCGCCCCAAAGGACCCATGCAGGCTGTCCCGTAGACATCACACCAGGAGCGTGGCGAAGGAACGGCGGCCCCAATAACTGTTCCTGGTCTCATGTTCTCACGGCATGTCAGACTAGAATGTCAAGGCCCTCTTCCTCCCCGCCTCGGCCCAGTGGTGTAAAGTAACTAAGTATAGGCTACATTTACACAAGTTAAGCCCTTTGCACACAGGACAGTTTCGTTTTTTTCGTCTGCTGCATGAATAAAACGCATTGGGGTTGGTGTGCAATGCTGTGCGGAATCGGCGCTGCGGATCCCAAAGGAGTCATAAAAGGAGTGAGGAGTTTTTTACCGCATGCGACAAGACGCACGAATCGAACTGGGTTCGATCGAGAAAAAAACGCACGGCCGCAGACACTCGTCGCACGGCTAATTCGGATCCGGTGTTCATGAGGTCGTAGAGAATCATTGTTTTCTTTTAAAAAAATGAAATTGTCCGTTTTATCATGGCGGATAAACGCTCCTGTGTGCGAAGACCTTTATTGTATGTACTTAAGTGTTGAGGTACAGTATATACATTTTTACTTTCACTTCTACTCCATTGCATCTCAGAGGCAAATATTTTACTTTTAGGCGACTCCACTGCAATTATTTAAACATTTTAGTCACTAGTTAATTTGTAGATTTTATTATTACAAAACATACATTAACCACTTCAGGACAGGCCTATATACCGGTATATATTTCGGCCATTTGAAAATAGCTGTATGTACAAGCTCACATACGTAGGGTGCGACACATTTGAGCTTGAAGATCTGCTATTTTACTATCTGCTATAAAATACATTGTATACAAGCTTTTAAGCTTGTGAAATGGGACGGACTGTGCGGTGCTGCATGATGAGTACCTTCTACTTTTGGTACTTGAAGTACATTTTGACAACAACACTTTTGCACTTTTACTGAAGTAATTACGGCCTTTCATTTCTACATTTCAGTGCTCCTGATACTTTTTACTTTTTGAGTACTTTTCCCTCACCCCTGCCTCTTTCCCGCTGCTGTCCAAATCAAAGACGGCGGGCTTCGGGAGGGAGAGCCCGGCGACACTTGATACCGCCGTCACGTCGAACTGAACTTGACACATAACGCCGGGGTCGGTTAGTTCAGTGGAGTCAACTCTTCCTCCTCCTCGTCCTCTCCTCTTCCACCGTCTCGCTTTTGGAATAAAAAGATATATGAGATAACGTCACTGTTGGGCAGAAACCTCTGAAATCTCCAAGTTTCAAATGTGTACGTTTTTTTTTTCTCGTAAAAGTAAAGCCCTGCTTCATCATATAGGCCTGCAAGACTGTCGCACAAAACTAGCAGATCAGCTATCTTCGCTAGTTCAAATCTTTTTTTAATTGATAAATGCAAAACAAACGGTTTTGGACATACAAGGTTTCCACACGACAGCAACAATGTAGCCTATTGTTTTGCGTTTTGTGTCATTTCGTTATTTCGTAAATTGACACCCTTGATCAAAAGTTGCAGACCTACAAGCTTGAAGCAACGAGTTTTGAGCTTGTAGATCCGTTACTTTTTCAGTTTTTGAATTTGGATGCTGAACAGTTTCAGTTTTGGACGTATGAGGTTTACACCCGACAGAGACGTTATAAGGGTATATATAGTCTATATACAGTATGAACATATATATACATACACATATATTAAATTTTTCTCATGTACATGTGCTTTCAATTACAGACAAAGGAGAGGCGGTTTCTGTGCAGCATGTGGTTCCATTTAGAGCAGGTGAAACAATGTAGGAAAATAGATCCGTCATCCGTCGGTCGCATTCCAGAGGCCGGTGAGAAACGGCCCTAGATCAGACATGAGGGGTCCTGACTGTCCACGAAAAAAAGAAGAAAAAAAAAAGTCTTGCTTATGCTTCGTCGTATGACAGTCACTTGCCGAAAACAAGCGATTCTTTCCCACAACGCATCAGGTTTTCATCCTCCCAATGGCTCCCATTGAAAATCAGTTACTTTCGGCAATAAGAGATGCCATCGTACGATTAAAGTATGACTTTGGCTGCTTGGTACGGTTCTGCGATTGACCCCTGTGCAGTGCTTCAAAGCCACATAGAGCAGTGGTTCTCAAAGTGGGGTCTGGGGTCCCCCCAGGAGTCCTTTGGGGGTTGGGGTCCCCAGCTAAAGTAGCTAATATAGCATCACAATCATTTTAACCACTTTATTCATTTACCGTACATAAAAGCAGATTCAATACAAGGTCACAGCGCGTCACTTGTCTCTCTCTCTCTCTCTCTCTCTCTCTCTCTCTCTCTCTCTCTCCTCTTCTCTCTCTCTGTCATCTTAGATTGTTATTGTTTCCCCTGATCTCCTTCCCTCTCTCTGAAGTCCCGTGTTGTGGTTCTGGCCAGGGATTCCAGGGGCTACTCTCTCTCTCTCCATCTCTGACTAACCCCCTCCTCCCCCCACCAGCCTCGCCTGGTTCCTGCATGCTCCAAAAACATCTGAGGAACTATCTAAATTTTATTTCAGCCCAGGCCAAATTCTGTAGGATTGCTGATAGCATAGGTGTGTGTGTATTGTGCGTGCGTGCATGCGTGTGAGCTAGTGGGTTTGTTGGGGTGGGGTGGGGGTTTGGTTGTGAGGCTAAGGAATGTTATTGACCCCTCTGTGTATCCAACAGCAGCACCGGGGCTGATTTTTATCAGACCACTACTCACCCCTTTCTCTCTCTCTCTCTCTGACTGCATCTATAGCCCTTAACGTGAGCTCTCCCTGGAAGGGGTTCCGCCGCTTTTCAGCATGTGGTTGTAGTCAGTCCACGCGGCCCCAGCTCTCTCTCTCTCTCTACTCTATTGGAAAGAATGTAGGTTAATATAGCACGCGGTATCCGGACATCTCACTCTCATTTGCCTTTTATAGCCCAGAGGAGAGGAGCCGTGGCGTAGGGTTTTCCAAAAACTGTAAATCACTTTTGGATGTTCTTCTTTCGGACGTCCCGCTACTTTACAGGATATAGGAGCCGCCGTGTAAAGGCTTCGGACCCGGATCGTGCACCAAGCATGCAAGCCCTCACGTGCAGAAGAGTGAAAGCAATTAGGAGGGAGATGAAAGGCAGAGGGAGTTGTGTTTTTAAGCGTGGTGGATGATGATGGACCAGCTGAATGATGCGAGCGAGCGTGTGTGGTGCAGTGTTTCTCAAACTTTTAAATGTCAAGGTCTCTCCTTAACTCTGACAGTGCAATGGAACCAAATGGACCTGTTTGTATACTGTTAGAGTTACAGACTTGTATGGGTCTCTAAAGAAACCCACAGAGTCCCTAGAATCCACTTTGAGACACTGGTGTGGTGGACCAGAGAATACTGCAACGCTAAACCAGTCAGTGTTCATTTCGTTGACCAAAACTATGAGAAAAAATGTTCGCCGACTACCTTTTTTCACTGACGAAAACAAAATAAAAACTAAGCTTTGATGACTAAAACTATGTGACTAGCTAGTGGAGTGGGAAAGCGATCCAGTAGAACTAAAAGACAAGTCATTTTATGTTTGGTTGCGTTCGGGTGTTGCGCTCTGAAAATAGCAGATCTACAACGCACCATTCGGCTGCTGTGTTAACTGATTCACAGCCAAATCGCCAAAAATGGCTGAGGCAGCCAGATCCCCAAACGTCGCCTTTCTGATAATTTTCTGATTTTTTTTGTATTTTTTTGACATTTTTAGAGCAAAAACTGACCTTTCTAGGTTCATATAAGCTTAAGCAATGATTTTGCGATGGAAATGACGTCATCGCCGGAAACCGGAAATCGAGCGTTTCTCCAAAGTAAACAACCATATTCTTTTACATTGGAAGCCATTACAGCAACTCCGCTAAATCTCAGCATCAAAACGTCGGATTTTGATCCGGTTTGAAGTGTCTGTGCGTCTATTGAGCATCTTAGGCCATAGCCGCTAAGTTTTTTTAGACCATCAAGCGCGCATATGGCGTGCACGGTCCCGCGCTGTTCCATGCTAACGCTAATGCTAAGTGGATGGACAGGCTGCTAACTTGAGGCCTTCTAGCAATCGCCAGAGGCCTTAATCGTTGGTGACATCTAGTGTACATTATATAGACTACAGCCTACTAAAGTTTCATGCATATGAGGGAGATCTACTGTGACTCTGAAAAAATAATAATAATTCCTGGCAGTATAGGCGCACAAGCATATTGTAAATGGCTGTGAGTGAGTTTTTAAGTGGTTTGATGGGCGGGCATTTTTAGAGCACATTTAATTTTAATGATCAATCGGGTGTCACACCCGGGGACGGAAATGTATGACCCAAAACACTCTTAACACAAAACTATCATAGTATATTATAATTTCCTACTTATATAATATGTATCATAATGATTGTGTTTTGCCAATTATTTGGGGGCCCCGGCCGACAGGAATCGTGGATCGCTTGTACAGGCACATGCACTCACTGGTACAAATCTAACTGGTTCCCTTTTTATTTGGGGGAAAAAAAGAAATGAAAGTGAACAATCAGTCCTCAGTTATATTTCATAAGCTAACGGGCATGACGTATATACCCATTTACCTCTCAGAACTAAAATGTTCTCGTATTTACAAAAGGCGGGAGCCTTTTGGATATATAGATCGTGTCGGTCGAGGCCGGGCACTGCACTCCCCGCATACTTGACCTAGAGTGCAAAGTGAAAGTGTGGAAGAATCGTCTATTTGCACAGGAGTGATGTCAGAATGAGTCATCAGAAGTGATGTCACAATGAGTCAGCGCTTGTGCAGTGCTTCCGGAACAGCCTGATGTCAGACATCAGCTCCGCATATACGGAGATTCCAAACCTTTCGCGCCGGTTCCGGAAAAACGTGTATCGGGTTGGGTCGAGGCCTAGCTAAGAACGTAGGCAAAGATCTGAGCTATCTTCGTGCGAAGAACCAACCATGTGCTGTGAGGGCTCCTTCATGCGATTCGGGCCAATTCGGCGAACCTTTTCGGGCCAATTCGGCCTCGGCTTCAATTAGTAGTCAGAATGTAGGTCAATGCAGAGGGAGACAAGATGGTGGTCTGACCCACAAACCCAGGAGGAGCACGGTCTGTGCACTAACTGGGCTGAGCCACAAGGCACCTCCCAGGAGACCTTCTTCCTCTAAATTTGTCCGGAGCTCCGAAAAGTAGGAACAAGCAAGCATTTTAGTGACAGATGTACTGTTCCTAAATGTGTTTTTACAAGCTTGGTGAATTGCGCAGCACACTTTGATTGCTGATTGCAGTTAATATCAGGAAACAGTAGATTGTGGGCCATTAGGGCTTATGTCCCACAAGACTGATTATACAAACTATGTGCCTCTCTTTTTTTCCTACACAGCCATTCCTCCACCCTTCACTTCTCCATCACTACCTTCTCTCTCCCCGTTTGGATCACCCAGGCTCTCTCTCTCTCTCTCTCTCTCCCCCCCGTTTATTTTGTCTGTTAAACCGTACTGTTGCGGTGCAGGCAGTGCGGCTGCCACTCACGGATGGCAATCAGTAGAACCTCCATTCCAGGCGCTTCCGACGGTCTCTGACCATAAAACCCAGGAGAACTTGAACATGCAGATTCCCCTCTGCATGGTAGCTGTGTGGTGGCGCTAACAAAGAACTCATTTGCATTTTAGAGGCCTTCAGCTCTTATCCAGAGTGACTGCCAATGAGCGCACGGGCATGGGTTATACAGTGTAGCGGCTGCCCAATTTAAAGGAGTAGTTCCCCCAATAAATGTAAGCCATTTACCATGAGAGGGAGTGGGTTGTTGGCTGATTTACCACTGTTTGTGTTTCAGGGTTGTTTGCCACTCGCCGCGAGTGGCAAACAACCCTGAAACAGTGGTAAATCAGTCAACAACCCACGACCTCGAATGGTAAATTGCTTTTCTACCACTTTCTCCATATAAATGAAAGAAAACACAGTTGTGACTTGCAAGGATCTTTAGCTACAATCATTAATTGTTTCAGAATACACATATACTTCCGCCACAGCATAATAGTCCCATAAACAAACAATGATTGCAGCCACATTCACTGGCCAAAAACAAAAAAAATGAAACAAAAAAGACATCATAACCTAGGCTACTTAAATATTAAACAGTGTCCGGAGTGCATGCTGATCCTGCAATGTCGCGCGAAATATACTGTTATATACAGTAAAGCTGGTGTGGGCTCACCTTCGGTCCGGCTATCACTGTGGCACTGGTGAAGTCCGCGAATCGTTTCCATCGCACGTCCACGCGCTCCCAAAGTGCTCCCATCCCATAGAAAACAATGGATTTTCTCCACAAAAAGACTTTTGATGCCAAGGATGGCATGGCGTTCTCGCAAAAATAGCACAACCATGATAACATAGATCCTCCTCCTTGTTTACCATCTAAACCAGAACTAAAGGTGGGTCAATCGTGAAGGTCGTCAATTGGGAATTGTGAGCTCGATCTACTTCCGGCCTTCATAATAAGAGAGTGGCCGCAAATGGAGAAACTGGCCGGCACTTTTTGGGAGGTGCATTGATCTTGAAATGTTACAACTGCAACACAACGCATCCGGGGTCTGTGAGCCAACTCCATAGAGTTGTCTCATTTACCACTGTTTTAAACCAATCAGAATCCAGTATTTGAACATGAGACTAGAAAAAGCGGTAGAATACTTATTTTATATCGATTACACAACCCGTGATGGCTGATGTACCACCTTGTAGCAACCGTTAGCCTACTTTATTGTCTCACGTGTTTACAAGTTTCTTTCTACATTCTTTTCTTTCAGAATATACAGCTTTTTGACCTTTTAACGAAAAAAAAAAAGAAAATAAATAAAACATAAAAACGTATCAGATTCACTTACACCACCTTTAACCCCAGGAGTGGTCAGGATTTTCACTTTTAATGAGGCACTGTGACACTGTGGCTCATGGCTGTTGATGCCATGGGAGGGATGGGAGAGCATTGTGTAGCCTTTTGATTACAGGGCCTCTACCATAAGTTCACCTCGTTGCCCCAATACCCCCCCCCCCCCCCCCCCAGTGGCTTAGTGTGGGACAGCAGACAGCAGGCAGCTGGCCCGGCTTGGCCCTGCATAGGAGAAAAACCTTCCTAAATGATCCCTAATAAATAATCATTCCCTGATGGCCTAATGTAGCCTCCTTGCCCTCTGCATGGGTCTTCAACAGTGGGTTCGCGCGCGCGCGGGCGTGCGTGCGTGCGTGCGTGCGCGCGTGTGTGTGTGTGCGCGTGCGTGCGTAAAGAGGTTGCAGAGAAGTTAAGGGATAATATTTTCAGAGCTCAACACCCGAGCACAACCACACATAAAATGACTTGTCTTATATCGATATCATTTATGATTTTGTGAATACTGTTAGCCTAATACCTATCATATGATTTATGGTTTAGTGAATACCGTATCATACTTTATGGGTTGTGTTGTTTGTTTATGGTGTGTGTGTGTGTGTGTGTGTGTGTGTGTGTGTGCGTGCGTGTGTGTGTGTGTGTGTGTGTGTGTGAGTGTGTGTGTAGTTATTTGTTTAGCGCAAGGCAAACACGAAGTGCCGTTGCTCAGTAAAAGTGTGGGTAAGGGCCTGTGTGCCTCCATGGGGGTGGGGCTGCAGAGTATCTGTGTGCAGGTTGTAGTCAGACGGTCTGGACAATAAAGTTCAGGTCAAATGTATCATACTAGTCGAGTCATCTGCCGAACATAAACAATTGTAATATCATGTGCTGTACACAAGACATATGTCTAATGTCTTGTGTATGTCTAATAAAGAAGAACCTTGAACCTCACCTGAGAGTCAGCAGATTCCGGCCAAGCCTTTTCTTATCAGCCCAGTGATAAAAGGGACAAGGTTCAGTGTGACTTTGTCTCTACAAACCAATCAGAAAGGATCTCTCACCACATGTGACCTCTGTGGAACCAACCAGAAATCATCTCTCATATCATGTTATCTCTGAGGAAATCAAACCAACCTAAACTCAATCTGTGAGTCAGACAGACAGACAGACAGACAGAGACAGTCGTACTAAAATGGCGCAGCAGGGAGTTCAACTGGATCAGGAACAGTTGTGTTGTTCTATCTGTCTGGATCTACTGAAGGATCCAGTGACCGTTCCCTGTGGACACAGCTACTGCAGGAGGTGTATCGAGGGATTCTGGAACCAGGATGATCAGAGAGGGAGGTTCAGCTGTCCACAGTGCAGACACGTGTTCATCCCAAGACCTGTTCTGAAGAAAAACACCATGTTGGCTGATGTGGTGGAGAGCCTGAAGAGGATAGGATTCCAAGATGTCCCTCCTGATCACTGCTATGCTGGACCTGGAGATGTGGCCTGTGATTTCTGCACTGGGAGAAAGCTGAAAGCTGTGAAGACCTGTCTTCAGTGTCTGGTCTCTTACTGTGACACTCACCTCCAGCCTCACTATCAGTCTCCTGCCTTTAAGAAACACAAGCTGGTCAAAGCCTCCAGCAACCTTCAGGAGAACATCTGCTCTCGTCACGACGAGGTGAAGAAGGTTTTCTGCCGCACCGATCGGCAGTTTATCTGCTCTCTGTGCTCCATGGATGAACACAGAGGTCACGATACGATCTTGGTTGCAGCGGAACGGACTGAGAGACAGAAAGAGCTCTATAAGAGTCAGCAGAACATCCGGCAGAGCATCCAGGAGAGAGAGAAAGATGTGAAGGTGCTTCTCCAGGAGGTGGAGTCCATCAACCTCTGTGCTGACAGAGCAGTGGAGGACAGTGACACCATCTTCACTGAGTTCATCTCTTCTATGGAGAGAAGACGATCTGAGGTGAGGGATCTGATCAGAGAGCAGCAGAGACGTGAAGTGAGTCGTGCTGAAAACCAGATGAAGCGTGTGGAGCAGGAGGTCACTGAACTGAGGAAGAGACATGTTGAATTGGAGCAGCTCTCACTCACAGAGGATCACTTCCATTTCATACAGCGTTACACCTCCTCCCTCCCAACGATCAGTGAATCTGCACACCCAGTCAGCAGCAATGTCCGTCCTCTGAGATACTTTGAAGATGTGACTGTGGCTGTGTCCAAGATGAGAGACAAACTAGAAGTTATTCTTACTGAGGAAGGGACAAACGTGTCAGAGACAGTGAGCAGAGTGGATGTTTTACTGTCAACACCACCAGAGCCCAAGACCAGAGCTGAGTTCTTACACTATTCACGTCCAATCACACTGGATCCAAACACAGCACATCAAACCCTGTCCCTGTCTAAAGGGAACAGGAAAGTAACAAGGATGGACAGACGACAGTCATATCCTGATCACCCAGAGAGATTCACTGAATATGATCAGGTTTTGAGTAGAGAGGGTCTGGCTGGACGCTGTTACTGGGAGGTAGAGTGGAGTGGAAGAAATGTCGATATAGCAGTCTCATATAAAGACGGCATAACAGGGTTTGGTGTTGAATGTCCACTTGGATACAACGATAAATCGTGGAGTTTGCAGTGCCGCAAATTAGGCTATAATTTCAGACACAGAGGCATTGTAACTAAAATCCCAGGCCGTGTGTCCTCCAGAGTAGGAGTGTTTCTGGACCAGGGTGCAGGTACTCTGTCCTTTTACAGTGTGTCTGACACCATGACTGTCCTTCACACCGTCCACACCACATTCACACACAACCTCCATGCTGGACTTTACCCATCACCTGGAGACACTGCTGAGTTCATTGACCTCAAGTAGAACACACTTTGAGTGAGTTTTGTCTGTTTTTATTTCGTTTTTCTATTTATTTTATTTTTATATAAACCTTTTTGTTACTGACTAGGTGCTCGGTCTACCTACGCTATTTTTGTCTAGATTGATATTTCTATGCATTTGATGTATTAATGTTGATGTATTGCCTTGCTTATTGCATCGATGTATTGTATTGACTAGAGGTTCGCGGCCCTTCGGGCCGCTCACATCTAGAGATCGCGCCTGCTTCGCAGGCGCTCACAGCTACGTTGCAGCAGTGATCCACCCACATCCATCCATCCACATCCATCCATCCATCCACATCCATCCATCCACATCCATCCATCCACATCCATCCATCCATCCACATCCATCCATCCATCCATCCATCCACATCCATCCATCCATCCATCCATGCATCCATCCATCCATCCACATCCATCCATCCATCCACATCCATCCATCCACATCCATCCATCCATCCATCCACATCCATCCATCCACATCCATCCATCCATCCATCCATCCATCCACATCCATCCATCCACATCCATGCATCCATCCATCCACATCCATGCATGCATCTATCCATCCATCCACATCCATCCATCCATCCATCCATCCATCCATCCATCCATCCATCCATCCATCCATGCATCCATCCATCCATCCATCCATCCATCCATCCATCCATCCATCCATCCATCCACATCCATCCATCCATCCACTTACTGTACTGTACTTTACTGTACTCTACTGTACCTTACTGTACTGTACTTTACTGTACTCTACTGTACCTTACTGTACTGTACTTTAAAGTACTCTACTGTACCTTACTATACTGTACTTTAATGTACTCTACTGTACCTTACTATACCTTACTGTACTGTACTTTAATGTACTCTACTGTACTCTACTTTACCTTACTGTACTGTACTGTACTGTAATGTACTCTACTGTACTCTACTTTACCTTACTCTACTGTACCTTACTATACCTTACTGTACTGTACTTTAATGTACTCTACTGTACTCTACTTTACCTTACTGTACTGTACTTTAATGTACTCTACTGTACTCTACTTTACCTTACTGTACTGTATTTTAATGTACTCTACTGTACTCTACTTTACCTTACTGTACTTTGCTGTACTCTACTGTACTCTACTTTACCTTACTGTACTTTGCTGTACTCTACTGTACCTGACTGTACCGTATTGTACTGTACTTTACTGTACTCTACTGTACCTGACTGTACCGTATTGTACTGTACTCTACTTTACCTTACTGTACTTTGCTTTACTCTACTGTACCTGACTGTACCGTATTGTACTGTACTTTGCTGTACTCTACTGTACCTTGCTGTACCGTATTGTACTGTACTTTGCTGTACTCTACTGTACCTTGCTGTACCGTATTGTACTGTACTTTGCTGTACTCTACTGTACCTTGCTGTACCGTATTGTACTGTACTTTGCTGTACTCTACTGTACTTTGCTGTACCGTATTGTACTGTACTATGCTGTACCTTGCTGTACTGTATCTTACTGTACTACCTTACTGTACTGTACTTTAATGTACTCTACTGCACCTTACTGTACTGTACTTTAATGTACTCTACTGTACCTTACTGTACTGTACTTTAATGTACTCTACTGTACCTTACTATACCTTACTGTACTTTAATGTACTCTACTGTACCTTACTTTACCTTACTGTACTGTACTTTAATGTACTCTACTGTACTCTACTTTACCTTACTGTACTGTACTTTAATGTACTCTACTGTACTCTACTTTACCTTACTGTACTTTGCTGTACTCTACTGTACTCTACTTTACCTTACTGTACTTTGCTGTACTCTACTGTACCTGACTGTACCGTATTGTATCTTACTTCTATCTCTCTCTTCTCTCTCTCTCCTCTCTCTCTCTCTCTAACCCCCCCCTTCCCTCTTGAAACCCGATACTTTTGTGATGAGAATGACAAATTCACTCTACAGAGGATTGTGCAATAGGTATTGCGAAATAAGCATACAAACACAAACTGTACGGTAAATATGCATTTTGAAAAGATGACACTAAGTGGATTACGTTCAGCATAGCATGCAGTATATATTTCTGTAATAATGGTGACTTCCAACATGACCGAATGTCGGGAACCGCCGAACAAAATCAGTCTTTGGCCGTCTTGAGTTGGTGTGGCTGAGATGTATTACCTTGCTTATTGTAAGTCGCTCTGGATCAAGAGCGTCTGCTAAATGCTTAAACTGTAAACTGTCTTTCATGTCATGAGTCCAGAATTGTTTCTCTTTCTTTTTCTCTCTCAGCCTGCTTGTAGATCAGCTATTTTTGCTTTGTGTTGTAAAGTGGTTAATATCCTCTTCTTGTATTCATACACTTTTTGGCACCATTTGTCTTATTTTATGGAGAAGATATTATGTGTGTGTAATATTGATTTATATGTTTCCATTTTCTTTCTTATTCTGAGAACAAACATTACAGAATAAATGTTAGTGTATGAGTATAATGTGTATATTCTGTGGAATTTTAACTGGGGACCCGCCAAAATAATCATATTTGAACTGGGGGACCTGTTGAAAATAATCATATTTGAACTGTGGACATTGAGGTAATATTGACTAAATATTGTAGATCTACGTGTATGCTCATGCCTTGTGTAGACTGTCTATTTTCACAAATCGTGCCCCTTTCCTTAGCTATTATTTTACAATTTAGCCAATCCGTTTTTATAGTATAGTTTGTTAATTATTACTAGTAAGACACCTCAGGGCGCCATGTCTTTATCTTGGCCGTTTGGCCAGTGATGTACCGGTATATTGGACCTGTTACCCATAATGGAGACTCCTGGTACCCATATATGGATATCCAATGTACTGTATGTGGAGATATGCTGTGAGACCCCAAACATGCTTACTCAGTTATTTGTTATGTGATAATCCTATGACGTCTATCACATCTGACATCATACATACAATCCCTTTTATGCCCATACATGGAGATCCCTGTCTGAACCAGCCCCACAGATATGGGCTGTCTTCCTCCAAATATGGGAATTCCCATATGAAGTCCTGTTAGATATGGGCTTAATATTGATGACATCAGGGTACTCCATATATGGGCATAAAGGGGATTCTGTTAGTGGTTCCCATGACATCACAACATACAATTCCTTTTATGCCCAAACATGGAGATCCCTGTCTGAACCAGCCACACCACTGTCTGACATCACTGTGATGTCACCTGTGATGTCATGTTGGTTTGTTTACTATTGAGTGAGAAAAAAATGTAATCTTGGGACCTCCCCAAAATCATGTGGTGGGCCCCTTTGAGGGCCCGACTCACAGTTTGAGAACCACTGCTCTAAGACACAGTATAAATAGTCTAAAGTTATTTACATAGATTACCTGAGACAAAACAGTTTGAAAACCACTGGTGTTCAAACATGTTGTGATAGTTTCTATTAACCACTTGAAACCTAGCATCCCTAATCGAGAGAGAGAGAGAGAGAGAGAGAGAGAGAGAGAGAGAGAGAGAGAGAGAGAGAGAGAGAGAGAGAGAGAGAGAGAGAGAGAGAGAGAGAGAGAGAGAGAGAGAGAGAGAGAGAGAGAGAGAGAGAGAGAGAGAGAGAGAGAGAGAGAGAGAGAGAGAGAGAGAGAGAGAGAGAGAGAGAGAGAGAGAGAGAGAGGTTATTGGGGCGATTAGAAGTCCTAATGAACTGCACATTACCATCTGATAGCAGGCAAACCCCATAATCAGAGCAGCACCAGAGCCACCTCTCATGGGTTCACTTCCCTCTCACTAAACAACTTAACCCAGTGATAAATCATCCCGCATGCAGCTGCACCGCCGCATGGGGTCCGGTCACCCCCACCCCACACCACAACAGCCCCGTCTCTCCTTTGGGATACGGGTCGATGAGGGAGAGAGAGGGGATAGCAGCACCCCAGAGGTTTCAGGGGGTTACAGATGTGGCAAAACCCATGGAGCGTTTGATGTGTTAAGATGTTGTGGTTGGTCGGAACAGGAGGAGTGGGTGTTTATGGTTTGGAGATGAGAGAGACCTCTGGGCACTGGCAGTGTTTCAGATTAAGGGTTTAATCCCCCCTAATGAACAGTGCGGAAGAAGTACCCTTTTTACTTTAGTAATGAAAAAGTAGCAGTACCAGGATTGTAAACTTGAATAAAAGTACAAAAGTGTTGGTATCAAAAAGTGTGTGTGGCCCCCAATTTTTTCGTTATAGGTTTAGGTATAGTTTTACTGAGGTTAAAGTTAGGAATAAGGTTAGGTTTAGGCATAGATTTACTGAGGTTAAGATTAGGATTTAGGAATAAGGTTAGGTTTAGGCAAAGTTTTACAGAGGTTAAGGTTAGGAATAAGGTTACGTTTAGGCATAGTTTTACTGAGGTTTTGTTTAGCAATACCTGGTGGCGACCGTCGCCAGATTATGAACACTTTTTTATCTCTGGGACCCCAGTTTACGCTGCAAAATCGCCAAGTGTTAATTTGCGAATGGACCCAAATGGACCCGATTTGGTCCGACCAAATTACTGATACTACTACACTGAGACCAAGAGCAGCATGTGTCTGTGTTTACACATGTGCGCACACATGCATGTGTGTGCTGTGCATGCATGCATTTCCCGGGCCACTGATGTTTAAACGTGTTTTCTGGATGAATTTGCACACACACTCATTTAGGACCTTTAATCTCTTCATTAGTTGTTTTCGTTATTGCGGAAATGGGTAGCAGGAAACTTTAGGAAAAGACCTGATTATGCTATTGTTAATAGAGCCAAATCAATTTGCCCATTTAAACGCTCATGATAGCCCCGCTCAGCGTTCACTTCCCATTTCCTGAGAGCGGCCTTGATGTGTGTTCAACCGCTATCAAAACCCCTTTTCTCCCGTTCGGATGTGGATGATTAGGGCCCTCCGTCACTTTGATGTTTACTTCATTTGCTCGTTTCAATCGGCGCCTGCCTGATTTTCCCCCATTGCAGGGTTGCTGAAAGAGAGTTTCCTGCATTCGCACAGACAGAAACATAACTGTGGGACAGATCTAAAAGGTCTGAAGATCATTTCTTGAAATGAGATTGTATAACAATGTAAAAGAAAGAGCACTTCACCTACATTTTAGTGTGCAGTTATTTTTAATCAATACAATGTTATTTGACCAATCATTATGGTGGAGTGTATTTTAATACTGTTGTGTCGGGTAGGACATATGATTATGATTGTGTCTGTGAAGGTCAGAGAGAAGGATGAGGCTGGCTGGGCACCAGTAACTGGCAGCGAAGCAAACTCACACTGTGGAAGCCAACACAGGGCAGGGTTGAGTACCGAGAACCGGTATCATCAATTACCCATCCCTGAATCAATGCCCATCCCTACAGCTAGGAGGGGAAAGTGGCACCTCACCGACATAGACACACATTGCTGAGCTTAACAACAATGCACAGCTCAAGACCCCGATGCTAGACAGGAGGGCGTGGAGGGCAGCGAGTTCGTGTTGGTGTAAATGCATGCGTCTCATCTGCATAAGCACAATACTGATACACTAGACGCCATGGCCATCAACAGCTTCATCATATATGCCTGTAAATAAGCCTTGCTGAGCCATGAGGCCCATAGGGCAGGAGCCTGTCTCCCGTTTCTGTAGCGTGAGGCAGCTTGATGTAAAAGTAAACCCCCTGGACATGATGCTAGTATGTCGCAGGGACTTTCCCCCAATCCAACCCTTGATGCTGAGTGTCAAGCAGGGAGGCACTGGATCTTTGGTATATGACCCGGCCGGGGAACGAACCCCGTCCTCCCAGTATCAGGGCAGACAATCTAACCACAAGGCCACTGAGCCGATGCCTGAGCACAATGATAAACTTTAGAACTTGTCATGTGACACAGCCTGTTGTCATCTTGTTCTCCGAGCTCGTCACTCAACTGAATCTTCACTCACCACCCTTAGTTAAAGGGAGACTCTTAATAGGACCACATCTCCTTAAACTACATTCACAACCAGACACTTACTGGTTAACAAGTGCTACGATGCGAGAGTGCGGTCTTAAGCCCCGTTCACATTGAGCCGATCCCGGGGCCGAGGATCCCCGATCAGATTTCGGGAGGACCCCCCGGGAAAATCGTTTGGTCGGCCCCGGAATCGGTCTTGGGCTTGAACAGTACCCCGACACGATCGGATTATGTTAATTAGCTTTTTTATGACCTCGGGACTCGTCGGGAGCACTCACGATAATATCAAAAAAGTTTGATATTCTCGGGTCATCGGGTAGGAATCCTTTACAATTATTGTCGTCTGAATGAGCTCACGGGATTGCTTCAGATGATATGAAGCCAGCTCCTCCCGTTTTTTAGGCTGCGCAGAGTGTAGGCAGAGTGTGCGCAGAGTGTAGCCTACACTTTTATTATTATAGCCTACTTACTTTTTACTTTAGCTTACTTTCTCCCTAAAATGAGTTCCAGGGGGTCCCCAGCTAAATGATATTGAGGAACCTAGGCCTGTCCCTATTCTATATGCTTGGATGAGGTGGTGGGACAGTAAAAAAAAAAAAGCGAGAGGTTAAACTTTTTTTTTTCTGCGACTGCACGCCCACAACGGCGAGGTTTGGACATTCATAATTGCTATTAGCTGATTAAGCTCATGTCTGTTTAATGTCTGGCTGGTTGCCGTTAAAATGCTGGTTGATGCATTTTAGGAGTGGACACGGGCGTTCTTTTTTCTCTCTTTTTTTTTTGCTGCGCAGATTTGGCTAGGGCAGTGTATGCTGTTCTATCACCTCACAAAAAGCCTTTTCCTTTTTGGACAGTTGGTTGAAAGCTTGGATGAGGCAATGGATTTTATTAAATCAATGATATTGGAGATGCGACACTCTCAGCCGTGTCTTGCTGGATGCGCATCACATCTCGCGTCTCGCTTGCCAAAAAAATAACTGAATATATAGGCCTAATTATAATATCTATAAAGTGAGCAGCGGCCAGTGTGCGCACAGTACCTAGAAGACTAGCCTACCAACCTACCTTTGTTTTTATGTTTTGTCATGATGGCGCAGTTATCACTTGTGTGCAAAGGACGATGATACACGAAAGAAGAATGCAACACCAACTTCTACCAATTAATCCATTGCTGTGACAGACAGGCTGAGACAGCCAACGTGCTTCCATGTAGACTACATAATCCACTGGGTCCAGCTTGGTTCAGATCAATCATATCAACATAACAGTAATAACACCAACCAAAGTCTAAAACACGGTGCCGTCAGCAGCTGTGTTGTGTGAGTGACAAGCCTGATTTGCGCTTCGCCGTATCAGCGACCACCACCTGGAACTGATGCGCTAATTATTGATCTGACCAGGGGTGAGATGCCATGGGCTCGCGTGTGCTATAGTTTCGCGCAATGATGTAATGATTAATTTGAGCAAGATATAACATTTTAAAAGGCTTTTATAGGCCTAGCCTAGGTCTACTCTTAATACTTTTTTCACGATGTAGCGCACTACATGTTCAAGTTCAAACTCTTTCATGCTCACAAGACTTCACACAACATGTCGCTTTGATGTCATGCAGGATGTAATGGGCAATTTCCTATATTGATCAGATACACATACACACCTGAAAGCATTCACGCTGATGAACAGTTAATTTGAGCAGTGATGGAAAAAGTAGGCCTACTCCAATTCTTTACTTAAGTAGCCTAAAAGTATCAATAGGCCTACTGCATTATTAGCTACAAATATCGCACAGACAGAGAGAGAGAGGGAGAGAGAGAGAGACTCTTTATTATAGACTATAGCGAATATATTTGTTTAATTTCGCCGTTTTAATATTTAATTAGTAGCACTGCCACTGAAGAAAGCACCATGCGTGCCTTAATTGTTAAGAGGCTGCGCAAAAAAAGAAAAGGAAAAAAAGCAGCTGATCAGCGCTCGACGGCACTGTCATTTGATGCACATTTCCAGTAGGCTACTTTATGTCACCCATCCCCGCAGATAATGTGATACACGCTCCATATAAATGACGTTCCAACCTGCATCTTCGAGGTGGCTTTTGATGGCGTTTCACCTCGCTAAAAAACCTCCATGATTTTCACCTTCAACAGATTGGCAGCACTGCGGGACTCATTGCATATGCGAACAGAAGGTAATAAAATGGATTTGGGAGCATAGCCTAATTACAATGGATGTCTCATAAAAAACAATATATATTTTATAGTTGAAGGGCAAATACACTTATACACAGTAGTATGGTCAGCAATGTGCGAACGTTAGATAGCGAATATATTTGTTTAATTTCGTCATTTTAATATTATAAAATCACAACCCATTTCCTTAGAATATATGTAGCCTATGTAAACATGGTTTCATCTTAAAGGAACCCTTTCTGTACATCTTGTACCCCTATGGGTCCCGATCCACAGGTTGAGAACCATCTAGTCGTGTCTCTCATGGCACCACCCCCCCGAGATCGTGGGTGGCTAGAATCGTGAGACGTCGGTCTCATTTGTAATGGTCTGAGATATTTCACTTGGCACAGCGGGATATACCGGGCCCGAATTCAAGACTGTCGTTTGAAATGAACACCGATAAACCCCCGGGCACGAGATCTGATCGGATCCAACATCGCGTTTCGTCTGTGAGGCTCTTTAGGCAACACCAACTGGACTCCACTGCCCTCCACACTCTCCTATAGCATTCGGGTCTTGAGCTCTACAGTGTTGTGTTGCGCCGCAATGCTTCTACATACGTAGGTAGTGCGATTCTTGCCTTTCCTGGCATTGCCCCGGGTTGCCCTGGCCTATAGCTCTGGGTGCCTGATGCAGTGCCCTGTTGACAAGCAGAACTGCTTGAAGCTCATAAGTGGAATATCTCTGCAGGTCAATCGCATATTGAATCCTGGATGAGCGGTAGACCTTTTCTCTCTCATGCAAGAGAACCAGGTGCAAATCCTGGGTTAGTGCATAAATGTTATGAATTGCAGCTTGAATATCCTGTGATTCAAACTAAATTGATTTGTTAGACTCTATCACTTTAGCTTTTTTGTAAAGAATAATGGGAAGTCGGAATTATGAATGTTGCATGTCTCTCCTCTTCTCTGCCATTATTTTTAGTAGCTTTAGTATGGTAATGTCACAGTTACAACTGTAATCGTAAAATAAATGATCCATCAAGGAAAGTAAAAATAAATAATGTATAACTGTATTTATAACAAGCAGAGGAAGATAAGAATATTCTCGCACACGCACACACACACACACACACACACACACACACACACACACACACACACACACACACACACACACACACACACACACAAACACAGGTTTGGGCTGCCTCTGTAATTATTCTATTCTAAGAGCCTTAATGATCACTCTCTCTCTCTCTCCCTCACTTTTTCTCCATAAAAACCTTGCTCTGTGCAGCTTAGCCTGGCCTTGGTCAGCTAACAAAGAGCACTGTGCTAGGAGCTAGTGCAAAGAGCTAGTGCTGCTAACCATGCAGACTGCAGAGGCTTGTGCCAAACCACAGTCCTCCCACATCCTCTCACCTCCACCCTCATCGACCCCAGCAGGGAACCAACAGACACAGGGACATGCTGGGCCCCTGATTCAGCCCGGGAAAAAGAGTTGTAGAGGCCCTCATTGCGCACTATAGAGAGAGATCTCTCTCTATAGCGCTGCTGCTACTCAAAGATTGGCCATTTCAGATAATGACAAGTGACAAGCCAGTGGGCCAATTACATGAGTTATATTTCGTTGTTGTCAGGTGGAAACCTTATGTCCAAAACCATTTGTTTTGTGTTCATCATTTTAAAAATGATTTAAACTAGTGAAAACAGCCGATCTACAAGCACACAACGCCTCGCGGGTGCTTGTAGATCTGTCGCACCCGTCGCTAGGATGGTTTTCTGTGAATACTGAATAGTGGGGACCTGATGATCTGTCTTGTGATGTTTTGTGTTACATAGTTTTGTGTTGTTTTTTTGTGTTGAACAGACAAATTTCCCTTCGGGAACAATAAAGATTAGTATTACCAGTAAGACTCCCTAATCGGGAGATAAGCGACCGCCAGGTCGCAGCGTGATTTTAGGCCAAAATGTGTAGGAGCAGTGTCCAAAAATTTCGTTAAAAAAATCTGCCTGATGGTGGCGCTATATGGGACATCCATATTGATGAGATGAGTGTAGACATACTGTGTACCGATTTGCGTGATTTTAGGGCAAAATCTGTAGGAGCAGTGTCCAAAAATGTGTTTGAAAAAATCGGCCTGATGGTGGCGCTATATGGGACAGATCCATGTTGATGACATGAGTGTAGACATAGTGTGTACCGATTTGTGTGATTTTGGGGCAAAATCTGTAGGAGCAGTGTCCAAAAATGTGTTTTGCAAGAATCGGCCTCATGGTGGCGCTAGAAGGGGGCCATGTGAGAAATGAGGGGTGGGGTCTCCGCGTTGCCTTGGCGGACGAATAGGTACCGGCCCCGGCTCTCCCGGACGCTCCTAGCCCGAGTTACGGCATTTTATGTGAGCTGCAGTGGAGGGGGTCCTCCACTGGGGGCGCCACCACTTTGGCATCCGTTCTGGAGCACCAGGAGTCGGTGGTCCCCGGGAATTCCCCGTGAGCAGCCCCGTTGGGGTGGTCATTTGGTCATTTTTGCACATTTGGTCATTTTTTACATGTGGGGGTCCCCCAGGGACCTGGGGGTCCCTGGAGCTCCGGGGGTCCTTGGAGGTTGTAGTTTGTCAGGCAAGGAGTGTGTGTGCAAAATTTGGCATGGATCGGGGCAACGGTTGCGGAGATATGAGCAGGGCAATAGTGTGACGTGTGAGGTGTGACAGACAGACTGACAGACGGACGGACGGACGGACGGACGGACGGACGGACGGACGGACGGACGGACGGACGGACTGACTGACTGACTCACAGTTTGTGGAGGTTTTGATAGTAAGTGCGACCTGACGGTCGCAATTAAAGGGATAGTTCACACTTGAACCTTCGCATCCCTATTCCGGGGGTGAACATCAGACAGAAAACAGCAGATCTACAAGTTGCAGCTATTTTCAGGGAAGATAATATTTGCTAGTTATCCTCCCTATGTTATGTAAGTCGAGCCAGTGTCAAGGTATTTCTTTTTTTTACTCGCTAAGCATGTCCAATATGGCCAACTCGTTATTTCCTCGACACAGCTCCCCGGGTTAAAGGGTCCTGTTTGCCTTGAAGCTCGCCGAAGGCAGGGAGGATTAGTCCCGGTCTGTGTTTAAAGCTGGCCGGGTCACACAGGCCGGTCACCGCGGTCACATTTCCACATCCTATAGGTCTGCACAAGCTCCCCTTCAACCCCGTGGACAAGAGATCTGCAACCACCTTCTCCCCCCGCGGAATGAACTCTGACAGGGCCTGTAATCAAGAGGCATAATATGAGATGTGTCTGGAGATGGGTTTTCTTCTAGACAGTTGCCCCCCCCCCCCCCCCCCCCCACCAACCAGCAGTGGTGGAAACAGTACTCACATATCAATACAGCAATGTAGAAATACTCTCTGTTACAAGTAAAATCCAGAATTCAAAATGTACACTTGGGTAAAAGTATGAAAGTGTTGGCATCAAAATGTACCAAAAGTAAAAGTGATGTTTCAAAATAGCAGATCTGAAAGCTCACAACGCGTCGCGACACGCTGTGATCAGCTATTTCAAATAGCCAAGGAATAAAATAGGGCTAAAGTGGTTTATGTATGTGTTATTATAATTTATATCTGCAAAGTAACTAGTAACTAAAGTTTTCAAATAAATGTAGTGAAGTAAAAGCACAACATTTGTGTATAGTAGAAGTAAAAGTATTGGAAATTGGAAATACTCAAGTACAAATACCTCAAAACTGTACTTATTAAGTACAGTACTTAAGTAAATGTACTTAGTTACTTTCCACCACTGCCTCGCACGCACGCACGCACGCACGCACGCGCCGCGCGCACACACACACACACACACACACACCACACACCACACACCACACACACACACACACACACACACACACACACACACACCACACACACACACACACACACCACACACACACACACACACACACACACACACACACAGGCTGGCTGACTGTGACTGTGGTCAACAAGACAGGCCCAGGCCAGGCGTGTTTTAAAAATAGCATGCGGTGACTCTGGTATTTCTTTATAATGACCAGCGGGCCGGTTCTGTTAACTCGCACTTTGCTTCATTCACTGCGTGTTTGACAGGCTGCAGGCAGCAGCGCCACAGCAGGGGAAATGTACGGGGGGTGGGGGTAATTTGCCGGTCTTGAGGTAGGCCTATTCGATGGCGCTCAGTAGCATTGTTGTTCTGATACCATTATCGGAAAAACTGCTGATAATAAAATGCTGGTGTCGGCATGCGCGAGTAGTATGCCAGTCTATGCCATTCTATGCCACCTTCATTTGTCACACCATGTGTCACAGACTCACAGTAATCAATTATTTTGTTATTGAATGCTTCAGTTGTTGTTGCACGACGGGTTACAGTATATATATTGATTCATTTGTATTTATTCATGAGTGGTTTTCAAACCGTTTAATTCTGAAACTGGAACTGCCCGGAGGGTCTATTTGGTTCCATTTGTGTACTCTCTGAGTTACAGACCCGTAAGGGGCCATTAGGAACCCCCTCATGAGGGTCCCGAGACCCACTTAAGTTATAATAGTCACTGTCCTGGATTTCCTTAAATAACACACTGTTATCGGATGTCGCTACTTGGTAAGTTATGGGTTGATTGATTGAGTATTTTATTAGACAAAAGTGGAGAACATAACAAGTATAGTCAATACATTAAAGAATGTAGTACAGTACAAGTACAGTTAAACACCCCCTGCCTAAAAGTCTTTTTACGGTCTTTTTTACGTCACAAGTCCTAGGTATTCAACTCACGGTTAAATCGTATCGGAATCGGTTGGGAAGGAAGAAATAGCCTCTAGCACAACAGTCATATTGGGAAGAAATTGGACCCCTTCCTTACTTCCTTCACAGGTGTTGATACTAATGAATGCTCTGTTCCATTCTGGTCGAACAGAATCAGGGTGCTGATATAATAGAGTCCAGGGACCCTCATGGGTCCTTGAGGGGCTTCCAAATGCCTGCTTGTGGGTGTGTAACTCTGAGAGTATTTGGTTCATATGTACACTAGAGTTATGGGGGTCCTTTAAAACGTTTAAGAATCACCGTGCTACGCTAAATGGAACAGAGCCTTCATCAGTATCATTGTTAACACCTGTGAAGGGGCCCAATTCCTTGCCAACATGGCTGGCTACTGTGCGTGGCATCTGTGGTGCTAAAGTACATGATGGGGTGGTTGTTTGCATTCTTCTTTCTGATGCTGTCGCCACTAGGGAACACTGTGTGCCAGCGTTGCTGTTACCCCACCCACCACAGAGAGAAAGACAACAGCTGCATGTCCTGACATACCTGTTATCCATGACAGAACAGTATCACCAGCCCTCCTCTTCTCAGATTATCAGTGGATCAAGCTAACAGCACACAGGTGGCAAAACATCCATTCCGTCTGTCGATAGGTCTTGGCGTTGGCTTTTGGAACGCTTGGCTCTAAGTGGCGTGCCCTCATAAACATCCTGCATCAATCTGTCCTAGAAGGAATGTAAACATGTTAATAATGTCAGACTTTCTCGGATGCAGCAGCCAGCAGTCCCTGGCCATTGCCAACATTAAGGAGAAGGTTTGGTTTTGACCCTTGATTTAGTTGTGTTTATTTCAGTCAGTTTTGTGGTAGAATACAAATATTTAATGGGTAATACAAAGGAAACAAATCTATTAAGAAAAATACAAATAAAACCCATTTCTGACCAAAAAGGTATAGGCTGAAGCCATAGCTTATCACACCTACCTTTTACAAAACAAAGACAAGATGAAAAATGTCAAATGAGAGAGAAAAAACAACAACAAAACAAACAAAGACAATAAAACAAAACTAAAGAATGAAAAAGAAGCAAGGTACAAGACACTTTGCTGTACATGTACGTGTTTGCTGTACTGTACAAGTGGGCTATACTTTAGATTTGACCCATGGATGTCTGAAGGTTAATGGACGGGTTGGGAAGGACTTATGCAACTACAATGTTAAGAGCACAGCTGCTCCTGAGTTTAACGGCTGATGTGACCTCTGAGATGGGTAGACGTATGAGACAGAGGTGTGAAGTGTGTGAGTAAGAGTGTGTTTGCGTATGTGTGTGCACTGTGCATGTGTGCGCAGGGGCGTCACAAGGGGTGGGGGAGTGGGACTGAGTTACTAGGCCCAAGGAAGGGGCCTTAATTATTTTAGACTTTAGCTATTGAAAAATAGTAGATATACAAGCACCGAGTGCCGTGCTGCGAGCTTGTAGATCTGCTATTTTGAAAAGTCATGAAAATGTGTGCAAATCTTTGAATATATATATTTTTATTTTTTAAGCGAACATTTGTAACTCATATTTAGCTTCTGGGGGGTCCTGGAACTAATATTTTGAGATGGGGGGGGGGGGTCGCTGGGCCAAATACATGTCATTTTGGGGGTCCTACACGTGAAAGAGTTTGAGCACCACTGACATAGAAACATAGGTTCTCAAAAAACCTTAAAGGATTTGAAATAATCAAAGACTTGCACAAATTTTCTCGTTTTTACAAAAATAGCATATTTACAAGCCCCCCCATGAATGAAGAACATTCATGGGGGGCCACATTGAATATATATCGAGGCCCACAGTGAATATATATCGATGACATCAGGGATCTTCATATGGCATAAAAGGGATTCTGGGAATACCATTTATGGACTTTTACATATAGTGGTGTCACAGTGACAAGTGAACCAACCCATAGACTGTAAAAATGTGTACTGTGTGTGTGTGTGTGTGTGGTGTGTGTGTGTGTGTGTGTGGTGTGTGTGTGTGTGTGTGTGTGTGTGTGTGTGTGTGTGTGTGTGTGTGTACCCTGTCATTACCGTCCTAGGCTGCATGGCCTCTGGGGGGAGCTGCACCTGGGCAGTGATGGAAAAAGTACTCAATGTTTTACTAGAGTAAGGTATCAGTGCTGCAATATAGAAATACTCTGTTACAAGTAAATGTCCGTAATTCAAATGCTTTTGAGTAACATCAAAATTGTCCTTAAAGGACTAAAAGTAGAAAGTACTCATTGTGCCGAATGTCCCGTTTCACACGTTTCGAACGTATGAAATGTATAAAAATCATTTGAAAATAGCAGATCTACAAGCTCACAAAGTGTCGCATCGCGACGCATTGTGAGCTTGTGGATCGGCTATTTTCAAATGGCCGAAATGTACGTATGTAAGGCTGAAGTGGGTAACGTCTGTTATGTAATAAGAATCAAAACCTACAAGTAACTAACTAAAGTTTTCAAATAATTGCAGTGGAGTAAAAAGTACGACATTTGGATCCGAGATGAGTAGAAGTAAAAGTATTGAAATTTTGAAATACTCGAGTAAAGTACAAAATACCTCCAAATGGTACTAAAATACAGTAGTTGAGTAAATGTACTTATAGTTACTTTACACCACTGCACCTGGGGAACAACTGAACACCTGTCCCCCCACCGCTCACCTCTTAAACTAATTTGGAGGAGCCCCCCGATTGGCCGCAAGCGGTCCGAGCCCGCATACACCCCCCCCCCCCTCCACAACACCGCTCATTTTCGTGTCCTATAATGTTTTTACACATGTAGTGAATCAGTCAGTAAGAATGCTCCAACTACTCTTATGTAATGTAAGTAGCTTGTCATCTCCCCCCTAGGACAAGCTAGGACATGTTTGTGTGTGGGCTTCGGTGCGGGCTTCAGTGTGTGTGTGTGTGTGTGTGTGTGTGTGTGTGTGTGTGTGTGTGTGTGTGTGTGTGTGTGTGTGTGTGTGTGTGTGTGTGTGTGTGTGTGGACTGATAACCATCATCACTCCTAATCCAAAGTGTGACGGCTGTGTGTTTTTAGGATGAGCGATTACACATGGACATGTTGGGGGCTGTGGGAGGGGGGGAGGGGGTTATGTCACATGACCACTACTTTACATTAGGCCTATCCACGAGTTTCCAACGCCCCATAGTGCATTGCGCAGACATCTGTACCGAGCTTCCGGCGCCGATTTACAAGCTCACAACGGTTTGCATCTGCGACGCGACGTGAGCTTGTGTGTCTGCTGTTAAACCCGGAAGTTTGGTCCCGATAGTCTCCAGTAAACTCCCGCGGAAACTTGTGGATATACTTTGACCCACAGCCTCCCACCTATAAGCACGTTGTAGTATTGTTTAGAAAATAGTTCTACAAAGTTGATCGCGGTGTTAATTTGGTCGATGAAAAATGTTATTATTTTTCACTATCGAAAACTAAAGAACTTGGTGTGGTCCTGGACAGCCAGCTCACTTCATTCCTCACCCAGGAGTCAGCCAGTCCCAGGGGCATCACAAGGGGTAGGAAAGTGGGACTGAGTTACCAGGGCCCAAGGTGGAGGGGCCCTAGTAACTTTAGCTATTGAAAAATAGCAGATATACAAGCTCACAGCGCGGCACCGAGTGCCGCGCTGCGAGCGCGGTGCCGCGCTGCGAGCTTTAATGTAGATCTGCTATTTTTGAAAAGTCGTGAAAATGTGCACACATCTTTGAATATATGTATTTTTTAAGTGAACATTTGTAACTCAAATTTTGCTTCTGGGGGGTCCCTGGAACTAAATATTTTGAGATGACATAGAAACATAGGTTTCTTGGCACACATTTTCACGATTTTTCAAAAATAGCAGATCTACAAGCTCGCAGCGTGGCACTCGATGCCGCGCTGTGAGCTTGTATATCTGCTATTTTTCAATAGTTAACATTCATGGGGGGCCCGCAGTGAATCCTTGTACCCAGGGCCCAGAATTTGGTGTGACGCCCCTGCAGCTCCTCATCCAGACATCCAATCATATCAAAACTCCACTACTGTAACTCTCTCCTCAATGGCCTCCCGGCATGTCTCTCCACAGTTGATCTAAAACTCCACAGCAAAATCCTGGTTACTGCCCACACAGAATAAAAAACACTGGTGCAGGCCTTCAAAGCTGCCAACGGTATGGCACCTCCATATCCATACCTTCAATCAGGCTTTGAACCCCACCCGTTGACCCCAGTCTGATCAGGGAAGCAGATTGCTTTCACCCATTACTTTCACCCATTCACACTGTGAATGGGTGAAAGTAATGCACAATCTCTCGTTATGTCAATCACGTTTGCACACTGCCACCTTTGGCCTGAACTGCGCCCCCCCCCCCCCCCCCCCCCCCCCAAAAAAGAATCTTAAAAAAAAAAAAAAAAAAAAAAAAAAGTTTTTGAAAAAAAAAAGAAAACTTTCTGAAAAAAAAAATCTTCAAAAACGGTCGTCGATGACGTCAGCGACGGCAGCAAATCTAGACAGCCTGTTTTGAGAACCCGTGGGATGCTTTTAACCTCCGCCTTCCCAAAACCAGAGAAAGACACAACAGTCAGAAATGGGACTTTGTGAGGATAGAAGGTGCCAGTGGGACCCCAAAAAAAGGTTTTAAAATAGGAAAAGTGAAATTTCATGGTGTATCACTTTAAACACAAATGCACCTGGAAGTACAAACCCATGCCTGCATCAACATGTGTTGTTCTGTCTCTCTCACCATGACCCTTAAACTGTGACCTTGACTTTTGACCCCTTTAACCCAAAAGCCCACTGATCTTCCTCTCTCTTCATTCTCTATTTTCAACCCAAAAATTATTCATCTTTTCAGGCATGCCTAATATTATAATTATAAAGACCCCAATTTCACGTTTTAAGTTACTAGCTTGCCCCCAAACAACCCACAGAAGCTTGAGTGGTTCTTTTCGCCCAAAGCTCTTACAGCAAGCATTTCCTATTAATGGCCCAGCAGATGTCGCTATTTAACCTTCTACCGGTCGCAATAAAATACTCTCAATAGAACCGAACAACGTTTTGGGCAGACTATACAGTACACTTGATTTTATTACCTTAGTAAACATTTTCATAACACTTTGTTTCCAATCGCTAGTTTAAGTTTACTATTATGAACGTTTAGTAAATTATGGTCCCATTATTTTTTAAATGAGTAGGGTATGTTTCTAGGGTTTTCTGATTCTAACAAGTGAAGACACGCGTTTCCGGTGGCATTTTGGGACGGGCAGTTCAATGATAGCGGATTTCAATTCGACAAAAAGGTGGCTTCAAGGCGGTCTGTAGAAACCAATGTGCTCACCGTTTTTTTTTAGTTTTTTTTTTACAGTCCATGTTTTTGCCGTGCAACACCATTGCACGGGAAAAAGTAGTAGGTTAAAGTTGAACCATAAATAACATCAAAAGGTCAACTCTACACTGTGAAAACACAGATGTAAGAATGATTTATTTTAGGTGGGTTTATTGCATTGACTGTATAAACACTAAACCGTTTTCTTCTTCTCATTCAAAAGCGCCAAAAAATACAAAATAAAATATAACAATGGGAATGAATTACATCATAGATAAGACAGTAGGGGACAGTGGAAATGTCAATACAGTGGTTGAGGAAGTTCCATGGGGAGAGCAGTAGGTCGGCTAATCAAAGAGTTGAATCACTTTGTCTTCCATTGCTGTGTGGAAAGAGTATTCTCAAGCAGTTTAATTATTTATACCACGATTTTTGTAACCCATTTCTCACCCGTTGTCAAGTAATCCGGGGCGCTACACTCCCTCTGCCAACCTGGGGAGAGCAACAGGCTGACCTCATGCTTCCTTCTATGCATGAGGAGTCCAAGCCACTTCTTTTCACCTGACGTAGAAACACGTTATTCCAACCAGTTCCTTTCCCCTCCATCAGGTACCCCGGCTGGCCAGGGGGAGGCAGTATAGAGACCAGGATTACTGCATGTTTTTTGAGAGTGTACCTACCCTAGGGGACACCCATACCTAGGGTATGGGCACTGATGACGTGGAGGACAGAACACGCCCCCCAGCGTCCCCACCGGGAATAGAACCCAGGACCTTCCAGCTGTGAGGCGACAAACTAAAAGACTAAAACTACGACGAAGAATGTTTGCTGACTATCTTTTTTCGTTGATGAAAACAAAATAAAATCTAAACTAAAACTAAATTAAATGTAATATATTGACAATTTCGTCTACAAATAGACAAAAATGTTAGGGAGGGACTAGTGGAGAAGAGATCAAGTAGAATTAGAAGACATGTCATTTTACGTTTGGTTGTGCTCGGGTGTTGCGCTCTGAAAATAGCAGATCTACAAGCTCACAACACGTTGCAGGAGCTTGTAGATCGGCCATGTTCAGCATCAGCACACAACCAAGTGTAAAATCAGGCATTACAGCACCATCAAGGCCTGCCAAAATACAATCAACTGTTGATTTAGTCGACTAAAATCTTATATTTAGTCGAATAAAACTAGACTAAAACCAAAACATTTCAGATGACTAAAATATTACTAAAACTAAATGTGTGATTTATTATTTTTTATCCCCAAGACAAATTTCAAAAACAGCCATGGTGTAAAACAGGGCGTACGTTGTTAACAATGCCTGTGATGAGGTGCAATAAAAACGAGACAAGAAGTGGAAACCATTTTATGGAGGCGTCCCATTACTCAAACAAAAGCATGTCATCCAAAATTAGAAAGAGTGATGCAGAGTGGCAACAAAGAGAGCCTTTTTAAAGTTGCCAATGGAAATGGGATACAGTTGCCAATAGTGTGATGTGATTTGTCTCTCCAAAGCGTTTGCTCTTTGGCTTTAAATGGAATCCTTTGTCACGGGCGGCTTACCTTTTTGGTCTCATGTCTACTTACGCCCCGGAGCCAATATCAGTTAACGTGTCAGTTCGGGTAAGTCAACGAGACAATGCCCCTCCTGTCTCGTGTCGACAGTAAACGAGAGAGAGAAGTGCACGGCAGACGTTTTTGACACGCCGGCGAGAAAGGTGAAAGGTCAAGACCGGAAGGGACCTCGCGGGTCTGAAAACACTTAGCGCAGCACCTCCGTGTGAGAACGCCGAAAGGCCGTGAGTTTTCTTCCTCTAGGCTTCGGAAGAAGCAGGCTTTAATGGACTCACGCACATTCCTTTCCCTGGCTCTGTTGTCTGTGTTTTCCTTAGCCTGACCTGACAAGAATAATGTATGTCTAATGAAGACACCACGACCACGTATCTCTCTCTGCTCTCTCTCTCTGTATCTATTACAGGCTTGCTCTGTGCCAGACTCGTGAGTCGAACACGCTGCAGCTAGTGCCTAAACTCTGCCTACGGCCTACGCACTTGTGTGCATGTTGCGCACACAGTCACAGTCAGACAGACAGACACACACACGCGTACGCTGGCGCACGCACGTAGGCACACACGCACGCACACACACTTTTGTTATACTACAGATTACTGCACAGACTGGCAGTCGAATGAAGGGAGATCAGTCGGTTGGAAGGTGTGAAAACAAATTCTTGAATGCACCTGAGAACAGACACTGACAGACGGCAGCTATGGTGCTAAAATTGCATTATTGTCTTTTTCTTTTCAAGTAAAACTCGCTGTCAACATGCGCAACAGTCGAGATTTCAACGCTTTCCTTCAATTTGCCAACACAGCAACGTACCCACCGCCCATTCAACAGCAGATTTCAGGCGGCAACACTTACTGCCGCCAACGTTGGTGCGGTGGAGAACTGCCTTTAATCTTAATTTGTATCTATTTCGTTCTGGATGCATTTGTGGCACTGCCATGACAACAGAATTGTGCGATAAATAAAGGTTTCTCTGCACACACAGGCGCACGCTCGCACACATGATATGTGTGCATGCTGAAGGGGTGTGGGATGAGTGCGGGCTGGCTTCTCAGAAAGAATCTCTGGATTCAGCCCCCCCCCCCCCCCCCCCACCCCCCAACCTCCTCCCATTAAAATAGAAAAAAATGCTAAGTGTTAAATTTAATGCTGAGAGTTTATGAGACAATTTACACACTCTTGAGTTAACCACACGATCCCTAAGCGCCGTTCTCTATTCCGGGAATGTCATAATAATAGGCAAACATTTGGTGAAAATAGGCGGAAAAAAAGCCTTTGTAGATCTTTGTAGATCCGCTGCAAGCTTGTAGATCTGCTATTTTTGAAAAACATCTCAAAATATTTAGTTCCAGGGAAGCAAGAAGCAAAATTTGAGTCACAAATGTTGGCTTAAAAAATACATATATTCAAAGATTTGCACACATTTTCACGACTTTTCAAAAATAGCTGATCTACAAGCTCTCTGTGAACTTGTAGCTTGTCGATCTGCTATTTTTCAATAGCTAAAGTATAAAATAATTAAGGCCCCTCCACCTTGGGCCCTGGTAACTCAGTCTCACTCACCTTGAGATGCCCCTGCATCAGTTCTCATAGGGGGAGTCCGAGGGACCCCGGTGCAGGAGTCCACGGGGTGGGGGGGTTCCAGTAGCCTGGCAGGGCCCGACGTCATCTGCGTTCACTCACTCATTCCTTCCACAGTATAACGTCTGGACTTCCGGGGATTGGCAGCGAGTATACTGATTATTCTCTGATCGGGGCCAAACAGTGACTGCTTCCGCACAACAAACATAGTCTTTCCTGACAACAAGTGAAAAGCTTTCCCTGATTGGTTCATGATGCTGCAGCATTTTCAAAACAACAATGGCTGCCCTCGCGATGCAACAAGTGTAACAGTTAACGCTCTAGCAATAAAACAAGCAATAAGTGCAGTTATTTCAGAGTTGGAATCAATTACAACAATTAAAAAGTAACACAGGGGATGCGCTAGCGGAGTTCATCGGCCGAAAAAACGTGTTTGTTTGCCGTTCTTCCGACTGGCTGAGAGATGTTTTGCTACGCTGATTGGTTAGAGGAGTCTGTCTGTCAAGGCAAGTACTCCCGCCCACTTTTCAAGCTGCCAATAGGCCGAAGGCCAGACGTTATACTGTGGAAGGAATGAGTGAGTGAACGCAGATGACGTCGGGCCCCGCCAGGCTAGGGTTCCAGGGGGTCCCAACCGTCCCATATAGCATCACAATCATTTTATCCGCGTAGCCTATGTGTTGGCTATTCAAAAACAGCGGATCTACAAGCTCACGGCGCGTCACTTTGTGCCGTGCTGCGAGCTTGTACATCTGCCATTTCTTTCAAAATGATATTTGAAAAATATTGAAAATGTTTGGATTGCATTTTCCGACAATTTGGGGGTCCTCCTCCTTGACACGAAAAAGCTTGACGAACTCCCCGCCGCGAGGAGGGAGTCAAGAGCATTCAGGAGCTTAGTCATGTGCCGTTACCTCTTCCTCCCTCACCCCCTCCTCTGCTCCCCCTGCCCTTTTCTCTCTAAAGCCTCTATCATAGTCCAAGGTGAAGAGCTATCACCTCACCGCAGTGTAGTTTTTTAGCTCTCACCTAGTTGTCATACAAGGATGGTTTCCAGCAGACAGCGATGACCTGCAACATACCTGTAACATACAAGGGCAGGGGTTCTCAAACCTTTTTAGGCCGTGACCCCCAAAATAAACATATTTTAACTGGGGACCCCCAACCTGACAAGCACTTGGAATTGTAGGTATTACATTTAAAGTGACTCTGTTCTAGAGATAATATTGTGAAATTAGCCGATCTACATGCTCACAACGCCTCGCGTAAGTTGCTCACAATGTTCGCCTCTTGCTTAATATTTGACAGTTTGGCCAGTTCGGTATTAAAACTTGAAAGTCTTGAAAGTCCTTAAATTGTCACTTTAGAAATGTGCAGATACCCTGAATACACTTATACTGTATGTTGGTTTGTTAACCATTGAGTGAGAAAAAAAAAATACATTAAGTTAATCATCTGGAGACCCCACAAAATAATTTGGGTCCCGACCCCAAGTTTGAGAACCACGTGTACTAGGTTATAGCTAGAAAACTACACCGCGGTGAGGTGATAGCTCTTCACCTTGGACTTATGATAGAGGCTTTAGAGGTGGGGGTGGTGTTGTTCCGCGTGCTGCTGTACTTCCCGGTGATTTTACGAGCGTCTCGGGCGGAGAGACAAAGGCAGTGCAGCAGAGGGCGGGAGGTGAAAGGCTACTCCATGTACACACAACAGAGGTATGCAGCAGAGATCCCCCCCCCCCACCCCCCAGCACGCTCACCCACCCACACAGCCCACCCCCCGGCCCCGGCGTTCATATATCATACGTACACTACAACTACTACTACACCACCTCGGAAAGTAGGTCAATAAAAAGGGAACGTTGGGACTGTAGTTGTGCGTTTCTCAGGCACTAAAAAGAAGAAAAAAAAAGAAAAAGAGGTGGACAAACTCCCGATGTCGTAGAGTTTGTTTCACACAGGCCGTTTTGAGAAGAAAAGAAATGGTCTGGACTGCGTGGCCCCCTAGTCTGGCACAACAACATGTTATATGTATAGTCAGACCAAACTTCAGGACTCGCTGAAATTGGTTCGGCTGGCCTCAATAGAGACATTCAAAGTGCTTCTGGAAGGTACACTACCCAGTGGCTGTTCTTGTTTCATTTAATGTAATATGTATGTTTTGCATCTGTAACAGTGTACTATGATTTGATTGCATGTTGTATTATTGTGTTATTTTCATTGCTTGTATAGTGTCATATGCTGTGATCAGGGTGTCCTCGAAAAAGAGTGCTTGCACTCAATGGGCTCCCCTGAATAAATAAAGTATAAAGAAAGAAAGAAAGACATTGCTCATAGCGTTGTACATGTTAATGTGTATTTTCACAGTGAACCTCTTAAACCCCCAATACTTAATAAAAAAAATAGCTAGGGCGCCCGGAAATAGCCGATCTACAAGCTCATAACGCCTCGCACCGCAAAGCGTTGTGAGTAGATCGGCTATTTTCACCGAGGCCACACCATTATTAGACTATGTTTAGGGGGGTAGGGGGTCAGTTTTTCTTTGCTTTTTCTATTTATTACGATAAGATAGCAGAGAGACAGGAAATGAGTGTAAGGGAGGACATGCAATAAAGGTCCCTGCCAGAATCCAGATCAACACACGATCCGGTCAGACACTGCTGCACGCCCTTCGTTATGTTTTTATATCGCCATTGTCGGGTGGAAACCTTGTATGTCCAAAACTGTTCGGTTTTCTTTCATTTACTCGTACTGTTCGGTTTGGATTGTAACGTTTAGCAGAATGAGTGGGGAAGTTTGCCTCCAATGGGAGACAAATCCCGGCCCCCAACAAGGCAAGCAACCTGCAACGCCAGCTAGCTCGCTTGGTGGAGCGAGTTACGGCCGCATCTGTTGCAGGGTCGTTAGAGTATTTATCATTTTAGAAATGATTTCAAATAGTGTAAAGCCCTTATCAGAGTCGGTACCGCGGTGAAGAGCTATCCACCGCGGTGTAGTCTTTTTGAGTCATAAAACTACAAAGTTACGTCATTCCTCGCGGTGAAGAGCTTTCCACCGCGAGTCCCAACACATCTCTCTGTTTTTACTTTCAGACAGATAGGCTCTTCACCCAGTTCACTGATTGGTCGATCTAGACCAGTCAGTCACGGTGAATAGGACTTCACCGTGACTGACTATGATGGCCTCCACTTATTTTCTGACTTGAGGTGGAAAGCTTTCCACCTAAAATTTGCAGTGGATAGCTCTTCACCTTGGACTCTGATAGAGGCTTTAAAAGACGATCAACAAGCAGATCTACCAGCTTGTAGAAAATAGCAGATATACAAGCACACAACGCCTCGCACCACAAGGCGTTGTGTGGCTTTACTTTACGAAAAAAACATACACATTTGAAACTTGGAGATACAAGGTTTCTGCCCGACAGTGACGATATAATAGCTGACCGACCACGGTGTGAATGTTAATCCCTATCCAGACAAGGTTAAGTCACCCTTGTGCATTGAGCACAACCACTACAATGCATTGTGTCAACCATGGTCAAGTTTAGTCCAGTTGAGTTCATTATGGTGTAGGACAGGGGTCTTCAACAGGGGATCTGGTTGACTGTTTTCAGCAAAGATGTTTGGTGTAAAGGGGTAAAAGAGCAGACCAAGTACAAAGTTAAAGGTCAAGGTTACTGGGTATTAACGGTTTAAGTAGTTAAATGTCTGAAAATACACATTAACATGAATCCAAAAATACACTGATGATTGTGCTGTCATACAATGAAACTATAACACGTTGTGGGGGTCCCTTCTTCATCTCTATCTCAACTTGATCCTTGGTCTTTAAACATTGAAGACCCCTGATGTAAGACGGTATTTCACATCATACTTTCTTTCTTTATTTTTTCTTCTTTTTTGTCTGATCAAAAACTGCACAGCTACAGTATAGCCTATCTCAACCGAGTCCAGTCTAATCCAGCCCATGTCTGATTTGGCCATGCAGTCGGATTCTTTTTCATGTGGAGCGTGTGGAGCAGCTAAGTTCAAAAGATCTCTAGTCCACGGAGTGAGGAATGCACCGTTTGCTCACTCATCTGGCGGTCCGCAGGATGCGACGCATTGGAAGACAGGAATTAAAACAAAAGTGGATGGATGAAAGCGAGAACATTGAAAAGGCGGGGGGGGGGGGGGGGGGGAGGCAGAAGAAAGTGGCACGCATGTAGGCCTACACACACACACACACACACACACACACACACACACACACACACACACACACACACACACACACACACACACACACACACACACACACACACACACACACACACACACACACACACACACACACACACACGCATTCCTATTAAATGAAGTCAAGCAGGAGCAATCGTCTCAAACGGGGAGAGCTGTCAATCTAGACCCTTTGGCGGCACCTTGAAAAAGAGCGAGTAGACGGTGTCTGCTTCCATTAAAAAAAGAAAGCCCGTCCCTGTAGCCTCCGTGCGGTTGTGAGTCAGCCCCCGCACTACACCGTTCACTGAGATTGCCTCAGTCAGTGAGGGAGAGACGAAAGTGTGCGTGAGACAGACAAAGAGAAAGAAGAGGGAAAAACAAGGAGAGGGGAAGTGGGAACACGGCCTGCTTTGCATCACTGTCAGACGAACACCATTCACAATTCCACTTAAAAAGGACGTGGGAGGGAAGAACATGCTAGTTGACTATAAAACTGGAATGAATGCTGAGCTATCGCTCCCTCGCGACACTTTGTGACAGTTATTAGGATTATTATCTCGGTGCTCACCGGGGCTATCCCCTCGTAATCGTCTTGCACCCCGAGTGTGTTGACGCGTTGACTTCGCGGAGGTCATCTTTGTTGTTCTGGCGCTGGTGCCCGACGGTAGCGTTTCGCTGTTGCTATACGCGTCATCTTTTCGACACCCAAACCCAACCCTTACCCTAACCTCCGTGGGGTGAGTTGCTAACCCTCCCGACGCTCCTTTGTCGAAATGACGGTCGTTCGAAAGAGCGAGATTTCCCCGTGCCCGACCGGCATAATAATCAGAAGCAGATGCTTCTGATTATTATACTGTTTTGGTGTCTGCGGTTGCGCACGCGTTCAAGAGCGAGAACAACGTGAGTAGGGCTGTCACGATTACAAATGTAAGTCATTGTCACACAAATAATTGCGATTTCATTGCGTTTTTAGCATTCAACTTTGGAGCATATGAATACAGTTTTTTATTTATTGGTTGTTTTTTTAGACTTCATAATGACAAATTGCACATAAGTAGGCCTATACAAATACGTAGATCACTGACATATCTATTTTATGTAAAATATCTAATATACAAGATACACGCACACAGATGTCCCCTGCGGAGATGAGCTGGCGACGAAACGTAGTCTACCTCACAGGACACAAGCAGGCCCTCGCGGAGTCGCAGCTACACAGTATAATTAGGCCTTAATGCAAGCTTGGGGAACAAGAGGCGGAAAGGTTGATGGGACAGGGTATAAGGAAATAAAGGGAAGGAATGGGTCCAGGACAGTTCCCATTGGGATTTCTTCATAGAAACACACATCATCTTCCATCTGGGCCTCGTTGGAGAGAGAAACCTGAGTATCATCCCAGTTATGCAACCCAGTTAGACCAACCTATAGTTAGACCTCCGTGCAAGAGGCATGATGGGAGGAGGGGGCACAGGATGGTCTCGGCTGAGGAGGGGTTAGGGTCCGAGGACATTAGGTACAGCTTTTATTGTGCAAAGATGTCTTCATGGGTATAAGCTGAATGTCACACACAGCCAAAGGCCAATGGCCTAGCCCTAGGCCCATAGCAGGGGTTTTTGAAGTTTTTCAGGCCAAGGACCCCTTAGCTGAGAGAGACAGATGAGGCAGGGACCCCCCACTACATATTGTATACATGTGTTCCATACAGTAGTTTTCAAAGATTTCAATTTCATAGATATCTTCCTAAACTCGTTTGACAGCACTATCATCAGTGTTGTTGTGTAATTGTTTTGTTGTTTGGATTACACATGATCTTTTCCATTAATATGTCATCATTTAATCACTTAAACCCCTCAATACTTAGAAAACTCTGTAGCCCTGATTTATGCAAAAAAGAAAAAAAGATCAAAAACCTCAAAAATTGAGTTGGGAGGTTTTGGCCAGACAGTGACAAATTATGAAACATTTGGGGGACCCCCCCCCCCCCCCACCACCCCCCCGCAGTAACTCTGACCCACAAGGGGTGTCCCGGACCACCTATTGAAGACCCACAAGTGTACAAGTTTTGGGGGGAGTCAAGTGTTGCTATACAACCAGTCAGGGAGAGCGGTTTGTGTTGTGGCTAAAGGCCACTCAGGGTCCATCGCTGTACATTTGAGCTCCAGTGTGTGGGCTCTGCAGGCTCCGCAGCCAGGCCCCAGGAAGTGGCAGAAGAGGTAGTTTTTTTGTGTTTTCACTCTCGAAATGAGCTCTTCCTGAGTGGCAGCAAGTTTATTGTTGTAGCGAAAGGGGAGAGGACTGATGCTTATAGGTAGCACAAGGGGGGGGGGGGGGGGAGTCGAGTGTGTGCCTGGAATGCATTACGCAGGCCATCTCCCAGTTGAAAAATACCTCACCTCACAACATCGCGCTCTACCCATGTGGTCCTCTCCGCTACACGCCAGGTGTCCGGTTGCAGGATGGGATCAAGGTATTGCATGCCAACGGGCAGTGAAAACGACGAGCCATCGGATTCCGGATGATTGGATCTTTTACGCTTTTTTACTGTAGTAAACATTTTTTGATGCCTGCGGAATGTTGTTTGACTTATGGGACTTATAGGGGCTATATGCGGGAGGGAGGGGTGTTTGACGACTGACATTTAATAAATATCTCCAGCTCTGCGATGTCCTTCATTATTCTAACACTGTCACGGTGTGTTTTCCGAAGGTTTCAGACTCAAGCGCAGAACGAACAGTACAGGCAAACCAGAGAAGATGCGAGGATGTTAATTATCAAACGAAGGCAATACAGGAAAAGGGAAAAACTATACTGGGAAAACTAAGGTTCTGAAATACAAAGTACTCGAGGACTAGCAAATACACAGGATTCAACAACTAGACAAAGACAGGGTTAAACCACTACTTATGACAACGAACCGACAAAGAACTGAACAAACAGAGGGGTATAAATACACAGGACTAACAAGACACAGGTGAAAGCAAGCATACAATCAACACTGGGATTGGCTGGGGCACAACAGGACACAGGAGGAGAACATAACTAATCAACAGTAGGTGAGACAAGGTAGGAGACAAGTACAGGGGCAGACAGGAAACACTACTACAAAATAAGACGCAGAACCAAAAGGCAAAACAGTAACACCATACAAAACATACTGGACAGCAAGACAAGTCCTAAAGTCCAAAAACTAACAAAGTCCAAGGTTTGCAAGGAGCGGACGAGACAAGTAATAGTTCAGATTAGAATTGTATGAGGTAAGAAGCACAATATCAATACTTAGGCTTCAGTATTGACAATAGAAAGAGCAAGCTTCTACAAAGTCTTAAAGTGACAGTAGTACATTGAGTGTCCAGGGTATGAGGGGACAGAATGTGTAATGTAGAAGCCGCGAGGAGCGAACTGTGACAAACAGGCAGTGGCGGTTGGTACCTAATGCACCCTGGGCGAGGTAGTATAGCGCCGCCCTATGGCCGCGCGAAGCGCGGCCGGAAATTATTATTATTATTATTTTTTTTTTATAAAAAAAATTTTTATGAATGTTTTTAAAGTTAAAATCAGTTCGGTTCTACACGGCGGCAGAACCATTTTGGGCTTAATATAATAGGTTTTATAAAAGCATGATCTGACTGTCTTATGCCTCATTCACATTGTAAGCAGCAAAGCTAATGGTTTGCTTGGTAATTCAATGTAATCTCAATGGAAACCAGCTTTAAGATGCTGCGCTGAGAACAAAGCTTGGAAAGCTTTAAAGCTGGTTTCCATTGAGATTACATTGAATTACCAAGCAAACCATTAGCTTTGCTGCTTACAGTGTGAATGAGGCATTAGTCTTACCTTGGGCTGGTCAGGAGAAATGGTTATTTCACAGTCACGCACAGCGAGACAAGACTATAGAGTTCCTATATCCTGGCTGATAGAGGTCTGTGTTTTGTAGAGGAAAGTCTTTTTTTCTTTTTTTTCTTTTTTTTTCCTTCATGCGCCCCCTCAAGGTGGCGCCCTGGGCGAGTGCCCCGCTAGCCCCCCCTGCAGGCCGCCTCTGCAAACAGGAGCTGCCGTGGTCAAAATTCTTTTAACGTTAAAGGAATAGTTCATCCCTCAAAAAATCTATCAATTACTCACCCCATGGAGACATTGAATTCATGTTTTTGTCGCATTCCTATAAGCCAATCATTTGCTGACCAGCAGTGGTTCCCCCTTTGGAGACACAAATAGCCTGCTTTGTTCCATATGGAGACCTCAAATTATATGTTTAGGGATGGGAATTCAATTGAGAAAAAGTCATTTTGGGGTGAACTATCCCTTTAAAACATACTCTTTGAACCTGGATCCTCAGCATAGGCCTCTCTGTGGTTACACTTGGAGAATTATTTTGGAGTTTGTAATAACTATTAATATTCATTATTAAACAATTAAATGTCTGATGTCGGTCTGATATGCCCGTATGCAAGCTTGTCTGTCTGATATGCCCGTATGCAAGTTTGCAGATTGGTCAAGCTTCACGTGACATTTTGGCTATCCAGACAATAAATAGGCCGGTAATCTCTAGATGTGAGCGGCCCAAAGGGCCGCATACTCTTAACGGAGACGGACTAGTTTTATATACTGTCATTTCTACTTTGGTCTCCTATACTGCTGTGGTGTCATCACATTGGCTCAGGAATGCAGAATCTGGAACGGGTAAACTATTCCTTTAACTCAGCTACACTATATATATATATTTGTTTTGGCCATGTAGTAGAGGTCAGACGACAGCCAACAGCAGCGTGACTGTCAGACATCCGGATCAAAGTGGTCTTTATTATCCAGTGCGTGCATGTGAACATGCCCGACAGAGATGATGTATTACACTATAGCTTCCACCATGCCTTGGTTTGGACGGTAAAGTACCGGTAGAAAGCCACATGGAAATAAGATGTTAGGGAGATAAGATAACCTGTTGTGACAGAGCACTTTTTCTATGTGTGTGTCATAGAGATCATAGAGTCTATTTCAGTGGTTCTCAAACGTATTCATTTCAAGGACCCCCAGTTTGGTCTGCATTAGCCCACCACGGACCCCCATAGCTCTGAGAGTGTACAAATGGAACCAAATGTATCTGCAAGGGTCCCTTTGGTTCCATTTGTACACTCTCAGATACAGAGAGATAATGGTCTATTATTTGGTTCTTGACTATCATTCATTTAACGAGTTTGATTACCACTGGAAGAACCAGTTAAATCACCCACCTTACAGGTTGACATTTAAACTGCCAAACAAAATGAACACATAAATAACCAAAAAAAGTGCTCCTCAGAGCGCAGGTCTCCGCCAGGTCAGGTAGGTTAATGTGGGCCAGCAATGTTGATGTAATATGAAGAATCGGACAGATTTCACCTCTGCGTTCATGATTTGAGGCATTTCGTTCAAAATGGGCCACTCCTGCAAACTTTAGAAAACAGATCTGTTTTGATCACGTGACTATAGAGATAATGTGAACTATTTGGGAGAAAATCGCCAGGCGTCATATCAAAACATTTGTTTAGCAAAAATCTGCCTCCTGGTGGCACTATAAAGGTGTCTCTCCTCCAAACAGACTACTTCCAACTGCTTCAATCTGCTAGTCTGTTGTAGTCTGCATGCTGGCATTAGTTGGCAAGTCGGGCGACGGAATATTGCATTCAGATGACACCTCAGTAGCCTGCAATGCTGGCCTAACAGTGTTGCCAGGTCTGCTCGTTATAAGCGATTTTCGTCATGTTTTCCTGTAAAGTCGCTTGTAAATATTCATAGTTGCTTTTGTTTGGGCTTGTTTCTGAAGTGTGCTTTCAAGATTCTTTTTGAAAATAGCTGGAGTAATAGAGCGCAAGTGGTGACACTGGTCGCTTCTTTTGGTCTTGTTTTCATAGATCTGGTTGCTTCTTTCACTCACAGAATCTGGCACCTCTGCAGTGTTTTCTCTCAGCAGAACTCCCCTTGCTAGCTTTGCAATGGAGTTGCTCGATTGGTATAGGAATTGAGAGTTGAGATTGAGAATATGGTATTTAGTTAAAATGTGTGACGGGAAAATGTCTTAGGCCTGCTTCTGCACCAGTACAGTGGAGTATTTACCCAATCATCTCTACCGACGGCTAGCTAGGACGGCAAATGACTGAACATGTTCAGTTCATCACTTCATCAACGGGTTCCGACAGCGCTATCATCGGCAGCTTGACGGCAGCAGACGCTTTCCGACTTCTTCCGCCGCTGCGTCGGGCCGAAATCGCTGCGGTGGAGAACTGCCTTAACAGGCCAAACCAGACAGAGGTTCTTCTCTGGCTTTCAGGGAGTGTGTGTGTGAGGTTTCACTGCGATTGGCCCAGTGGTGCCAGAGACTCTGCTCACAGACGGACGGACAGACGGACAGACGCGTGGACTGAATGACTGACAAGACAGGGTGCAAAACACGGGCTGGTAGAGACAATGGATATTTAATTTAGCTGGTTTTGATTGAACAAGTTTCCGAGTGCCAGTTAGGTCATTATGGTGGTAATGATGATATAAACACAAGCATGTTCAACTAATCCAAGCGCATTAAAATATAGCACACATTATCCCCACAAACCCTCAAGAACCCGAATGCCATCAAAATATAAAGCCCAGGAGTATTCAGTGCAATCTTTCCATTAGCCTCTTCGTAGTAAAATCCAATCTCTCGAGAGACAGTTATCTAGCGAGACTCATCCATTCCCCCAATGTTTTCCCCTACGGCGATCTTTTTCATAACTTTTTTTACACAACACACCCAAAGAAAAGATCTAGTGTTTTGGCTGTTCCAAGATAGCAAAGATATATATCTCACTGGACTTCTCACGAACTGCACATTATGGTTGAATCTGGGAAATTAATGTTAAGCCGATAATCAAATCATTTATGGCAGCATGGCAGCTTTTTCTTGTTATGCTAAAATTATGTTCTCTTGATAACAGGAAAACAGTATTTTGGCAACCATTTAAGTCTTGATCCGCACTAAACCACAGCATGAGGAGCCGTAACAGGAATCTCTGAAAAGCACAACTCTTAAATAGAAGATAAAAGTGATGATTTCGTACAGTAAATTAATTTAGTCATTCACTTCAGGCATTGTGGTTGCCTCTGCAGACATGTCGGAGGAGCTGGCACCAGTGAAACACCGATGATAAAAAGCATCTTCAAGATTAAAGCCAAAAGGGGAAGGGGGAGGGGGAAAAAAATGCTGTTTTCCCCATTTATCTTCAACACACATACATTTTCTATTGGACTGTACATTAATACCAGTGCAAGTGGGTTAAAGAGAGCGAGCAGCAGTGCAGCTGGATGCCAGCTGTGATAGGATCAGTGATATGGATGGAAGCAGGGGGGGCCGGGGATGTTTTAGTGAGGCTACCTGGCCACTGGCAGCCCGTCTCCATCTCTCTGCCTGGCATGCATGGAATCCCTTTGTACCGGAGCTCTTCATCTCAGGCCAGTAAAACCTGCCCCCCTTCGTTGCCTCTCTCTCTTAACACACTTAAAAAACGTGCAGCTCCGAAGGGCAGCAGCCAACACCGTTCATCACATGACCCTCTGTTGTTGCTTTGAATTGCGGTGCTTGTCCATTTTGGTGGACAAAGTTTTGATAGATTATTTATTTTTTTAGATTTTTCTAGGGCTTTTCTGCCTTTATTTATAATGAACAGTGTAGGTGGAAAGGAAACAGGGAGAGAGAGATGGGGAGAGACAAGACAGTTGGGAACGGGACGGGCTACATTAGAGCTGATGTGCTGGGTTTTTATTGATTGATTGTATACCTTATTAGTCAGAAAAACTGTATGTAAATGTTAACATAAGCATGGTACATCAGATATTAAAGTTATACTATGTAACTTTTTTTATAAAACAAATCTTAAAGTAGTCCTAACTATTAAATCGCTAAAGTTTTAGAAACCCACTCCGTTAATTTCAGCCCCTAAAGCCTTCTGTAAATATGTTTTCTATGATCTGTCCGGGTCCGGATTTCGCGGCAAAATTAAGTCATCTGCATCATCTGTATACGTTGTGTATACGTTGGCCAATCACATCGCGGATCATACACACATGATACACTACCGGCCAAACACAGCGTGTCTTGCCGTCTCTTCAGGAAGTAGCCTCCCTCAGCAACAGTGATTACGATGGTGAAGGATTCTTGCCTCTTACTCCCCAAATCCTGGTCAGAAAATTACGTTCTACCCCTCTACGGATTCGTATCGGTCGCGGTGGGTCCCGCGGTGGTTTGCGGCCCCGCTCCGGTGGTCCGCGGCGACACCGGGCGAGAAACGGCCAAAAAAAGCAATACCGCTACTGACCACTAGTTTAGCAACTTACACAGTATAGCTTTAAGGCTAAAAGAATGACACCAACAAGTCCTGGGGACTTGTTTCCATCGTGGTCCTACATATTCGATTCATCAACATATAGCATAAGAAATTAACTCAATAACACATGGCATCAACAAAATACAAAACACTGTCTGTAAAGGAGAAAAAGCATAAACAGTGGCAGTGAATGACACCTCCTTTCAATGGGAATTTACATTTACCGGCCTTATGTGGTCTCCTGATTTATTTGTATTTCTTCAGGACGAGAGACCAGTGACGCACATCATGGCTTTCCACATTTTGGTGACAGCAGAATGAGGATGTTCTAAATGTGGCTGGTACCAGATCATGGTCGCTCCCTCTAGTTCACTCACTTTGGAGAAGTAGTTAGAGACAGAGTTGGAAAAAGTACACACATTTTGTACTTAAGTAAAAGTATCAATACTGCACTGTAGATGTACTCCGTTACAAGTAAATGTCCAGAATTCAAAATGTACTTGAGTAAAAGTACGAAAGTATTGCCACCAAAATGTTCTTAAAGTACCAAAAGTAAAATTACAGAATGTTTGAAAATAGCAGATCTACAAGCTCACAATGTGTTGCGATGCGACACGTTGTGAGCTTGTAGATCGGATAGTAAAAAAAAAACCTCTGTATCAAATAGGGCTAAAGTAGTTCATGTATGTTTTATAATATTATAATGCATATGTCTACAAAGTAACTAGTAACTAAAGATTTCAAATAATTGTAGTGGAGTAAAAGTACAATATTTGGATCCAAGATGTAGTGGAGTAGAAGTAAAAGTATTGGAAATTGGAAATACTCAAGTAAAGTACTCAAAAGTGTAATTAAGGGGCACGTACCTTTTTGGCGAAGCCCGAACTGGCGAACAGGGGAAAAGAGACCTACCGTAGCGATCTGGCGAAAGAAAAAGGGGAAAAAAAACCTTCTGCATATTTTTCGTCTTTTTCGTTTAATCCTTCTGGACAGGGCGTTTATCGTGCGCTTGCCCAGGCCTTACGGCCTGGGCATAAATATAACGATTGCATTCACCACGGCTTCGTAACTCGCGCGGCGCGCCTGCGGCGCTCGGGGGCGAAGAGCAGGACCAAGGTCCGCTGGCCTTCGCGCCGCTTGCAGTGTCGTGGACAATCGAGCGGCTCCGCCTGGAGCTGCGGCGTCATTTACAATAACGCCACGGGCAACAGGCGAGACCAATGCGCAAGCACTCAATAACTACGAAAAATGCCTTAAAACAGAGCCATGTTTAAGACAATAAAACGATTCGCCAGATCGCTACGGTAGGTCTCTTTTCCCCTGTTCGCCAGTTCGGGCTTCGCCAGATCAGGACTTTCCCTAATTAAGTACATTACTTAAGTAAATGTACTTAGTTACTTTACACTAGAGAGGTATGAGGGTACGTGCACCCCCAAAGTACTTGAGTCAAAGTATACTGGTGAAATATTTCTCAGCTACAAGTGAAAGTTGATCGACCATGAGGTGGCCATGGACTCTTCCCGGTGGAAGAAAGCCATAGTGAGAAGCTAGTCCAACCCAGCGGTGCCTGGAAAGCAGACTTAAAACAGATGATGATGATGATTCAAGGAGTACTTGATTTAAAAGGGTTACATGCTTTATAAAATACTCAAAGGTACAAATAACAAAGAAAGTACATTTTCTTAAATGCCTTGCCCTATTGAAAAATGTAACGTTGTTGTCAGGAAACCTTGTACGTCCAAAACCCCCCTTTATTGTTATTTCACAAACGATTTAAAATAGTGAAAACAGACGATCTACAGTACAAGTAGATCGCTATTTTCACTAGTTTTGTGCAACAGTCTCTTTATGATGAAGCAGGGCTTTACTTTATTATGAAAAAAACGTACAAATCTGAAACTTGGAGATACAAGGTTTCTGTGCGACAGTGACGATATGAGCTCGTTCTGTACATGTCACTATGACTCGACCTCGACCATAACCATATAAGTAGTTCCCAATATAGCTACACCCAAATATGGTGTCGTCATGGCAGCAGACGCAAACAATTCAGTCAGCTCCATATATCGGCACAATAGGAGGCACGTCCATTTATGGGCATATATTAATGTAAGCACAATGGCATATCGGTCGGATCGGTGGTGCGATGTTAGGTGTGAGGGCCGCCGCAGTGTAGTGTCCAGAACCTCAATTATTTTAAATAGTTCATATATTCATAATGTACCTTTTCCATTCAATATAGTGGAGACTAAAGTAGAATATGTAGTTGAGTGAAATGATCAAAAAATACAAATATTCAAGTAAAATACAGTTTTGTGCTGTACTCAAGTAAATGCACTTTGTTAGTGTCCACCACTGGTGCTGTTTGGCCAAGCCTGAATAGGCTGGTTGAGTATGATACTCAGGCTGTTGAAGCATTGGGATGACAGTGGCTCAGGTGGGATTGGGAAGCAGAACGCTCTCTGTTCATGCTGTGGAAGTGTCCTTGAGCAAGACACTGAACCCCCAACCGAGTGCCGCCGATGAGCCGGTCGCTGCCTCGCACGGTGGCAGCCTCAACCGCGCGGTGTGAACTGCCGAACGCTAAACGCACATTTGTAAAGTGGTGTGGATAAAGGCGCTATAGAAATGCAGACCATTTACATTAGAGCACGATCACCATCTGTGCAGTGTATATATGCTCGTTTTAAATCCAAACACTCGCGCCGCCCTCGCAGTGGCTCAATCAATGGTTGTCTGCTACTTTTTTCTGCCCCCCGAAACAAGGGGGCCCAACGTGAGCTAAGGGCTACCAGCCTCTTTGATTTATTATTCTGGAACTCATTGAGCCTAAACACACACACGCGCGTGCACGTGCGCATGCATGCACGCACACACATTAACCACAATCCAAAATGCAGCTGCACAAGACCCGATGTCAAATGAGGTCTCAAATGAATTGGTCAATTGTTGGTAATTATGAGATCTATATTTTCCCCAAAGCACTGGCAATCTGGCTCGCATTAAGCTGTCCTGGGGTTTAGAGAGCCCCCGAATGTTGTGCCGCGCGCAGAGCCGACGGACATACCTCCGGAATAAAAAATGGCCACCCCTTCCACATGTTGCCTGGAAGTCGGTCAGACTACTAAAGACAAAGGCCCCCTCTGTTGCGCCTCAAAGCGTGGACCGGTTCTGACATAGCCTTTATGCCCGTTGCCGTGTTTGAAGAGAACCGTCCAGATGTCTATGGATCCATATAGGAGTGGCCAGTCGTTAACTGTGCAGCTATTGGGTTTATTATTAAGCTGCCTTTGGAAATAGTTCCGTTATTAAAGCTGCGGGCTTATTCCTGGCTGCGGGCAGATCCCCATGTCTTTGCCACAACAGAGCTTGTGTGCGTGACGTCGGCGGGGAACTATAGAAAACATCAAAAGGACCCTAACCCATTTTCAAATGGCCAAAACATATATAAGGCTGAAGTTGTTCATGTGTGTTTTGTAAAAAAGTATCTAAATCTAGTAACTAGTAGTCTAAAGCTTTTAAATAATTATAGTGGTAAAAGTATAATTGCGACCTACTATGAAAAGCTCCACCGGCTGTTTATCCGTCCGTCCATCCGTCTGTCACGTCACACGTCAGAAGTCACACTTTTGCCCTACGCTTATCTCCGGCTACCGTTGCCCCTATCCATGCCAAACTTTGCACACACACTCCTTGGGATGGCAACTCACAACCTCCACCCCTACGATTGCCTTCTAAAGTTTGTGTCTAATCTCCCGTTTCTGGGAGTCTTACTGGTATTTGCCTCTGAGATGTACTGGAGTAGAAGTAAAAATACCTCAAAGTTGTACTTGAGTACAGTACTTGAGTAAATATACTTAGTTAGGGCCTACTTTACACCACTGCTCTCCCATGAACATGGTGTAACTGATGACAGCATGGTGTCCATGTCTGAACCCCGCAGGGCCACATTACACTGTGCATCTCTCTGGGGAGGCCGTTGTCCCGTGGCCTAATGGGCCTTTAATTGGATTTAATTGCTTCAGTGTTGAGGCTCAATGAGCCGTGACCTGGTCCGCGCTCCGTCACTCACCGCAGGCGTTTTTTTGGGGGGGAACGTTTGACCTCATTTATGTGTAAAAAGATGGTCCTGACCAAACGGACCGGACGGGCCATGCAGTGTTCAAGGTGTGTTTCACGCAGTATGGGATGTCAGAGGTGTTAAAACGCTTTGCCCCGGAACGGATGAGATCATGCAAGAGTGTTGTGAATGTTTCACAGTGTTTCTAAGCTGATGTTTTGAGCATCTGTGGAATGGTTTTAGGGGGAAATGATTCACTGTTTCTTTCTGGCTACCCGGCTGGCTCTGGTACAATCTCGCATTGTGTCTTTCATGAGGTTTTGTGGTGAGACAATATTTTATTAAGAAAAACACAATTCACCTTTTGTAAATGTAGGCAATTAACTTTTCCGCGTGCTCGTACCGCCGCTCTTTTATCTATCTACGCATCATAGCTGCAAGGTGAGGCTGTTTACAAAAAATGAAAAAAGAAATGGCACGCGATTCATGAACATAAAAGGGCCACCGCATTCCCTGCAGTCTTTCTGAAAGAACTTTCCCTTCCCTATGTTTGAAAAGTATGTATATTTTGTTGGAACCATTTTCTCTTTTGCTCCCTTTTTATCTCATATTTAGATCTTAGCTATCTGCTTTGCATCTGTGGAAGCCTGTGTTTTGGCCAAATATGCCTCGACCGGCACATTTTAGAAGGCCTCTCCAAAGCCCAAACAAGAAACGTACGAGATATCATACCAACGTGACACGAACATGTACAATAACAAGATGACAGCGCGTTGGCCCGTCACGCGGCAACGGAAAATCAGTACCGTTTTGACAGGAACGCTCCACGCACGTCTGGTCAATGCAAAGTCGGAGGGAAAAACCGAACCCAGGCGCTCATTATGCCCAATTCCGACGTTTCCTGAGTGCTGTGGTAGAGCAAACAACTAGCTGCATATTTCCCGTCATTTCAGACTGTAATATCCTGTAGGGTTTTTCGGGGGGCACAACTGGTGCATTATGGAGCACGTATATTACGTGTAATTGGGGCATAACCTACTTTAGCTGTAAATGGGAGCCTGTGACCACAGAGCGGGCAAAGTCATCATTCTGGCTTGGTTTTGTTTCTCCATTCCGTAACGTCAGGCCACCTCTCAACAACCAGGCACTAAAACCAATCTATAGGGCCGTTCACATAACTAGATCGTTGTTCACCGTGGGTCTTTGTTATAGTCAGTGGTGGGAAAAGTAATCACATTAAAATAAATATTGCCATGTAGAAAAAGTCAATTCAATTCAAAGGGCCAATTCAATTTAGGCCTACTTGAGTAAAAGTGTTGGTATCAAAATGTGCTTAATGGAGTAGTTCACCCCAAAATGACTTTTTTCCTGTTGATTACTCATGCTATGGAGACTTTGGGGGTGAACTACTCCTTTAAAGTACCAAAAGTAAAGTACTCATTATGCAGCATGTCCCATTTAAAGTTTTCAAATGTAGCTATAATATGCATAAAGAATATTTGAAAATAGTAGATCAAGCTCACAATGCATCGTGACGCATTGTGACAATATTTGCCCCTGAGATGTAGTGGAGTAGAAGTAAAAGTACTGAGAACTGGAAATATTCAAGTTTCTACTTTTGACACTGATGGTACTTTTACTTAAGTAAATGAGCGGTGCAGGCTGTTCAACAGCACCGCTGGGTGGCTGTAGCTGGTGTTGCCTTATATGGACAGACATACACATGGTCAAATGTTAGAGAGGCAGGCAGGGGCGTCACAAGGGAGGGAGTGGGACTGAGTTACTAGGGCTCAAGGTGGAGGGACCTGGAATTTTTTTATACTTTAGCTATTGAAAAATAGCAGATATACAACCCACAGCGCGGCACCGCTGCAAGCTTGTAGATCTGCTATTTTTGAATAGTCGTGAAAATGTTTGCAAATCTTTGAATATGTGTATTTTTAAGCGAACATTTGTAACTCTTCTTGCTTCTGGGGGGGGGGGGGGGGGGGCGTCCCTGGAACTATATATTTAGAGATGGGGGTCCGTGGCCATTTTGGGGGTCCTTCACATAAAAAGGTTTGAGCACCACTGACATAGAAACATAGGTTTTTCAAAAAAACCTTAGTAGGATTTGAAATAAAGAAACATTGAAATATTTTCAAGATTTTTCCAAAAATAGTAGATCTACAAGCTCGCAGCGCGGCACTCGGTGCCGCGCTGGGAGCTTGTATATCTGCTATTTTTCAATAGTTAAAGCACAAAATGTGAGTGAATCCTTGTACCCAGGGCCCAGAATTTGGTGCGACACCCTTGCCCTCAAAAACAGTATTTGATCCACCACTTGTTTTTTGGTGCATATAGCACGGGCACCCGCACGCAAACAAGTATCACTCAGGTCTTGTAAGACCCGCCCTGCCCCTCCCCCTTGTCTCAGCTGCCCAGGTATCAGTCAACACATCCTGACTTTATCCCCCCCTCCCCGCCTTCAATTTGGCTTTATTGCCAGCCTCCCGGAATGCATGGTATGTCCACACAGACACTCCCAGCCCCTCTTCATTCACACAAAGCAATGGGACACACACACAGGTACACACATAATGGCCCACATACGCAAACGCAAACACTCCATTATTGTTAAATAAATTAATTAAGTGAAATAAATATGTATATGGATAAAATCCATAACCAAAATAAGAGAGACGAGACAAAGGATTATCTTAAATTGCTGTATTTGAAGAGAGTCAGACAAGGAGACAAACAGTGAGCGTACCATAGTGGTAGCTTTCTAAATCTCTCTCTCTTCCAAGATGGAAGTTAACATGTATATAAAGAGTACAGTTATAACAGTATAAGTCGTGGTACTCATTGATTCGTTCCCAGATCATAACAAGGAAGACAGTGACACGTAGTGTTGGTAATTTTCCACTAGTGACATACAGTATAAACCAAAACATGATTATATCATGGCAACCAAAGTTACTGTGACCTGTAATCTATTAGCCTGAGTTTACAGTATCCGACCAAAATGTGGTCTCCTATACTGTAAGTTCAGTTCATAATATATCCTTATATGGTCATATGAGCCTCGTACACAAACCATACAATTATGTATCATAATTTATATCCTAACTCCATGCTGTATGTATACAGAACCATATAGTGCAGGGGTTTTCAAAGTGGGTGACGGGGCACCCTGGGTCTGCCGCGACGGCAGTCCAGGGGTTCCGCAAGATAATTTGATAATATTTTGGTATTTTACCAATATTTGGTATCATTTTAAACTTGAAGTACAACGTCAGTTTCAGTTAGTTCTAACCAAAATGGCTATTATCTAGTTTTCCTTGCAACATAATCGCTAAAATATGCTATAAATATACAGTGCTGGGAATAGGAATATAATGTAGGGGTACCTCGGATGAAGACAAATATTTATAGGGGTGCCCTGGCCTGAGCCAAAAAATGTTTATAGTGGATATAGTGGATAGACATGCAAAACATGCATGGGAGCACAAACAAAGCAGCGCTGGCCCACTCAACCACACACACACACATGCTTGTACACAGAAGCTGAGCATGTGCACACACACACATACACACACACACACACACACACACACACACACACACACACACACACACACACACACACACACACACACACACACACACACACACACACACACGCATTCCTGTAAACACAGACCGTAGACAATGTAATCACAAGCCTGAGCTTATTACGCCCGGTGGCTTTTTTCATGTTTCCACAGGCGATGGGCGAGTGGGTTCCAATGGCGCAGGCTTGGCACCGTTACAGGCAGACATGGTCAGATAGGGTTCTACCAAACCTCCGTCACGGCACCCACCGCAAGGCCCTGCCTGCCTGCCAGCCTGCCTCTCTGTCAGTGCTATAGCAGGTGGGTGCCTGGAGGCTAGGGGTGTGCGATATGGAAAAATACAATATCACGAGCTGTATCACGATACACGATTTCATCACGATTCTCTGGGTTCCTTTTGGGAGGTCTAATTTGAAGTATGTAACTGTGACAGGATACAAATGAAACCAAATGGTTTAATTTGTATACTGTCAAAGTTAAGTGGAGACCTTGACATTTTAAAGTTTGAGAGCTACTGATTTAGACCAAAATGCAGGTTTAAATTGAATTCTGCAATGAATCTCTATATTAACGATTCAACAGGATTTCTTACAAGGATCCCTCAATTGTATCACGATATATACGATACCTCTGAAAAGGCATATCGTGGAGACATTGTATCGTCTCAATGATAATTATCACCATATCACCCACCCCTACTGGAGGCACCCGAAAAAACTCCACAATCTCAGATCTGGGAGTGCAGCTCCGTGCTTCCAACAAAAGGCCCTCCCTTTAGCTCGCCTTCCGTCCATATAAACCCGGCTCCCTCCTTCACCCAAATACCTCTCCTTTGTGTGGAGACGGAATCGTGTTGCCTGTGTTTGAAACGTTCACACAGCGCCAGTTCCTTGATGAAAAGGCAACATTCTTCACTCCTCGCTTCCCACCTTTCTTTTTTTCTTTTTTTTTTTTTTACTACAGAGGCGTGTGGAAATGGGCCTCGATCGCCGCGGGGCAGAACCGGATCCGGCCTGCTGCGGACGCTGGGAAAAGTGTGTCAGGATCTGGAGAGACCACCCCACCATCATCGACCTCCCCGTGGGAACGTGTGTATTTCAGCCCTGGTCAAACGAACCCCCTTGCACATACACACACAAATTCTCATGTGGACATGGACATGCATTCGTGTAAGACGTTTGTGTTCTTTGCATTGCTCACGCATTGAAAGTGCACGCGCACCTCCATCCGAGCGCACGCGCATATCCACACTCTCCTTTGCAAAGAAATGATGGATGATGTGCATGAAATGCCTCCTCCACTTCGGAGACCCCCGTCTCCCCTACATCACCTCTCCGTGGGAAATAGGTGGAGGTCCTCTTACATTTTAGCTGTCTCATGGGAAACGTAAAGGAGGGAGAGAGGGAGAGAGACAGACAGAGAGAGAGAGAGAGAGAGAGAGAGAGAGAGAATATCCCCAACATGTGTTCCTGCATACCGAAGCGGTTCGGAAGTTTACTATCCTAATAACGGGCCCAAAACAAATGCCAAGTCAAACAAAAGCACTCTGGCCACCCTTCTGTTTTCAAAGACAAAGACACACACACACTCACTCAGACACACGCACACACAAACTCGCTCTCGCCTGTTGACCGTCTCGTAAGGGAGAGACTAAAAGCAGACCACAGAGTCTATTCCGTGCCAGAGTCTCTCTATCTCGCGAGCACAGAGCTCCATTTCATTCCGTCTCCTGCTCGCATGCAGGAGAAATTCTCAGGGAGACAGAGAGAGAGAGAGATATAGGTTATGTGTGAGGGGTTCATTCACGGCCACTCGGTACGAAGAGCGCCATGGAAAACAAGGTGCTCGGCGCCGCCCGGAAACCGATTTCAGCGGTTTGAGTATTATGCCTGATTCATACTTTTTGCTGTGCGTGGGAGTCGAGGCACCGAAAATAGCCGGTCTACAAGCTCTCAAAGTGCCGCGGCGCGACACACTGTGCAGCATGTGGATCGGCTATTTCCTGCAGATCGGCTATTTCCTGTGCGCGCGACACCCACGCTCGACTAAGTATAACTCGGGCATAAGCAAAAACAGAGACATGTGCTCGATGAAAAGTGGAGTGACGTGCGCGTGAGGGCTGCGGCTAGCAGGAAGGTATTGTGATGATGGCACGCACGCAGGTCGCTGGGAAACGTTTGCAGGTTTATCTTTGAGATCCGGTGGAAAAAACAAGGAGCAAGATTCCAAAGCTGGAAGGAGATACCCCCTGACAGTGCTGTGCTGCTATCGCACATGCAGATCTTTGAGGAACTGTTGGGGAGATAAGGGCTGTGAACAAAAAAGAAAAATCTGGGACTTACTTGTAATGTACCGTGACTTCTGTGTTCTTTGTCTCTGCGTGCCAGAGCTGTGCTTCCTAACCACTCTTGATCCCTTGAAAAAAAGAGCTGTTTTAGACATTTTCTGAACATTTTCACCTGCATGACCTGCCCAGAATAAGGATGCCGGCTTGTTTTTAACAGAGGACAGTTCTGCTCGCTCCCTGTGCAAGTGGAAAGGGTTATGTTTTGCACACATACACATTCCTTCGCGCGCACGTTCGCGTTTTGTACCGAACTTTGGACCGTGCTGCCAGCCATTATGTCCTCAGAGCACCTCCAGGACATACTCTGGGCCTTTTCTTTTGTATGCTGCTGCTGCTCTGAAAAAAAGTGCCACTTCAGTGGAAAGCAAGGCCCTAGCCTGTCATTAGCAAGCATGGCATGAGCATGCTGTTTAGCCATTAAGAGAGGAGCTGGAGAGCACCGGGCAGTGCCAAGAGCTGCCGCCAAGCTGCTTCTGCGCGCTCTGCCACGAGGACACGGGATGGGAGAGTTGCAGACTGCTGCCTCCTGCACGGTGTCTTGTGTGTTGTGCGTGTGTGAGAGAGAGAGAGAGAGAGAGAGAGAGAGAGAGAGAGAGAGAGAGAGAGAGAGAGAGAGACGTTTTTCTCTCATTTTACCCGCACACAGGAAGCTCTAAGCTCGCGGCCCCGTGAAAATCGGTCAAAACGCAAAGAAGCATTCCTCCTCAAGTCGGTTACCATTCCGCCCACTCCGTTTACAAACCACATGCACCACTGTGACTGACGGGCCGCAGTGGAACGCCATTCCCCCTCTCCACTCCACGGCTAGCCTGCCCTGGGCTAGCAGCGTGTTTGGGAGGGCTGTGGTGGGAGCAATGGCGTATGTGAAACGGACGCTACTGGTCTGGTGACGCAGGCTGCGCGGGGGCCTAGGCGAGCGTGATACGGTGGGGGGTGAGAGCGCGGGTCTTCTACCAGAATTACAGGGCTTTCAGGGCTGAAGGCAAAGCCGCCGTAGCCGTAAACCACCTCATTGAGGCTGCGGCGGCGGCTGCATTTAGCCAGCGTTTCCCCCCCCTTCCTCACACGTCCAGAGAAGCCGCATCAGACATGGTGATTAGCTGCCGAGTAAACATGTCCGTCCCCCCCAGGGGGGCCGCACGGTCTCCTCCGCTACAGTTTGCTTGGCGACAGACTTTTATTGACCGACCAAGGAAACATTGAGCGCCCCCGGCCCATATTCAGTAATAATCCCGAATGTTTCCCCAAAGCCGGGCACAAAAATAACATTTGGTTGCAATACTGTGTGCCAGTGTGCGGAGAGAATGACTTTGAGTTCACTGAAAGTTGAAATCGATCGCGTTTCATGTTTTTAACAATGTTGACTACATGAATACAATTTCTAATTGAATGCAGTTTGCCCACTAAAATCACCTCTGCCATTTGAAAGAGAACAGGGAACAGATTTATGAACGACTAAGATGAGTTTTCTTTCCTAGAAACACAAGAAAAGGTTTGTAAGCCACATATGGTCTATACTTTATTATCATAAATATGTGAAAATAGCAGATACACGCTCAAGATGTGATGTATTGCGATGCGTCGTGAGCTTTACGATTTTACATTTTCTTCTTTGTGAGATTGACATTTTTCGCGAATAATGATTTCCCCAAAAAATAGGAAGGCCAGGTTGCAAGACGTGTTTAAAATGGTTTTCTGTGCCCCAACACATACACGTGGGTAGGTACAGCTTCGTGTCTGCTAAAGGAATGAGCAGAGAGCACTCGTCAATTCCCTCGGCCGAGATTGACTTGGCCGGCGGAGTGGAATATTGTGGCACAAAAGCGTGCAAGGGCTGGATTAATTATCGCAATATCTGTTGCAAAGCAGGACAAATTTCGCTGCACACTTCATTTGGTTTTACGGCCCTTGGTCTCACGGGGTGTTGTAACGGAGTTTAACCTCGTCTGGGGAAATTTTTACACATTTACTGAATGTCTGTAGTCAGTGGTACGACTTTTTACTTGGGGCGATGTGCGGCCTCTGCCAAGATTCACTGTTGCTGGGCGGAGAATTCTTTCTGCGCTCGTGCGTGCGTGCGCGTGCGTGTGTGTGCGTGCAATTAGATACAGTCCAAGTAGGGAATGAGGCTTTACTCCAGGTGAAGGAGTTTAAGTATCTCGGGGTCTCAGTCACCCGAGAGGGACTTGGAGTAGAACCGCTGCTCCTACACTTGGAAAGGAGGCAGCTTAGGTGGTTCGGGCATCTAGTACGGATGCCCCCGAGCGCCTTCCTGGGAAGGTCCTCGATCATCTCGATGCACGTCCCACTGGTAGGAGACCCTGTGGCAGACCAAAGACTAGATGGAAGGATTATATCTCCAAACTGGCTTGGGAACACCTCTGTATACTCCCTGATGGAGTGGAGGAAGTTACTCGGGATAAGGAAATCTGGAAGTCTCAGTTGGAATTGTTACCCCCGCGACCCGATTCCGGATAAGCGGTTGAAGATGGATGGATGTATGGAGGGGGAAAAAAAGAAAAAAGAATGAACACTTTGGTTCATATTTTGTGCATACCATACTCTATTGGAAATTGCCGCTGTCGGGCAGAACACTTATATGCATATTTCATCTTTTTATGTTTTTGACCCTATGTAGCCTACATACAAGGTTGCTGCCTGATTTTCAGGCTGCTAAGAGGCCTTCAAACCTAGTCGTTAGGTTGCACTGATAAGAGCAATGGTCACCGAAGCATGCAGGCCATTTGAAGTGTTGAACACCAGGCACGTGCACGCACACATAAGCCCTAAAATGGCTGAGAGGGAGAGTAGAGTTAGGAAGGGAAAGCAAGTCTAAAGAGGTGGGTTTTGAGGGAGGCTTTGAACACAGCAAGGGTGGGGGCGGCTTTTATGTGAGATGGGAGAGGGTTCCATAGGGTGGGGGCTGCAACTGAAAAAGCTCTGTCACCCCAGGTGTGTTTTTTTGCTTTATGGATGAATTCCAGGAGGTTGGCATTTCCAGATATGAGGGGGCGGGAGGGAAAATGGGGTTTGACGAGGTCGGAGAGATAACAGGGAGCCAAGTTGTTGAGGGCCTTGTAGGTGGTGATCAGTATTTCGAAGTCGATTCTGTATTTTATTGGGAGGCAGTGGAGGTGGTGGAGAACTGGGGTGATGTGGTCTCTTGAACCATGGTGTAGTTCAGTGGTTCTCAACCTGTGGGTCGGGATCCCCAGGGGGGTCTCCACATTATTTTGGGGGGTCCCCAGATGATTATCTTAATGTGCAACAATGTTTTCTCACTCAACAGTAAACAAACCAACATAAAGTTAGAGTGTATCTAGGGTATCTGCACATTTCTTAAGTGACAATTTAAGGACTTTTTAATACCTCTAAAATGACAAATTAAACATTGGCCAAATTGTCAAATATTAGAGGCAGAAATTTAGAAAATAGCCGATCGACATGCTCACAACGCCTCGCGTTGCGAGGCGTTGTGAGCATGTAGATCTGCTATTTTCACAATAGAACCGTGTTATACAAAATGTTATGCCTCAACTCTTAATGTTCCTCAGGGTGGGGGGGGTCCCCAGTTAAAATATGATTATTTTGGGGGTCGCGGCCTGAAAAGGTTGAGAACCACTCGTGTAGGGGAGCTGTAGTTCCATGTCTGGGGCCATAGCATGCATGCGGCTATAGCTGAACCCTGGAGATGCAACTCAGACTCAAACAGACAGCTGCAGACAGACATGGCGTCTGGCTGAACAGCTGGCCAGGATGTCTGGGATGAGACGAGACAGAGTGAGAGAACTGACCAGACTGACTGACAAGGAGGAAGGCAGGAGTATATTAACGCCGCTGACGGGCGTAAAACTTGTATGTCCGAAACCATCACTTTTCAGGAGGTCGAAAAAACGGAACCTGTGTGTTCCAATGGATCCAATAGTATCCAGTAGTTGTTAATATTTGGTCACACACTCTTTGTTAATACTTTTCAGTAACATATACATATAGACGGCCTGGGCCACTGGCATAGCGGTCCAGGTACCTATAGGCCAGTGGCCCAAGCCCCTAGGCTGGTAAACTATCCTGGCAACGTGTTGCTGGTTCGAGTCCCGATCCTGACAACCTTTGATACGTGTCACTCCCCATTTCTCTCCCCATTTCCTGTCAACCTACTTGATGCCTATCAATAATGGCATTAAAAGCTCAAAAAATATCTTTAAAAAAAGCTGATTTAATCACTTCCATTGTTGGCCCTATTTTGCTCATGTCATAGACACAAAAGGCAATTTTGAAAATGTAACTATTTTCAACGTAAAATAAAAAGAAGAGTTCATACCGAGCTCTTCCGCGTTGCGATGCATCAAAGCACATTTTGCATAGCAGCAAAGCACAGCTAAGCGACGAGTTGTGAGCCAGCCCAGATCGCGGCTATACTTTCCCAACAATTGCACGCCACTGTGTCAATTAACAAAGTACAAAACAAAGTATTGTAGGGGGGAAAAAAGAAAAGAAAAAGAAAGAAAACTATCAAATACTGAGATGCAAGGTTTCTAGCCTGCCACGGTGGACGACACGAGAAATGTGGAGGAAGAGAAGGAGGAGGAGGACGAGGAGGAGAAAAAAGAACAACAGAGTGACATGTTTCCAGGGGCTCCAGAGATGGAGGCCTCTGGAGGAGGAGGAGGGGGGGGGGGGGGGGGGGGGGGTCATAAATTTGACTGAGCCTGGCTGTTCTGGGCTGCCTGAGCCCACACTGGTTTGTTCAGGTGGCCCACTCCATCAACCCCTACAACCCCCCACCCGTTCCCCCGTCCCCACCACCCCTCGCCCGTCACCATTCGCCTGCGCACAGCTTCCACAGCTTCCACAGCTTCCACAGCAGTGGTGGAAAGAGTATACTCAAATGTTTTACTTACTGTAAGTAAAAGTATCAATGCTGCAATGTAGGAATACTCCGTTACAAGTAGACGTCCGGAATTCAAAATTGACTCGATTAAAAGTACCAAAAGTAAAAGTACTCAGTACGCAGAATGTCCCCTTTCAAGTTTTCAAATGTATAAACAGATCTACAAGCTCACAATGTGTCGCATCGCGACACATTGTGAACTTGTAGATCTGCTATTTTCAAAATCGACAAAGTCAAATCTACAAAGTAACCAGTAATTAGTTAGTGTAAAGTGTTCAAATAAATGTAAAAGTAAAAGTATAATATTTGGATCTGATGTAGTGGAGTAGAAGTATTGGAAATACTCCAGTAAAGTAAAACTACCTCTACCGAACCTCCCTCTGAAGGCAAAGCGTGTTGTTTGGGGAGAGTGTGAAAAAAGAAAGGCGTGCTTTATGGCTTCCGTTGTTTCTGCAGAGCTATGTGTGCCAAGAGAGTGACCTAGCGGCGCTAAAAGGAACATGCGTTTGTTCAGCACCGTGAACATGACTTGGGATTATTATTAGGAGGCTTGCTGGGCTTTTGCTCTTGATGAACTATGTTTAACCTGTATTTATACAGGGAAATGTTTTGCTGAGCGCTGCACGCGCACTCTCAGCAAAACACCCTGCTTCAAATTATACAGCTGAGGCGCGTTATTCACGCCCGGCCATCTAATCCAGGCCCAGGGTAGAGGACAGCAAGGGCGTCAATTGGGTATGGCATTTTATTTTTTTCCCCCTGTAGCCAAGGTATGGCAGCATACCTTTGGCTACAGGAAAAAAAAAATACTTCTTAAAATAAATTCATCATGCCTGTTGCTAAGTTATGGCAACATGACTGGTGTCTTGCACGCGCGTGAAGGTGAGCGTGCAAGACACCAATCATGTTGCCATACCTTTGCTGAACTGACGCCACTTGAGGACAGCAACTTGCAATGGGCCTGGTCTACAAGATACGCCAGTGGCGGGCGGTGCATTTTATACCCAGGCCTTCAATAGATATCAATCCACCCACAAGCTCAACGGTTAGAATTGCGCACAAATTCACATGATTATAGTGTCATTCGACATAACCAGGCAACAACAGACAACACCGATATCCAAACCAAGCTGATGAGATCGGAGACTGACTGAGTTACACACTGCACGAGCGCACACACACTTGCAGCTTAGCGCACAGTCAGATAGAGCCAACTTGCAACACAGACAGCAACAACAATATAGCCTATAAAACTATCAGTCAACACAGAGTACAAAATAACAGCCTATAAAGATCAATTAAACTCACCATGTCTGCTGGTGTGTCCATCAATGCCAAGCTTTTCTTTAAGTCCTACTCGAAAAAGGTTTGCCAAATTGTCCAGTCAATCCACACCAAATCTGTTTATTCTCCTCCTTCAGCCATGTTTTGTTATTTGTGCATTTGTTTGTGAGTTGATTTAGCGAAATGTACTCATCACGTATCAGCTCAGAGTAAACAGAAGAACATGAAAACAAAGGTTTGGTTTGGAGGAAGTGGTTCCCATTTCTCATTCCCATTGGACAGTTTTTCCAGGGAAACTTCCCAGGGATGGGATCTTTAGACTGTAGGGAAATGGGATGCTAGCAACGCCAAAATAAAAGCCTTTGGTTTCTGAGGCAAGCAAGCAATGTCGCCAGGGCCAGCTAGAAGGCTCTGCTATCTGAAAGAATACGCCCAGCAGGGCAAACTCAAATTTCCGTGACATTTTGCACGCACATGCCTCATGGTGGCGCTATAACAGGCTGATTCGTGTTTTCACCAATAACTCCACCGATCAGTGTAAAACTTTGTATGCACTCCCTATAAAGGCCAAGGAAAAACCTTTGCCCTGCATTTTTCAGATCTGCTTTTTATAGCGCCACGAGGAGGCCAACTTATGTAAAACACAATTGTTGATATTACTCCTGACACAAATCAGTACAAAGTATCTCTATAGTCATTTGATCAAAACTGATCTGTCCGATATTTCATATTCCATCCTATTTAGCTTACACTAGCTTCCAAAGTTTGCAGTATGAACAAAATGCCTCAAATCATAAACGCAGCTTGTGATTTCTGTGAAACTTTGCATATACATTCCCACTAGGTCATGGAACAAATGCCACCCTTTTCACATTGGCCTATTATAGCGCCACCATGAGGCCACAATAACCTTCCTAACCTGGCGGAGACCTGTGCTAGGAAGAGCACCTCTTTATTTGCTACTGCCGCCGTGCAGAGAGGATTTTTAACCTGAAAATGTTCTCTTTGCACAGGGGGGAGGAGGCATAGTGCGTACGTGTGTCCTCCCCCCGCGCATAAGGGGGGACCTTTTGATTTGTTGAAGCCCCTGGGCCCTTGGGAAGAGACACCCATGTATCTGTCAACTACTTCAAAAGTATATTGTAGCTGATTTGTAACCTTTCCCAAATGTAAGAAAGCTTTTTATTAGCATCTTTGCCACGGGCTACAAGACGTGCAACCCGAAGTATGGACTAGTATAAATAATTGAAAATATTTCTATTGCTTCAGTGTAATGCACTATAACGCATCTGGCAATAAAACAATTCTGATTCTGGTACAAAGAATGTGAGATAAGTGTTAAGTCTTCCATTAAACAACACACTTGGATCACAGTTGGTTAGATGGGCGCACACAGCACACACCCCATTTTGACTACACTGAGTTAGCCAACAAGGAATGTGTCCAGGAAGTTCATGATGTTAAGGAGGCCGCTGGGTTGTAGCTGTTGTTGTTGTTGTTGTTGTTGTTGTTGAAAGAATAAGAAATGTGTTATTTAACCTTCAAAAAGGACTGCTTAAATGGTTAAAGTTGATCTCCATAATATGCAGAAGACCAGAAGTGACAGCGTCAAGCAGCATTGATCCAAAAGGCATTCAATTTGTTTTGTCACAATAGGATGGGACGATAGTCGTTATTATCGGTATCAAATATCACATTTCAAAAGCAACCATCTTCGTCTGGCATCGAAACCTTGTAACTCTGTTTGCCTTCACCCTGTGAATAAAAAAGGTTTTAAATAGCCAAGCTTGCTCCAGTATATTATATGTTACTCCCGTAAATGGAACATCAACCTATACGACCAGCATACTGCCTCGATTACGCTGCGCTCCTTTATCGGAGAGTAACAGGAGAAAAAAGATGGTCACGTTGCTATATGAAAGCCACATCTGTGTGCCCTCTACCTTTTTCATTTTCCAACTTAAAACTCCTCCACACCACCCCCCCCTCTCCTCTCTGTCCTCACTGCCCCGCAGCCCGGCCTCCTAGCTGGCTCTCCACTTGGCTGCACGGTGCCCCACGCGAGGCCACTCGGTCTTTTGATGTGAAGCTGTTGACCGTTGGCTCGCGTGAGCAAGGCAGCCCTCTCTGCCGTGCCTTTGATCGCAGCCTGGGCTTTCTGGGTTGTTATTTTTTTTCTCCTCTCTAACGGAACCGACGGAGCGAGGTTTATGGGGTAGTATAGCTATATCAGCCTCCAACCTCCACTCACACTCCATCGCAGCTGGTCCACCACCAGCCAACCCCCACATCACCCCGCCCCACTCCGCCCGCTCTACTTTGGCACCTGTGTTTAGTTGAGCTATAGCCTTTTTTCCCCCTGACAGGTAAATCTCTACACTGGGCCTCGCATAGCTAGCGCAGCACTATGTGTGTATAGCGTCTTACTGTACAACCGCCCAAGCGGCCACCACCATGATACCTCAATCAACATCTGTCGTCAGCAGCCTATGTTGACCAGATGGATCCCCCTACCCTCTAATGAAACGGTCTGTCCGCCGCATGCCGGCGTCTTGAGTGGAAGAATTAATTAGTCCGGGAGAGAAAACGGCGTGAAAAGCGGGCGAGCTATACAGGTTATGGGCATGTGTTTTGTTTTGTTTTTTTGACGGCCCCAGACAAGCTGTGTTTACACTAGGGGGACATGAAAACATACACGCTGCAGTGACAAGTGGAACTTTCATGTGCCGTAATGTTGTGTCAGTTGAGTTAAAACAAGCCACTTGCGGCTATACGGCGGGTGTCAGCCCCTTGATCGCCCACCTTGACAAGTGCCAGCTGTTGTCAATGGCAATGTAAGAAATATACACACATGTGACCATACAGTATTTAAATATACCAACCAAAAAAAAAAAATATATATATATATATATATATAATATATATATATATATATATATATTTATAAATATATCGTCGTTGTCGGGTGAAAACCTTATATGTCCAAGACCGTTCGTTTTGTATTTATCATTTTAAAAATGAACTAAACTAGTGAAAATAGCAGATCTACAAGCACACAAAGCCTCGCGGTGCGGGGCGTTGTGTGCTTGTAGATCGTCTGTTTTCACTATTTTTGTGTGACAGCCTTGTATGATGAAGCAGGGCTTTACTTGGTGAAAAAACGTACAAACTTGAAACTTGGAGATACGAGGTTAGTGGCCGACAATGACAATATACATGTATATACATATATACATGTATATGTATATATGTATATGGATGTATATATGCATATATGTATTGCTTTAGGCACATATAGGTGAGTCATGTGTTGACACATTCCAGTTAGGGAGCCAAACCATGGGAGAGGCCTCCAGCCTCCAAGAAGGTCAAGTGCAACACCTGCACGGCGGCTCCAGTGTTTTCCCACTCATCACCTCCTCCTGCCCCGCCGCTGGTCACCTCCTCCTCCTGAGGAGGCCGGGGCTCAATGGGGGTCGTTCAGCACATATGCACACAAGATACCTATCTGTGGAGACAGGACAGCAGGCTAACGCAGTCTGTGTCCTCCAGCCAGGGATGGGATAGCAGGAGGAGGCTCTCTGTGCGTGCAAAGCTCCAATCCATCATTGTCAGGAGCTCCTTGTGTTGTCTGGCCATACAGGACCCCCCCTCTCTCTCTCTCTCTCTGAGCCCCCCCACCCACCACACACACACACACACACACACACACACACACACACACACACACACACACACACACACACACACACACACACACACACACACACACACTGAATGACAGGGACGTGCAGAGAATGTTAGAGAGGCAGGGGCTGGAACGCGTCGCGCTGCGACGTGTTGTGAGCTTGGAGGTCGGCTATTTTCGGTGTGTGAAACCACACTGAACTAAGCATAACCAAGTCAATACTGGAGATGTGGCGTAATGGCATGGATGTCTACACAGAGAGGGCAATTCTTTCAACATAAGATGCTGCATTCAAGTTCAGCAGAGGTTGGTAAAGGTAATTCTCTTGAATGCTGCCTTCAGGTATGGCGTGGAAAGAGGGGCATTTGCTTTTCTTTCACCATAGTAAAAACTGCATTAATGGCCTGAAGAGGGCACTTTTTACAGAAGGATAAAAGGGCAGGGGCTCAAGCCCCCTTTGATGTCTATGTGTGCACGTGCCTGCTGTATGAACTCGGGGATGAAGCACTCACTGACTCCTGTAAAAAAAAACAGGCTTTCCACTTAGCCGTGGCTCTATAAAAAGGGCCAGTGCACTCAGTGTGCCGTTAATTACCCCCACTTCCAAGTGGAGTGAAACCCCCCATTAAGTTAACATAATGGACTCTGTCACCACTTCCCCCCCTGGCTTGAATAATGGCCTTGTCGTCAACGCCGAGCAGAGGGGCTTTAAGATACACATCCCGAGATTCTTCCTCCCGTGTTATGTCAGATTACGACATACGCGGGCGGCAACAATGTCCAAAATCCTCGGCTCGAATCGCAAACATCCCCGCGCGTCCACTTCATAAGCTCCCTCTTCCGTTTAGTTACGGAGTGGAGGGGGGAAAAAAAGTATGTGGTAACCTCTGTAAACAAGAGAGAGAGAGAGAGAGAGTTTGTTGTGTTGGCGTGGAGCTTTGCGAGCTGGAAAGCAAAGTGACCCTCGTCCATGTCTCTCAGAGGTCATTTGAAAACACAAACAAAAGCGATGTGTAGGAGAGCAGTACAGAAGGTCAGGCTGAAGAATTATGGAGTTCTAATCCAGGTCTGGTTACATCTCACTGTAATGGTCTGTACGCCGGCCAAGGGCAGCAATAAGCTCCAATGTTTATTGGGCTCCTTGGAGATTGTGTGTGTGTGTGTGTGTGTGTGTGTGTGTGTGTGTGTGTGTGTGTGTGTGTGTGTGTGTGTGTGCGTGTGCGTGTGCGTGTGCGTGTGCGTGTGCGTGCGCGTGTGTGTGCGTGTGTGTGTTTGTGTGCACATTATATCATACACATTATATATTTTGTGTGTGTGTTTGTTTACAGTATCTGTTTGTGCCTTTTGAAATGAATGTGTACTGGTCTAATGAGGAAACAGACAGCTGACAACAAAGTGGCTTGTTTTTCTTCAGGTCCGACGTACAGTGAATAATGCCGTAGCTATAGCAAGACAGAAGGAAAAAAAAGAAAACGTTGGAGTCAAATTCAATTACTTTAAGTGGACCAGACTGAGAATGAGTGGGCCTGTTTCAAATTGGACCCATTTTCGGCTCACAAAAACAACCATTTTACTGGCCTAAACGTAACATGACCTCAATGGGCATTGCCACTGAGATTAAGATTTTTTCTTTTTTACTGGACAAAAGGGGCCATCAACAGCTAATGTCTGTAACTCAACGCAAGAAACGTTAGTGTAGATATGGACAATTATCACCCGACTGTCAGTGCCCTACATTCTGGAGTTCAATATCTTCGGAGCGGCTCATATAATTCTCCGTATAGGATTGGCTGCTTTGTTGCATGCTGGACTAAGGTTTCACCCTCCCGTCTTTGAACTTCTCAGCACTGTACGGGCCATTGTGCGTGCAGTTCAGCGTCAGAGCGCAGCTCCTGGGAGCCATATAACCTTCCGTCTCGGGCCTCGGCAGCTAGACCTTTTCAATGGCCATCACTCTGGAACGCATTACCTGGAAAAAGACATGGTTTTGAAGCATAGACAGAAGTGTGTCAGGCCAGCCCAAGGTAATATCCGTTGGCAATCAATCTGTCCCCCCCTCCCCTCCAACGGAGGCTCATCCGGCCGCTAAGCTCTCCCCGCACGGGAAGAAGAAGAAGAAGCAACAGACCTCTCTCACGTGAGGCCATTCCTCTCGTGGTTCCACATCACATCCCCTCCCCTCCCCTCCCCACACACACACACACACACACACACACACACACACACACACACACACACATCTGCTCATGGGTATCTTCTTGTAAGGAAGCTTCGGTGACACAATACAGCTTTGTCTGCGGCAGACAACGATGATCTTACCTTGGTCGGGGGAGACCGATCGAGAGAAAGAGAGAGAGCGAACGAACGAAAGAGAAAGGTAAATTACATAATGAGATCAAGGGCCAGCGTGTTTGTGTGACCCAGTTTTTTGAGGAGCAGCGGTTATAAGCAAGGCACTCGGTCTGAAAGCCATTATGCACTCTGACAAGTCCAAAATGAATGGGCCATTGCTCTAATGTGGAACAGAGACGGGGGCCACGGATACTTCAAATGTTTCAAATTCAGCAAGACGGTGACCTCCCTCCGGAGGCCTGCGAAAATAAATCCCCCAGTCACACACTCCGACCGCAGGAAAGGAGAAAAATGGGCCCTGTCTGTGCAGCCCCCCCCCCCCCCCCCCCTCTCTCTCTCTTCCCCCCCCCCCCCCTCTCTCTCTCTCTCCAGCACGTGAGACAAAGTGAAAAAGTATGCAGTGCTCTATGCTGGGATTGTGTTGCATGTTTGCTGGATCGTTGTCTATATATCTGTGTGTGTGTGTGTGTGTGTGTGTGTGTGTGTGTGTGTGTGTGTGTCTGTGTGAGTGCGTGCGTGCGTGCATGCGTGCGTGCGCGTGTGCGTGTGCGTGTGTGAGAGTGTGTGAGCGTGTGTGTGTCCGTGTGAGTGTGTGAGTGAGTGTGTGTTTTATCTTGGTGATATACTGCTTTTGTCTCTTGTTCTCATATTGTCTCCGTCTGTCTGCCGTTTGGTACGGCTAGACCTGTGGTTCTGGTGCCCACGCGGCAAAGACCATCAGTGCATCTCTTTTATGATGTTTGCAACATTTTAGGAGAGGCAAACAAATAAAGCTAAACAAAAAGAAAGTAACACAGAATATAGATAACGAAAGATGAAACAATGAAGAAAAATTTAACATCGAAATAATAAGGCGATGGGGTTTTTTTAAACAAAGAAAAGTGCAGTTCAGACATGAGTCACCTCAATGCATTTCTACACTCTCTTAAGCGAACACTGAGAATGTCACTGTGCACCATTGTTGTATGCTGAAAAAAGACAAAATGCCCTTACTTGAAATCACCAGACATTCCAGGTTAACCACCTAAACATGACCTGAGTTACTTTGCTCTGTACTTGGTGTGGGTTCAAGTGATCTTGTGACCAATATGCCGCTGGTTCAAGTCCCAAGACCAAATAGGAAAAGCAGATAGTTACCATAATGACACTTTATCCTCCATCTGCAAACACCAGCCCCCTGCCCTTGAGCATGGCATTTAAAGTAACTAAGTACATTTACTGTACATGAGGTATTTGTTTTTACTTTGAGTATTTCCAATTTCCAATACTTTTACTTCTATTCCACTATCCCTCGGATCCAAATATTGTATTTTTACTCCACTACAATTATTTGAAAACTTAATTACTAGTTACTTTGCAGATTTTGATCATTATTAGAAAACATACATTAACCACTTCAGCCCTAGCCTATATACAGTACATTTCGGGCATTTGAAAATAGCTGATCTACAAGCTCACAGTGAGCTTGTAGATCTGCACAGTTTTCACAGTCACACCGGAAAAATATTCTACCTATGAGAGTGGATTCCACCAATGCATTTCAATGGGAAAGGCATGTATTTATGGTCTTGCGCAGCTTTCAGCGTGCCGCGCAGACCTTGCGTTTATGCTTGAAGCGCTGTTTTTCCCCTCTGTCCAATTGGGTCGCATTGTGAGTCACATCACCATGAGCTGTGGGCTTAGAGGTCGGCTATGTTAGCTATTTTTTTCAATCATCTGAAAGTGAAACATTTTGAGAATGTTTGACTTGTTTCTTAAAGGGTTTAAAAAAGTACAAAAGAAACAATTACCGGTATATTTGTATAATAGAAGTTCAAATAAAACAGTTCAAATAAATGGGACAAACAAGACAATAAACATACAGTGCAGAATAAACTAAACCCTACATACTTCATTGACCGGGCGCGTCCCCTCTATTTTCCCCAGAACACATTGCACTGGTTGTATATAAGCTATTTTCAAAGAATATTGGCCCGCCATGTCCAGAATAGGCTATTAAAGGTAGCAGAGACCCCAAACATCTTAACATATATACAAATGTACTAACTAGTCAACCTCTCTGTCGTGGTCTATATAGAGGGCAGCTACAGGGCGGGGCTATTATAGGATGTGGTAGTCAGTCCTCCGGGACCAGTTGGCATACAGCAGTGGCTCCCAAACTTTTCAGGTCGAGACCCAAAAAGTTCCATATTTTTTAAATGCAGGAAAAGATTTTTACTCAAGTCGTGACCCATACAAATTGGTCCGTGACCCACAAATGGGTCCCGACCCACTGTTTGGGAACCACTGGAATACAGAAGCGGAGGCATACAAAAAGAGCCGACACATGCACCAGATGATCTTCACACTGGGACCCCAGAGTCTACTGGGCCTGGGAATACAAGGAGGTTTCTGCCTTGACACCTCTGGGACCTTGAGCTGTGTCTGAAATGTATAGGCTGAAGTGGTTAATGTATGTTTTGTAATAATCCATTATATAATTTTAGAGAGAGGTCAGTCAGTCAGTCAGTCAGTCACAAATGCATTTCCACCTTTATCTCTTCAGCAACTGATCCCAATTTTCACATTTTTCATTGGCCATTAGCATTATACAGAGGCTGACGGAGCCCGATTTCCATTTTCACCAAATTCAAGCTATTTCTTAGCGTTTTTATACCACTTCTGTTCAACTCAACTTCAGCCTGTTGTCAGGGCAACGGTCCGTTCCTCCAGGCCATGGGATCTGTAACCCCACACCCACCAATCTCACAGTTAGGAATGTTGCAGTGTCTCTCTCTCTCTCTCTCTCTCTCTCTCTCTCTCTCTCATGTGGTTTGCCTGCATGCACGGGTCACTCATGCACCGGGTGCATTTGATGTGTGTCTTATCTTCCGACGGGTATGGCAAAATTATGTAGAGCAAGCGCATACATCCTCATACTTCTATTCACCTAATTTAGCTGTTAAATTATTTGTATCCATCAAAAAATATACACTCCTCCATGGGCTGCTCCTTACATTATGATGCCCCCACATATTCTCACGCACGCACCAGTTACAGTTACTTTCTCCATAACCCACACTCTGCACATATATTGGAGCACATATCTTCAAACGGGTAAGGTCTAGTAATAATAATCTATAAAATAACTAGTAACTGAAGTTTTCAATTCATTGTAATGGACAGCACAATATTTTCCCCTGACATGTAGTGGAGTGGAATTGTAAAAGTACTGAAAATTTGAAATACTCAAGTAAGTACTCAGGTTTCTAGTGTTCCGGGGTGTTCCAATGGAAAAAGAAGGACTTCCCACATGGGGTGCACTCTTATTGTATATTGTTGTGTTACTGTATGTGTTATTCTAGTTGGGGGAAAACGGGTTATGTGTTTATGGTGATTAATGCTTGGTTTATATTGGTTTATCATATATTTAACATACAACAACATAAATGTTCCTATAGTTACAAACACCATGGGAGATATGGGTAGGCTTATAGCTGTGTCGGGCCCCTGAGAGCTACCACAAAACCCTGTTATGTGTATCAAAATGTTGGGATGACACTTCCTGCAAATGGCCCCCACACCCCCATTGCAATTGTTAAACAATTGTTCATATTGGCATACAAGCAGATGTGTCGATGGATACGTATGTCGGGTGCAAAACTGGATAACTGGACCATCACAAATTCGTCATGTACTTCAAAATGGCCACCAGCGTTTGGCAATTAGGCTCTATTATCCCATTGCAGACGCATGTAAAAACAAGATCTTAGTAACCCTGAGAACCAAATGAAATACTTTTATCCTTTATCGATTACTCACTCCAAGGAGACTTGAATTCATGGATATGTTTTAGTTTTTGTTGCATTCCTAAGCCAATAATTCGATGACCAGCAGTGGTTTCCTATGGAGACACAAAGGAGTCTGTTTGTGTCTCCACACGAGTAATAAAGTCATTTTGGGGGTGAATTATTCCATTAAGGTATAACATAAAGTAAGTAAGTCATTTCATTATTAAATTATAATTAGCATACACAATACTTTTATACATCAATCATGGTGGATGGCATTGGTAGCTGGCCCGGAGGTTGCAGCACTGACTGAGGACTTTGAAGATGCACACCAGCTCATGAGCCGACTAAATGATGTGCTTAGACCATGACCAGAAAGCAAGACGTCTTTCAGCATGAGAAGCTAGCATGGCCTTCAGCACTCCAAGGGAGGAAAAGAACAACATGGAACCAAGAGTGACCTTCTAATATGAGGACCTGTCTCCAGCTCAGTCCCTGATGCTACATGGCTCTTTTATCTATTTTTTCGCGGGCCGCTCACCCCCAGCCGTTCTTGTATTCTTTTGTTTTACTGCGGTTAAGGTTAGGAATATAGGGTTAGACATAAAGTAGCTGTACAGAGGTTACGTTTAGGAATAAGGTTAGCTTTAGGCATTGTTTTACTGGGTTTATGATTAGGAATAAGGTTAGGTTTACCCATGGTTTTACTGAGGTTACGTTTAGGAATAGGGTTAGATTTGGGAATAGTTTTAGTGAGGTTACGTTTGGTTAGGTTTAGACATAGTTTTACTGAGGTTACGTTTAGGAATAGGGTTAGGTTGAATCCATAGTTTTACTGAATTTAAGTTTAGGAATAAGATTAGGTTCCGACATAGTTTTACTGAGGTTATGTTTAGGAATATGGTTAGGTTGTATCCATAGTTTTACTGAGGTTACGTTTAGGAATAGGGTTGGGTTGTATCCATAGTTTTACTGAGGTTATGTTTAGGAATAGGGTTAGGTTGTATCCATAGTTTTACTGAGGTTAAGTTTAGGAATAAGATTAGGTTCAGACGTAGTTTTACTGAGGTTATGTTTAGGAATACCTGGTGGAGACCTGGGGCGAGCGTTCTTGTGTTCATTCAGATGATGAAGCCAGCAGTTGTCAATTTGATGAATGTGCCCAGCAGGTATTCATCCCATACAAAGTGCTGCGCAATATGGCACGTGCAGACCTTGCTTGGGTCTTCGGATAAACTCCCTTAAAGGTACAAGCAAGAGCTGCTGTCAGTGGTATCTGATGATTCAATCAGTTTACAATGACAGTGACACAGCACATGCACTCCAACATACACTCACGCACGCACGCACGCACGCACACACACACACACACACACACACACACACACACACACACACACACACACACATTGAGTTACAGACTCTGGAAGGAGATTCAAGTTTATGGTGCCATGTGTAGTATAATGATTTGTGTTCCACAACACAACTTTGAATTTCCTGAGAAAGCCATTCCCTGGTACTAGTCCGTTTGTTTTGCACCGGAGACTTGACCTTCATGCGATATTTCAGCCTTTCATGTGGGTCGAGTTAGTTTTGACTGACCGACTACTGTATGGCAGCCACCAGGGCGTGAATTTATCTATCAGCACGTCATCTTCCAAATTTGTTGCTATTTTCACAAAATCAACGATAGTTATCTATTAAATGAACACAGACATGTAGAATTATGTCATTATTTGAAAAGATGAAAAAAAGAAAATCAAGTATGGTTTTTAACCCATTGTCGATTATTGTCATCCCGCTCCAGCTGTGGGATGATGTTGAGGTTTTTTTTTCTTCTTCTTTTCTTCTTCTTCTTTCCTCATTACAATAATTGCGTACAGTCGTGATCACAACAGACAACCACTTTGTTTAAAATGCACACCAGTGACAGCTGGGCATTCGTGTGGTCTGGTAGGCCTATTGTGTCTGTCTAAGGTTTGGGTTCTGGTGGCGGTAAGTGCATGGGCACCGCACCGCAGAGCTTTTCCCATCATCAGCTTCACCCCTCTTGAAGGATTCCAGCATCTGTTTGTTCCACATGCCCTTTTCCGCAGCCTAAACAAGGGAGGTGACTGCCTGGTGCGTGGAAGAAGAGATGAGAGGATGACATCAGTGTTTCCCTGCTGCGTCTCCCTTGGGTGTCACAATATCACATGGTCCCGGTTTTGGAGCTCAAAGCGCTCAATGTATCCCCCCCATCTGCTGAACATGGGGGGGCCTCGAAGAGACATCGGAAAGGAGGGCCACACGACACACAACAGGCCAGATCCGACCGCGGATGAACAAGGGCGAAGGGGGCTGGTGCATTTGGATGCAGATGAAACATGGTTGCGAGAGGGGGGAAAAAGGGCTGCAGTAAAATAAAAAATAAAAATGAAGACAGGGGTCACATATGCTTGCGGAGAGGGAAGAATGTTGCCCTGAAGATCATAAGCGGAGAAATAATTTATCACTGCTTAGTCTATCATTTCTTCCTTGGCAGAGACAGATGAGCCTGAAGTCAGATTGGATCACGTTCTTGCCTTTCTTGGGGGGGTGAGAGGGGGCTGTTTGGAAGACACGAACAAGCACGCTTGTATCGCAAAACCTCATCATCGCATGCATGCACACACACACACACACACACACACACACACACACACACACACACACACACACACACACACACAGAGATAGATAGATCTTAGGTAGTTATGTTTGGTGAAAGGTAAGCAATATGTGCTCAACTCATTAATAAACCATTGTATTTTGTAGTTTTAAACTAGTGTAGGCTAGCTACTACAATTACTGTACATTGTTATTAGGGGTCTAGGCTATAGGGGCCCCAATACTTAATGTAAAGTACTTGTGTAAATGCATTTAGTTACTTTACACCACTGGAATACTGTGTTTGTAGCAGATCCCAGAGCAGTAATTAGCAGCGTCAGCTCAACGAGCATCTGCCCCCCATAATGATGATGCTGACTTCATTTGAACATGATAATTGTTAATTGCAGAGTCAGAGGCCCACATTGGATAGCATATGAACGCATGCCGCCAGACAAACATGCTAGTTCATCAATCGTCGAACCTGTTAAAAGTTTTTTTAAAGCTTTCATGTAAGAGGATATGTCTATTGTAACCCATTGTTTTGGGGGGAATTCGCGATCCGTCAATGTCAACACTTTACAAACAAAAGTTGTAATTTTGTGGCTGTATCCAATTTCCTACACTGCGCCAGAGAGTGCACTATGATTAAGCTGACGCGAGACGCAACAGGACAGATACTGTATAGGCTTTTTTTACATGATGAAGTTATATTGTCTAGTCAGATCTTATAGCTGCATAGCATCCGTTCTGTCAGCCATGTCTTGTCTTTTCAGTCTCCAAGCAATGTGCAGTGGAACCAATCCAATCCAATCAACTTTATTTGGTGTGGGCTGGGCAAACAGACTATAGTACTTGTCCTCCTTTATTAGTGTGGTTGCCCAAGTACTTTATTCCATCCATCCATCTTCCCCTCCTAGATAAAGCTTTTTTTGCTGCGCTACTCCTCCCACAGTTTTGGTGGCACGGACTTGGGCCATTATGTCAAACTTTCCGGCATCATTGGGAATCGATTCCTTGCATTTTGCTAAGAGATACGTCATATAGTTTAATGTATATAAAAGTATTATTATGTCTATGTCACCGCCTTTTAGGAGACACTAAGCTACAACTTCTATCTCTGCTCCGGCAAATTCTCTAAATCACATCCTAGATGAGGGATGGAATCCAGTGAGTAGCCCTCCTAGCCTCCATAATAAACACCACAAGCAGCTATAACATACAACACCAGACTTCCTAAAGTATATCTAAACAAAGGATGTGGGGGGATTTTCTTTTTTTCTTCAGCCCTGTTCTTATGTAAGTTAAACTGAACCATAGATGATGATGCTAAAACACAAGTATGAGCTAATTGCCAATTGGCAGTACAACACATATCCACACTCCGTTGCAGCTGACTCACGTCTTTGATGTCTGATTAGATACTGCTGGGCCCAGCTTGTGCTTCTAACCTCCTCAGCATGCAGACAAGAGCCTTATTATAAAAGGAAATGATGATCTTATTAAGGAGGCTGCTGACCTCGGTGACATTTCTTTTCTTCCTTTCCTTTGGGGGGGGGGTCTTATTTGTGTAATGACAGCCAACTGTGCAACAAAGATAGTAACGCCACTGGGGACGTTTCGACTCCTCCCCTCCCAGGTGTCCTCGAGACATTCTCGTCTATGTCTGTCAACGCGAGGATGAATCACTGATGGCGAGGCTTTAACAGGCGTTCCATTGGAGTGGAGCTATAAGCAGGATGTTTGGGAATGCTGGGATTGACTTGTTGTTTTGTCCTACGGTCTGATGATGATCCCACATGCATATTGCTGAATGAAGCATGTTCATTCAGCAAGGATGAATGAAAGATGTTCTTCATAGACTTGCTTGCAGTCAGTGAAGTAAAAGTACTGAAAATTGGAAATGCTCCAGTGAAGTAAAAATCAGAATAGTACTTGATAGTCAGGGGATTTCTTCAGAAATAGTGTCAAATCCTGGAATAAATTCCTTCCCAAAACATTTCTTCACCAATGTGTTTGTAAAGGTGTCTAGTAACCCATCTCATAAAGAGTGACATTCAGTTTCCCTATAGGAGAATCCTTTACAGCTGATGAAAGTTGGAGTCCCATCAAATTAACTATACAGGATAAAACACATCAAAATAAATATGCTTTAAGTAGCATGTGAGGGGTCAAACTAGGTTTTTGGAGCGGTGTGAAGCACAGCTCCGCTATGAGCAGCAATGTGTGTCCAGTGTCCCACAAGTGTGTCCAGTGTCCCACAACTATCTGGTTGAGTTTGAACTGTTTTCGCCACCTAGTGGCGGAAGAAATTACCTCTGGGAACTCAGATTGAGTTGACTTTTTTCAAATTGATTACTCATGCCATGGACACTTGAGTTCAATTATATATATATATATATTTACCTGGAACTGCTCAAATTCACCGCTCCACTTCGAACCGAGGTTTGATTTTTTTTAATGATTCTGAATACATTGCAAGCATTTTTTTTTTTTTTTTTTTAAATAAAAAATCTTTGGGCTAAAAACAGCCCCCCCATACAATTATGGTTTAGTGATGAGTCATCACTTTTCACAGTTTTGTGGGAGCTGCTTTTACCCCAAGGAATGTTTTCCGTGCAAAACAAATGCTTGCAATGGATTCAGACTCATGTAAAACCCCTAGTTTGACCCCTCACATGCTACTTAAAGCATATTTATTTTGTTGTGTTTTATCCTGTATAGTTCATTTAATGGGACTCCCAACTTTCATCAGCTGTAATGTACGGAGCCCTGGATCGGCCGTTGCATAAAAAAAAGAAAAAAAAAAAAAAAAAAAGAAGCTATTTCGTGGCCACGAAATACTATTTCGTGGGCACGAATTACTATATCGTGGGCACGAATTACTATTTCGTGGCCACGAAATACGTTTTTTCAATTTTTTTTTTATTTTTTTTTATTCGTGGCCACGATGGTGGGACCACGAAATACTATTTTGTGGGCACGAATTACTATATCGTGGGCACGAATTACGATTTCGTGGCCACAAAATAAGTTTTTTCAAAAAATGTTTTTTTTTTTTTTTATTCGTGGCCACGAATAAGCAGAAGTCTCGGTAGGTCCGTCATGGGTGCTGGAACGCAAGTGGAGTGGAGAGCATATAGATTACTCTAGTCTGGACTGGAGAGCAGTATTGCAGTAAGCAGACAAGCAAGCTGAAGTGGACCCCACCTCACGTGTAAGTTTGGAGTTCATTCATTAACTTAGTAGTTTGTGAAAGTAGGCTGTTCCAAAACAGAACCATAATAGCAGCCGTGACTGTTTGAAGTCTGTTTGAAGTCTGTTTGTGTTAGCACAATGCAGCTAGCTAGCAAGCTAGTGTTTATAGAGGCCGGCTCGCTCGTCTCTGGTTACTGTAGCACTGCTCTCCAGACTAGAGTAATCTATATGCTCTCCACTCCACTTGCGTTCCAGCACCCATGACGCTCCTACCGAGACTTCTGCTTATTCGTGGCCACGAATAAAAAAAATAAAAAAAATTGAAAAAAAAAATTGAAAAAAAAAATTATTTCGTGGGCACGAAATAGTAATTCGTGCCCACGATATAGTAATTCGTGGCCACGAAAAAAAAAAAAAAAAATTATTTCGTGGCCACGAAATAGTAATTCGTGCCCACGAAATAGTATTTCGTGGCCACGAAATAGTTTTTTTTTTTTTTTTTTTTTTCAATTTTATTTTATTTTTATGCAACGGCCGATCCAGGGCTCCGTAGTAATGCATTCTCTATAGGGAAACTGAATGTCAGTCTTTGTGAGATTTGTTACTAGACACCTTTACAAAAACATTGGTGAAGAAATGTTTTGGTAAGGAATTTATTTCAGGACTTTTTAAGATATCACCTGACTACTTTACACCACTGAGGATGTTGTTCACAGCAGCAGATGCCAGCAGTGTGTGATATAGTATACTGGATGTGGAGAGAGGCCAAATTGAATAATGTAGAAAAAAAATAGCTTTTTCCCACTCATTACTTATTTTATTTTTTATCTTGAAAGTGTTTTGAAAAATGTGGTCCTGAAAATGTTTGTGAACCACTGATTAAAAGGCATCTGTAGGCCTCAGGTCTAAATTAAGATTTTAGACTTTTTACAAGCTCACTTTGTGCCGAGCTGCACGAAAAGTTGCATATCTGCTATTTTTGGACGTAAAAAAAAAAAATCACACCCGTGTGAACTGAGCGGTGGTTTACCCACCAACCCCCCCCCTCCCCCCCTCCCCTCGGGCCGCAAAAGTCTAGAGTTCAGGCCGCTTTTTTTGAAAAAAAGTTTTTGAAAAAAAAAGTTTTTTGAAAAAAAAAAGTTTTTTGAAAAAAAAAGGTTTTTTGGAAAAAAAAAGTTTTTTGAAAAAAAAAAGTTTTAAAGTTTTTGAAAAAAAAGTTTTAAAAGTTTTTGAAAAAAAAAAGATTTGGAAAAAAAAAAGATTTGGAAAAAAAAAGTTTTGAAAAAACTCGGGCGTGCTCAAACAACAGTAATAACTGCGTATTACCTTACTGTACTTTACTGTACTGTATACTGTACCTAACTGTACTGTATACTGTACTCTACTGTACCTAACTGTACTGTACTGTACATATTCTGTGTTCTATATCTATGAATTCGATGTGTTCTAGATCTATGAATTCTGTCACCTCCCCCCCCCCCCCCCAGGGTTGTCTCAACAGCACCCCCCCCCCCCCCCCCCCCCCCCGAGGGTTGTCTCAACAGCACCCTCTCACCCACCAATCTGAGTTCCCAGAGGTTCTTTTTCTCGCCACTAGGGTACTTACCCACCAACCCCTCCCCCCTTCCCCCCTGTGTGTGTGTGTGTGCGTGTGTGTGTGTGCCTGGCCTGGCCTGGCCTGAAAACAGCGCCCCTCCCTTAACATGTGTGGTCATAAAAGGTACTACACCACAGGCTTGAGGCTACATACAGACCCACCCACCCACATACAAACATACCTACACACACGGCCACGCTATGGAGACGGTGTGACCACCGCTCAAAAATGTTTGTGTAAAAAAAAGGGAATAATACGAAAACTGACAATCAAGAGTATGAAAACGTTTGAGAACCACTGTTTGAGCAGATAATCTGCCAGAGATGACCCAGACTGAAGAGGTTAAGAACTCTCCGAGTCGACGCTCAATTGCCAATTTTTTACGATAGATGGCAAGCGCTTATCAACATTCATAAACCCTCTCACATTCCCTGACCCAGACCCATCCCAAAGAAACATTCTTTCTCTGAGGTGAGCAACCTCATATACTCTGACGTAAATGGCTCCCCATTGTACTCTGGTCATTTATTTATCTACCTTTTCTCTTTTGTTTTAGTTTTTTCCTTTCTTTTTTTTGCTTTCTTTTGCAATTCTTTACATCCCATCCTACCAATGCAATTTGTGATGTGTATACATTGCTACCGCATAGTTTCATCTTAGTTATAACATTATACTAAAACCTTGGTAGAATATAAGCATCTTAAATTGCAAGCTTCCCAAAATACCATCCTTTACTTTGTTTTAAACACAACACAAAAAAGAAAAGAAAAAATACACACTACATTTCTTCTTTTCCTTTTTCATTGTTGCAGTTGCTGATGTAATTTCCTCTTGGTTTACGTTTTGTCCTGTCTGTGTTTTGTCTTGTAAAAGTAAAAAAAAAAGAAAAAGAAAAATCACAGTGATATGTTAACAATGATAATTAACCCTCTTTTCTCTGTCTCACCAATAAAAAATAAATAAAAAAAGAAGGGAGAAGAAAAGAGATGACCAGACTTGCAGATGTTGATGGGAGGAGGCAGCGGTGACGGTTGACTTGTGGACCTCAAACACCTGCATGCTCCAGACTCCAGAGCTTCACATGCCACTCTGCTGTGAGCTGTGTGTGAAAGTGTGGTCTGCTCACCCTCATCATGATCCCAACGTTTGGTTGGCTTAGAGGCATTCATTCACAGTCTATGATTTAGAGCTGAGAGCTGTTCATTCATGCACACGCTTATCACAACCACTTACTCACCAATGCAATCACACGTGCTTGTGTGCGCACTCGCACACACACGATAGGCTTTATGTAGCCTGTGGCGGGTTCAACCCTAACCTCAGTGGGGGTATTTCTGAATGGATATGTTTCTAAGTGGGGGTGTTTCTGAATGGAGGTCTGCCCCCCCTGTGGTTGCTGCCTGGTTCGATTCCTGAGCCCGACCAGGTTTGCAGCGTGTCTCTCCCGTTTCCTGTCAGTTTACTGTCCTGTCAATAAAGGCATGAATAAAAACATATATTAAAAAAAAAATGAAAATCTTCTACACTGGATTTGACCTAGTCGGGCTTCCTGCACAGGTGCTGACATTTCTTTTATCATTAAACTAATAGACCCTGCATGCTTGCTCAGGGGCTAAATTGAATATTGACCTTCAGGCCAGAACGTGTGTCTAGGTGAGACATATGACCTCTGCCACGGTCTAAATGCCTCAATAGAAGTGCAGGGAGACAAAATACCACCACCCCAATTGCATAAGTCATATGTATTAACATTCTCTACCACAGGGGTCTTCAACAGGGGGTCCGGGACCCCTAGGGGGTCCTCAGAGTTACTACATGGGGTCCTCCAAATCTTTGTGTGATAGAAACTTTGATTCTCCTTTTTTATATTAACCATCTGAACCCTAGTATGCATATTCTGAGAACTTTAGCCAAAAATAGCTGATCTGCAAGGCGTTGTGAGCTTGTAGATCGGCTATTTTCGGCAAAGAGGGGAAAAAGAGCAAACTAGTGACGAGTGATATAGGTCACGTTTATTCAATATTGAAGGTTCAAGTGGTTAAATATATGAAAACACAAATTGACATGAATCCAAAATACACCGATGATTGTGCCGTCAAACGATGAAACTATATAGGTATCTATATCTATGGGTTGTGGGGGGTCCTTGCTTCATCTCTCTCTCGACTAAGGGGTCCTTGGCCTGAAAACGTTCAAGACCCCTGGCATAAGTCAAATGTATTCTCTACCATACAGATTAAAAAAAAGAAAGAAAAAAAGAAAAAAAAATATATAAAAAAAAAAACATATATCCATGACACAGAATGGGTCACGACCCCATGTTTGGGAAGAAGACCTGCACACATCCATCCATCAGAGTCAAATGAGTGGGCGTGATATGAAGCAGAGGTGATGATGAATGGAGGAGCAGCTATTCTCAGCTCTATAATCACGCCGTATGATGACACACCTCTGTAATTCTCCCCTGACACACTTAGTGCCTCGCCAGGCTGGCACAGACATGCAACACCAATAAATAGGCATTCCTGTCCTGCCCTCCTCAACCTCCTCCTCTTGGAAAAGTCTAAACACCTTTTTGTTTTTCTTCTTTTTTTTCATGCTTTTTAGTGCTAAGATGCTGACACATCAGTATGTCTGCGCCGGCGCTGCACTCTGTATCTTTGTCAAGCACAAATTATATATATATATATATTGTACAAATAGCAGCAAATCAGCAAAAAAAAATCACACCCGTGTGAACTGAGCGGTGGTTCCCCCCCCCCCCCCCCCCCCCTTCCCCCCTGTGTGTGTGTGTGTGTGTGTGTGTGTGTGCGTGTGTGTGTGTGTGTGTGTGTGCCTGGTCTGTCCTGGCCTGAACAACAGCGCCCCTCCCTTAACATGTGTGGTCAGAAAAGGTTACTGCAGGCTACAGACAGACAGACAGACAGACAGACAGACAGACACGGAGACAGACATACCCACACACACGGCCACGTATAGGAGCGTTGTGACCACCGCTCAAAAAGGATTGGGTGTGCAAATTCTTGATTTTTGAGCGGTGGTTACACCGTCTCCTATACGTGGCCGTGTGTGTATGCGTCCGTCCGTGTGTGTGTGTCTGTATGTAGCCTGCAGGCCTGCAGTACCTTTTATGACCACACATGTTAAGGGAGGGGCGCTGTTGTTCAGGCCAGGCCAGACCAGGCACACACACACACACACACACGCACACGCACACACACACACACACACACACACACACAGGGGGGAAGGGGGGGGGGGGTAAACCACCGCTCAGTTCACACGGGTGTGATTTTTTTTTAAATGTAGGATTGTAGGAATGTCTCTGTCAGGATTCAAATTCAAATTCGATCTACAAGTGTTTCGAGCTTGTAGATCAGCTACTTTTGTGTGACGCTGTCTGTAGTATCATCAAGTAGGGTCAGGAAAAAGGTGGTTTCTGCCTGACAGTGACGATATAAGTGACGATATATATATACGAATTACATTAATGACATGAATGATCAGAATCCGGACGGCAGGTCGCAAGTGGTCACGGCCTCGGCCGCTCCTTCATGTTTGTCCATGCGTTGCCTCTCTGCCCCTACCATGGCTAGAAGAGTCTGATTGCCCTGAGTGCTGTCACCTGTGAAGACCAGCTGAACCTGGTTGGGTGACGAGTTCCAGAGACTATTTAAACTGTGTCCTTATGAGTGGTCAGTACTGGACCGTGGCAGGTTCTCTGTGTTGGGTTTGTTATTTTCTGGAGTGTCTCTGGGTGTGCCGTTGTTGTCCTGTATTGTTCGTCAAGTAAATGTCAATGCGCCTTGGGCACGATATGACTTCCGGTTGGTTCTAGCTGAAGTGGCGGAAGTGCTGCGTTTATCAGAAGTTAAGTCATGCATTGCAGTCTTATTTACATCCCCCAGTGAAACAAACATAAATAGATTGTAGCTCTTAACTCGCTCTTAATAAGTGTAACGTTGTCCGAATCTTTGTTTTTGTTTGTATATTGTTTATTGCAAGCGCAACCGAAGGAGCAGGGGAAGTAGAACAGATTTTTTTTCAGCTGGGAATACGTTTGCAGGGACACCTGTGAGAAAAAAAGACAACTTCCGGGAAAATTCAGCCCCACCTCCTAGAACTCTTTGTGCTTCATATCTCTCCCAGGCTTTTCTCTTTGCAGATGAGTAAGCCTGGCTATGCAAGGCTAATGTCAATGTGATTCTCAGCTCTGGTGTTTGTTTGTGTTTTGAGTTAGAGTTCATTGATAGCCAATTAAGTTGGTTTCTAACTCTGACTCTTGAGGAAAGCCTGGATCGTGTCATCTTGAAACATCAGTCATTTGTCTCATTGGCATTTTTTATTAATTAAAGAAGGCTCATAGTAGTAGAAGCACAGCTGCTCCAGAGTGTTCTTTCATGTGCTGACTTCTAAACTGTTAAAGTGTTACAGTTGGGCTGCTGAATCCATTCCAACCATTAGTTCTCAGTTAAAATGACTCATTGGCCATAAAATAGGCCTAATTGGCTAAGGCTTAGCCAATCATGTCATTCAAGTTCACCTGTGTCCTGTTAGTCCCTATGTTTTAAACCCTGTGTTTGAGTGTTCCTTGCATCATGTTATCCTGTGTGTCATGATGTGTGCTTATCCGCCTGATCTTGAATAGTTTTCATGAATTCACACGAAAGTAGGTGTGGCCTATTTTATGGCCAAGGAGTCATTTTAACTGAAATCTAATGGTTGGAATGGATTCAGCAGCCCAAAATGCCCTAATCCTCATACGTTCACATTGGCCATTTTTAATTTTTCCCCCTTTAATCCCAGGCCCTCAGAGGTGATAGTAGACACCTTTAGGAACACATTTGTGAAGAAAGCTAATGATTTAGATTTAGTTCCCAGATTGATGTAGCAATTGGCTAACTTTCCCTCACTATACAGGATCATTGACAGGCCATGTATTGTCAAGCCTACAGGAACATCCAAGCCCCCAGAACCCAGGGCTAGATTTGAAGCAACCCTGATGGTGGCCAAAGTTGGAACTGCAGCCTAAACGCGCATTTTGTCCCCGCCCCCTCCACTCCAGACAATCCTTCCTCTGAGCGGAGAGCAGCGTGACGTAATTTTTGGCCACTAGGTAGTGGCCAATTTCCCCCAGAATGCACCTGGATTAGCTACATGCTAGCATGTAGCCGTTGCTTCAAAACGCCACTGAGCACTTGCATTGAAATGATAGTGGGGGCGGGGCCGGTCCGCTCTCTATTTTATATATACTCTATGGGAACATCCTGTAGCCCCATGGTGTACTTCCTGTACTTCCCCTTATAGGTACTGTATTTATAGTATAGTAATTCTTGTCCGGTCTAAGCTGATTTCAAATTAAAATCCTGAATGTTAAATTAAATTAATTTATGTACAGTATTTTCTGGACTATAAGGCGCACCTGACTATAAGGCGCACTGTCAATGAATGGTCTATTTTCAAACTGTTTTCATATATAAGGCGCACCTGACTATAAGGCGCACATAATAGACGCTACCGTTGCGTTATGCATCCAACAGATGGAGCTGTGCTAAAGGGAATGTCAATGTCAATGAATGATCCATATATAAGGCGCACTGGACTATAAGGCGCACTGTAGTTTTTTGAGAAAATTAAAGGCTTTTAAGTGCGCCTTATAGTCCGGAAAATACGGTAACTTTCCTCTTCTACCCCAGGTTTCCTGCGCAAAAGCTTAAATTGTTACCATTACGTTGAGCTACAGTAATCAAGCCTGCCTGCTTGCTCAGGGAATAAATAGAATTTGATAAAATACAACCACCTCTTGAGTTCACCAGAAGATTTTCAATTCCATTCTTTTATTCAAAAAATCTGTTATTTCCGACGAGTGACATTGCCATAACGCCTATGATTAGGGGCTTTATTTATGCAAAGACAAATCTTCCTCCGCACATGGCGTTGTTATCACGTACAAATCCAAGAAGCTTCTCGAAAACAGGTCAGCGTGCCAGTCAGTCCGTCTCCCCCCCCCCCTCACAACCACAGACCTTATCAGCAAAGTAAATATGGGCTCCCATCTCGTCTGTGTCTCCTGCAATGAGCACAGCGCTGTCTACCAGCCGTGATTTAAACACGGGTAAACGTATCAATCACACACAAAGTGGATTATCTAAACCAGTTTATCAGGTGATTGATTGATTGCAAATTAGTTGTTATCTTTTTACGGTATTCGTAGAAAGTTTATCAATCAATGTAAAAACGTCTCATTTTGGTGATCGAGGTAATTTTCTCATAAATCACAACCTTCTGGCTTCGACGTGAGCTTGAGATCTCGTGTGCAAGAACTACATTTTTTCAAATATAAATGAGGCTCTTGAAAAATGTCAACTATCCTGAGAGTTTTCTCTTTGCTAAACAGGCAATCTCTGCATTAAATTGTCTTGGATCTGGGTCTCATGCATGTTCCATTTCTGCATTCTTCATACATAAATCCTGGTTTATACTTGGTTGTGCGCTGGTCATGGTCTTGCTCATGGACACTTGTATAGCCAAGAGGAACCGGGAATCAAACCTGGGACCTTCAGATTCCAAGACGGCCACCCTACCTCCTGAGCCTGTGCCACCCTGGGTTATGGTTAGGTTCAGGTTAGGTTCAGGTTAAGGCAAAGTTCTTTGTGAGGTTAAGATTAGGGTTCGGGGTCTAGCGTTCGTTATAGTAGGCAACGTAAAGTCGCGGATTGACTCAACATGGCCCCCTTCTACAGTAGTACTGTTGTAGGCTACAGCCACTTTCACACGCAATGTTGTCACTCAATGATCTGCCCAACGTATAGTGACAACATTTTCTCTGGCGACCAGGGCTACCATAAATCAGCCATCAGTTTATTTGTGTATAAGCCTTGACATGTGCAGGGAATTGACGTAGCTGTTAACACATTTATGTTGTCACATGCAGTGGTGTAAAGTATACAAGCACATGTACTCTGTACTTAAGTAAAATGTGGAGGTATTTTTACTTTGCTGTAGTATTTCCAATTTTCAGTACTTTTACTTCGACCCCAACACATCTCAGAAGCAAACATTGTACTTTTACTCTACCACAATTATATGAAAACTTTAGTTACAAGTTACTAATAGTATATTTGATTAACATTACAAAAACACACTAACCACCTACTACAGTATATATATATATATATATATATATATATATTTCGACCATTTGAAAATAGCAGATCTACAAGCTCATATTGCATCACATCACACATTATGTGTAGAGGAGACCGGGGGGGAAATGGAACTTCAGTCTTTTGGTACACACACAGCCATATTTTCAAATGACACATACAATCATTGAGTACACACAACCAAGCATTTACAGCACACTGAAGTGCAAAATTGAAAACACAATCGTAGAACACACATATGAATGACAATGCCTCTGGAGAATGACCTATTTCTCCTTTTGTAAAATGACTTTGTAGGCCTATTACCTTTTTCATAAAAATACATAAAACAGCACTCAAATATGCAGCAAAAAAAGTTGTATTTCAGTAAAGGATTTACAGTAGATTTAGACATCATGCCTCCGGTTCTCAATTGGATTTAGGAAAAGAGAAGGTGGAAGGTACAGAACAGAAAAACGTGGGTGGTCCTGGAAACACTAATGCACTCGAACAGCCCGGTGGAAGCAGTGGCCTGAATCTCATACACATTTTGGTTGATGCTTAGAGATTTTAGAAGTGTGTTTAACAACTGAACATTGTTTGTAGTGTTTAGACAACAGTGTGTTGTGTAATTGACATCAGACCTGAATGTGTAGAGATTTGATTAGTTGTGTGTTGTGGGTTGATACTTTGAGGTTTTACGTGAGAGGTGTGTTCAACAACTGAACATTGTGCGTGGTGTTTCGACAACAAGGTGATGTGTAATTGACAGTAATCAGAGTGTAAAGAAGGAAAATCAGAGTCTAATGCAGAAAAGAGAGTGTGAAGTAGTACCAAATCGGGGCAAGCGATAGGTTCATGAAGTGAAGCTTGTGCAAATTGTGCCAAATTTTAGATTTTTGTGTGTTAACAATCGTGAAAAACTAACACATTTATGTCACATGTTCACAGGCAACACACTGCTCCAACCTCCGATGCCCGCGACTTGACAACAGCAGCACAATCCCAGGACGGGGGGCTCCATTCGGAGTGATTTATTTGTTATGATGAAGAAGCTTTTTCATGGCTTCTAGACGGCCATGTCTGCTTCTTTTGTTTTCTTACCATGGGATCGGAGAGACGAAGCAAAACACCAGGGTCTGTTTGAGTTGCCAACTGGAGAAATGAACTGTAAACACTGTGCATGCCTCGCGTTCTCTCCGCGTTGTTGAAGTGCAGGGGGATACGGGATGCCAGAAAGCAATTCAATTAATCTCTGGCTTGAAGGGCAGGAAGATTGTGCAGAGAGGACATGGATAGACAAAGAGAGAGAGGGGGGGGAGAGAGAGAGAGAGAGAGAGAGAGAGAGAGAGAGAGAGAGAGAGAGAGAGAGAGAGAGAGAGAGAGAGAGAGAGAGAGAGAGAGAGAGAGAGAGAGAGAGAGATGAGATGGGATAGATATACCTGTAGAGGCTGAGAGAGAGAGAGAGAGAGAGAGAGAGAGAGAGAGATGAGATGGGATAGATATACCGGTAGATGTAGAGGCTGAGAGAGAGAGTGATATACAGAGAGAGAGAGAGAGAGAGAGAGAGAGCCTGGCTTGTCCTGGAGATAAAAACATTGACCCAGCTGGCAGGCTGCTGCTGCCGCTGCACACAGTAAAATCCTGTGTTCATTTCAACGTAAAAAAAACTAAATGCACCCAAATAAAACCTTATGAGTTAAATGGACACCAAGGATATCGCTGTGTAGGAAAACATGCCAGTTGTCCTGCAGGAGCCAACGTGCTGCAGTACAGAGGACAGCCAAACAAACAGGCCAAATGAAGTGTGTGTGTGTGTGTGTGTGTGTGTGTGTGTGTGTGTGTGTGTGTGTGTGTGTGTGTGTGTGTGTGTGTGTGTGCGTGCGTGCGTGCGTGCGTGCGTGCGTGCGTGCGTGCGTGCGTGCGTGCGTGCGTGCGTGCGCGTGTGCGCGCGCAGTCACAAATACGTGCTCATGCTTGTGAAAATGTGTCCATATGCGAACATACACATACAGTACAGCAGTTACTCTTCAAAAAGGGTATAGGCACAATAAGCCTCGGCTTCAGTCTTTTTGGATACAACGCTTGGTGACGGTAAGAGCGGTTGATAACCTGGCGAACTACCCCCGGAAAAAGCTAATTTGGGCATGTTATGAGCAGGAACCTCATCTCGTAGCTGCATAGCAGCGGAGTGAGAGGTTCCAAAAGGAGCTATAGGATAGATGTGGTGTGTGAACCTGGTTGTAAACATTCTACTGTACCTATCAAAGCAAAGAAAGAAAGGAAAGATTAAACTGGTGTTTTTGTGTGTCCGTTTGTCGTTTACATAATATGAGCCTGTCCGTGTGCACACTTGACATTTAGGCAGGCACTTGTGTGTGTGTGTGTGTGTGTGTGTGTGTGTGTGTGTGTGTGTGCGTGTATGCGCGCCCGCAAGCGTACGATTGATTGAATACTTTAGTCAGAAATTAAAACAGCAAGTCAGACATTAAGGCCAAAATTGATAACACAAAAAAGTCCTGGGGAATTGTTTCCTATTGTTGTACTATGTATTCAATTCATCAACATAGCATAGAAAATTTAAATAATAATAACATCAACAAATACAAACACTATAGAAGGTTTGCGCGTGCATAAAGTGAACGGCAAATCGAGTGACAAAGTGTTTAACGTTGTTTAATGCAATCAGAGAGGACTTTTCTGTTTGGATGTATGGGCTGTCAAGGCCAGAAAGTAGTTTTTGGCCACTCAGTAGGCGTTCCAGCATAACTTCCCGGTATGACGATGATGTCACGCGCATACCCTCTATAGCCTATGTATTAAGGAGAAAGGGGAAACCGGGGGAAGTGAATGACGCCACCTTTTGATGGGGATTTACATGTATGTCTAGTCTACCTCTCCTCCTGATAGATGTTTTTTTTTCCAGGCCTATTTTGAAAGAATTGCGTGCATGCGCGTGTGCATTAGAGAGAGAGACAGAGACAGAGAGAGAGAGAGAGAGAGAGAGAGAGAGAGAGAGAGAGAGAGAGAGAGAGAGAGAAAGAGCTTGTGCATGCATGTGTGTGAGGTTTGTACTACATTTACAGTATAAGGTTGCTTTGGTTACAATACACGTGTCCTTACAGTAAACACAACCCCCCAAAAGCCATAAAACTGCGAACTGATGAACTTCTTCACACGAAGATAATCGTTGCTGTCGGGGCGGAGACCTCTTACTTTGTGTGTTCTCTTCTTTCGTAAATGAACTTGATCATAGGTCTTCTTACAGGCAACGCCACACAAAAGCATCAGCAAAGCTCGAGCTTGTAGATCCACTAGCCTACAGCAGGGGTTCCCAAACGTTTTTGTCTCCGGGCACCCCATAAATATTTTTTTTTAAACTGAGGCACATTATAATTTTCACTCCCAGCACCTTATATTTATAGCATATCGCCGTTGTCGGGTGGAAACCTTGTATGTCCAAAACCGTTCGTTTGGATTTATCATCTATAAAATGTACTAACTTGTGAAAACAGCCGATCTACAAGCACACAGTGTGCTTGTAGATCGGCTGTTGTCACTAGTTTTGTGCGACAGTCTTGTATGATGAAGCAGGGCTTTGCTTTACCAAAAGACGTACACATTTGAAACTTGGAGCCGCAAGGTTTCTGTCCGACAGTGGCGATATTTTAGTGATTATGTTGCGAGAAAAACGTTGAGATAATAGCCATTTTGGTTAGAACTAACTGAAAATAACTTTGTACTTCAAGTTTAAAATGATAGTAAATATTTTTTTCAAGTGTCCAAATGAATTCCAAATATTATCAAATTATCTCGCGGCACCCCTGGACTGTCGTCACGGCACCCCAGGGTGCCCCGTCACCCACTTTGAAAACCCCTGGCCTACAGTACGTTTTGCTGTCTTTGAATTTGAATCCTGAAAAGTAACAGTTTTGGACATATATGAGGTTTTCACACGACAGAGACAACATCAAAGTGTTACAGAGCCAGAGCCTGCATTATAGTTAGTGGTGTAAAGTAACTAAGCACATTTACTCAAGTACTGTACGGTGGCCTGTCACCTAAAGGGTTACTGTCACTTAAAGAATCATCTTAAAAAACAAGTTAATATTTTTATGATGTCATTGTGGGGATGCGCAATTATAAGCCAATCAAATTAATTGTCTGTATAGCCTGACTGTATGACTACTGTACTGGTCAGCTGTTGGCGAGGGGCAGATTATACTGTGACATGAGCTTCAGACTGTTTCAGACCGTTTTCAGAGAAGCTCATGTCACAGTGTAATCTGCCCCTCAACCCCTTTAGGTGACAGTACCCCTTTAAGTAAGAAAATAGATGAAGATTTTTTATACATTTGAAAACTTGAAATGGGACACTGCACAATGAGTAGGCCTACTTTCTACTTTTGGTGCTTTAAGTACATTTTGATGCAAATACTTTCTTACTTATTGATAATGATACTTTATGTAAGTAAAGAATTTGAGTACTTTTTCCACCACTGAACCTCCATATACTTCTTACCAAACCCCCATCACAACAGCATTATAATGTCTTACTTTACATGTGTGTTTATCATGCCATGACATTGTTATGTCACCACATCTTAGCAAAGCCGAAAACCAGAAACCAAATAAACTCCAATATACCCATAATTCAAAAAACGGCAATATCCAACCGGTCGTATACTTCAAATAACTCATAAAAAGCACACAAAAGCCAGAGCAGGGTAAGCTATTATAATAAAAGACATTTTGAAAACTGATACCCAGAAAACCTTTCTGGTCACACTTTGTACGCGGTTTCAAAACAAAAGAAAATGTTACAAGTTGGCCGCCGGTGGAACTGAAAAGTTGGAGGTAAAAATAGTTGCAGTAAAAATAACACATTCCTGGTGCGTGACAGCCTGACAGATCGACTTTTTGCCCGTTTAGTGCAAATGTTGCTCTACTCCCGCGGCTGCTTGGAGAAATATGGGGGTGGGAGGGAGGGAGGGAGGCACGCCGTGCTGCAAGATATGTGCTCCCATTTGGGACTTGAGTAAAAGTAGCCTATACCACCACAATGTAGAGTAAAAGTAGCCTATACAACCACAATGTAGAGTAAAAGTAGCCTGTACCACCACACTGTAGAGTAAAAGTAGCCTATACCACCACAATGTAGAGTAAAAGTAGCCTATACAACCACAATGTAGAGTAAAAGTAGCCTGTACCACCACACTGTAGAGTAAAAGTAGCCTGTACCACCACACTGTAGAGTAAAAGTAGCCTATACCACCACACTGTAGAGTAAAAGTAGCCTATACCACCACAATGTAGAGTAAAAGTAGCCTATACCACCACAATGTAGAGTAAAAGTAGCCTGTACCACCACACTGTAGAGTAAAAGTAGCCTGTACCACCACACTGTAGAGTAAAAGTAGCCTATACCACCACACTGTAGAGTAAAAGTAGCCTATACCACTACACTGTAGAGTAAAAGTAGCCTATACCACCACACTGTAGAGTAAAAGTAGCCTGTACCACCACACTGTAGAGTAAAAGTAGCCTATACCACCACACTGTAGAGTAAAAGTAGCCTATACCACCACACTGTAGAGTAAAAGTAGCCTATACCACCACAATGTAGAGTAAAAGTAGCCTGTACCACCACACTGTAGAGTAAAAGTAGCCTATACCACCACACTGTAGAGTAAAAGTAGCCTATACCACCACACTGTAGAGTAAAAGTAGCCTATACCACCACACTGTAGAGTAAAAGTAGCCTATACCACCACAATGTAGAGTAAAAGTAGCCTATACCACCACACTGTAGAGTAAAAGTAGCCTACCACCACACTGTAGAGCAGGGCTGGGCAACTTTGATGATGGCGAGGGCCACTATAATATTTCCACCTTCACTCCAGAGGGCCACATTGCATATTGCGCGACGTCCTACTTTGTCTTTCTAGTATCTCATACAAAAGAAGCAAAAATAGAAGATCTACAAGCTCAAAACGCGCCGCGCTGCGACGCGCTTTGAGCTTGTAGATCTGCTATTTTTGCTTCTTTTGAATTGGAAACTAATTTTTGTTATTTTTTAATTGGAAATGAAATGTACAAATTGTATTTAATTTCAAATTCATTGAGTTATACTCATGTTAACTTTATGAACCTAAATACAAATATGTTGGATTTGAAAAAAAAGACTAACATTTTAGTATTACTATACTAGTCATTAAGCTATTAAGATAGACTGAAGTAATTAAAGCAGGTCATGTTTGCATGTTTGGAATTAAAACAGCTCAAATAATATATCAGTATTCTGATATTAACCTGCGGGCCCCATTAAGTGAAGGTGGGGGCCGCATGTGGCCCCTGCATGCTGTAGAGTAAAAGTAGCCTGTACCACCACACTGTAGAGCAGACCTGGGCATTGTGCGGCCCGGGGGCCGTATGCGGTCCCTTGGTTCACTCTGACCGGCCCTTGTAGGGTTAACTCATTCTTAGCCATTTACAATAGGCTTGTGCGCCTATACTGCCAGGAATTTTATTAATTTCCAAGTTAGCTTTAATCTAACCCAACAGGGATCATATTGTTGTAGAATGTAGTACTAGTACTATCCACTAGAGTGTGCCCAACGATAATCTCCTAGAGTCTGGACTTAGCGGGGCAGTTAAGGAGAACAATACTTCAGTTCTGGAAAGAAGCACCAACATTTGACAGAGTGTACCTCTTGGGTCATTCTTTAGAAAAATCACATTAGACACTTAATTTTCAAAATGGCCGCCAGTTTTAAAGATGGCCGCCTTTTCGGATATGTTTTACAGTACGCCAGCCAGTTAATATCGAATTTTCATAATATTAGCGTTGTTTCGTAGGTTTTAAAACATCCTGAGTTCATTTATTACACTTTTAAAGCAGCCAGAATAATCTTTATGACTTTTGGTTGGGGTCTTTCCTCACCTGGGACCCCCCAGACAGACCCCTGAGCCTATTTCAGTAATCGCTCTGCTCCTGCTCCAGAACAATGTTAAATTAGATCTGAAATATGCTCTGAAATCAAAAAAGGACTAGTAGCAAATAACAGAGGTCTTCCACGGGGGGTCCGGGACCCCTGGGGGGGGTCCTCAGAGCTACTACAGGGGGCCTGCCAAATTTTACATTTGAAACTTCGAATGTTTTTATGTATCCTGGTTTTATGTATTGTACTTTGATGGTTTATTAGTATTCTCAGTATTATTTATATGTTTTTTTGTGTTATGGTTGACAGCTGTTACTGCAGGGTGTTAAACAGTTATGGTTGACAGCTGTTACTGCAGGGATTGCAATAATGAAGGTATTGCAACTTTTCACTTTGGGGGCAGAACAACATTTCCATTTATTGCACTGCACTCACACTGACAACACACAGACAGAGACACAGACAGAGACACAGACACAGACACAGACACAGACACAGACACAGACACACACACACACACACACACACACACACACACACACACACACACACACACACACACACACACACACACACACACACACACCTCTGTTATCGTCACCCCAAAACCCTCACCTTATCCTCTTATAGAGCCCATGGTCAATTACGCCCAAAGAGATTCACTACAATACAGTCATTTCAGACATGCAGGATATATTTGTCCTCATTTTTGTCCTCCAACCTAATGGTGTTGACACAGTCTCCACCATAGCATAGAGTGAAAGGCCGGTTAATTGAGCAGCTGCACCGTCCACAACCTGCTTTGCAGACACATTTGATGAGCTCAAGTACTGCCTTTGGAGCAGGGAGAGCAAGAAACCTAACTGGAATTTACCCTCTACAGGGCAATTTGTCAGGTATGATTTATCCTGCATTGTGACGAAGTTGGCACGGAGGTAATGTGGTAGCAGTGCAGCACGAGTTGGAGGTAGCATCTCACCCTCCAAGTTCTTTGACAGAAATTGTTCCCATCTGAGTAATCCCAGGGTTGTTGGACCTTTTGAACTGTAAACATGGCATGCAAAATGTTCCGACTTCAATGTTGATGGAAGCTCACCATTTATAAGCTCAGGAGGAATGGCCAATGGCCTTGCCAAGGTCCTTGATGGCTTGGTCATCATCATCATCAAGTCATGACCCACTCAAGGCATTGACCCATGTCTTTTTGGTGATTCCAACAAATGTTCTTCCCCAGTCAGCACCTGAAAAACTATGTACGCAAAGGAACTCTTGACATTTGTACCATCCAATAACTTGAACTCACTCGAATATATACATTTCCTTTTTTTTGTACCGGAGGCAAGGACTTGATAAGGAATCGGGGTATCAGCCTCTTCATGTGTTTGCACTTGCTCAAAATCATGTCCCTTGATGAAGGTATCGTATTATGATGCCTACTTTGTCATACCTGACAAATTTCCCTGAGCTTCCATCAATTGAAAGAAATAGATGGAATTCAGAGAGTGGAGGGTATGTTCCAGTCAGGTTTCTTGCCCTCCCTGCTCCAAAGGCAGTACTTGAGCTCATCAAATGTGGCTGCAAAGCAGGTTACAAGGGAGGGTGCAGCTGCTCAAACAATAACCTGCCTTGCACTCCTCCCTGCAAATGCTATAGTGCAGGGGTGGGCAACTTTGATGATGGCGAGGGCCACTACTCCAGAGGGCCACATTGCATATTGCTACGTTCTACTTTGTCATTCTAGTATCTTATACAAAAGAAGCAAAAATAGCAGATCTACAAGCTCAAAACGCATCGCGATGCGATGCGTTTTGAGCTTGTAAATCGGCTATTTTTGCTTCTTTTGAATTAGAATCCTGAATATTTTATTTTTTATTTTTAAATTGGAATCCTGAAATCTAACATTTTGATAAAATTGTAATACTACTATACTGTCATTAAGCTACTAAGATAAACTGATGGAATTAAAGCAGGTCATGTTTGGAATTGTAACAGCTGAAATCAATAATATATTAGTATTCCGGTATTAACCTGTGGGCCGCATTAAGTGACGGTGGGGGCCGCATGTGGCCCCTGGGCCGCCAGTTGCCCATGTATGCTATAGTGGAAACTGTCAACATTATTAGGGAGGACATGTATAGTAGTGAATTTCTTTGGGTACAATTGACCGTGAGCTCTTAACACCTTCTAAGCCTGGTCGTACTCCCTCGGACTTCCTACTGGGTCCCATCAGCCACACGTCTATTCCCGGACTTTTGATATAAATGATAATAATAAAAAAAAAAAACATCGGAAATTCTTCTCTGTGTCTTTTTGGAGCTATCTGAAACGGTTAATATGCTCTCACAGTCATTTTCTGGTGCTGGGTGTGATACTCGTAATATCCAGCAGGCCACGCCGTTGACTCACATTCTGGATGGATGGCTGGCCAGGAGTGGCCTGATACTCTCCCCAGTGTTGAAACTCGACAAGGACAACACACAAGATGGCTACTCTTTGTCTCTGTTCGTGGATCGCGGTTTCAATCACGTTCGGGCGCCGCTTCTCTATCGCTCCTTTCCCTGCTTCGCCGCACATAAACGAATGGAATTGATCTCCCCTCCGCCTCGCCAAAGTAAGATCGCCGACCTCTGCAGGATGAATATGTACGCTGTATCGAGCACTCCATTACGTGTTGTTATCATGTGGGCTTTGTTTTTTTAAAACATGTTTGTAAATAAATGGCTTATTTCTTCGGCGCTACCTCTGTTCAGAGGGTTCTGCCGCGGCTTGCAACGTGTTAAGAGGATAGGGTGCAGGTTTTGGGGTGACGATAACAAAGAGGTGTGTGTGTGTTGTGTTGTCAGTGTGAGTGCAGTGCAATAAATGGACATGTAAAGGCCCATTCCCACTGGGCCAGATAAACAGATAAAAAAATCTCTTTCTCCAGATATTTTTCCATTCAAAGTGGATGGTAGATACAGATAAAAATAATATCTACCACAGATATTTGCCACCGATACTTTTATCTGTGGCAAATATTTGTTTTATCTGGCCCAGTGGGAATGGGCCTTTAGTCTGCGCGCCCAAAGTGAGAAGTTGCAATACCTTAATTCTTGCAATCCCTGCAGTAACACCTGTGAACCTGTCTGTCTAACACAAAAATGTTATAAATAATACTGAGATACTAATAAAAACAGTTTCAAATGTAAAAAATAAAGAAGAAAAACGTCCCTATCTAGATTCGGCAGGCCACCTGTAGTAGCTCTGAGGACCCCCTAGGGGTCCCGGACCCCCTGTGGAAGACCCCTGGGTATTTGCTACTACTCATTTTTGCTTTCAGAGCCCAGTTACAGCAACTTTAATGCTTCAGTTATGATCTAATTTAATATTGTTCTGGAGCAGGAGCAAAGCGATTACTGAGATAGGCTCAGGGGTCTGTTTGGGGGGTCCCAAGTGAGGAAAGACCCCAACCAAAAGTCAGAAAGGTTATTCTGGCTGCTTTAAAAGTGTAATAAATGAACTCAGGATGTTTTAAAACCTACAAAACAACTCTAATATTATGAAAATCAGACATTAACTGGCTGGCGTACTGTTCAGAGGCAGCCATCTTGGAAACATGGCAGCCATTTTGATTTTTCAGTGTCTAACGTGTTTTATCATAGGAACAACCCCTAAGGAGTACTTGTGAAAAGTTTTAGGTTTCTTTCCACTTGTGAAGTATTTTAGTGCAAAAATGCATTTATCTGCCCCGCTAACTAGCGAGTGGACAGCAGTAGACCCATAATGGCGGCGCCCATTGGCGGCCATTATGTCTCCCGGTCCGCCGAACGGGAGCTATAAAACACGATCCGAACGTCGTGCGCACGCCATTTACACTCGTTTTTGCTCTTGAGTGACCAATCTGTCAGTCCAGCCATTTTTTCCCGAATGAAAATCGGTCTAAATATGGTAAAGTTTGATAAGAAAAACGTCAACATTCAATGCTGTAAAAAGGCCCATTCTATGTTATGGCCGAACGACTTCCGGGTTACGTCATCGATGATGTCACTTCCTTCGAATATGTAACTTTAGACTAAAATTAAGCTAGAAAGGTCATTTATAGCTCAAAAAATGTCAAAAAAATACCAAAATGATCAGAAAATGATCCCCAAGGCGACGTTTGGCGATCTGGCTGCCTCACCCTCCTCAAAATGGCGATGGAAGGCGATTTGGCTGGCTAAGAGTTTTTAATGGCAAATTACAAAATAAACATTTTTTAATTTTACCTCATGCATGGACTAAAGCTGCATTTCTTTTATTTTGAAGTTTTATTCATGTACAAATGGACGCAATGCGTACATCAGCAGCACATGTGCGTGATCATTGGATGTTGTCTCAATAACAAGCAGGTGGTCAAACTGGTCACACATCAAGACGACCCGCCTTACCTTACCCATCAAAAATGGCTAAAGTGGCTAAAAAACGAAAGGTCGATGCCGAATGCCGGGTTTTAAAAAAATGGACTGCTAAGTATTTATTTACTGAAGTTGGAGGTAAAGTCGTGTGTTTAGTTTGCGAGGAGCACATCTTGCAGAGAGCACTGCCTTTTGGCCTGGCCCTCCACAATATTTTCTGTTGTTCATGTGGCCCCATGGAAAGAATAATTGCCCACCCCTGCTGTAGAGTAAAAGTAGCCTATACCAGTAGCCTATACCACCACACTGTAGAGTAAAAGTAGCCTAAACCGCCACACTGTAGACTAGACTGTAGAGTAAAAGTAAAAGCACTGCATTCTAAATCTAAGACCTGGAACGCATTATTACTTTAACCATGCTTTAACTATTGCAAAAATAGCAGATCTACAAGCTCGCAGCGTGGCACTGAGTGCCGCGCTGCAAGATAGATCTGCGCATTACAGTAAGCATGCCCCTGAGCATTAAGCAGGCAGGCTCTATTAGCTCAATGGTAAAACATTTCAGCAGTTAGCAGATCTTTGAAAAAAGGGGCCGATGCATGCACACCAGAGAGGTTACCCACACAAGGATGGTCCAAATGCAAACAATACAAAAGGTCCTGCACACTCTCTCCAAAACAAAAGCATTACTTACCAAACAACACTTCAGTACAAGCTCACAATAAGGCTCATCAGTGCCTATTTTCAAATATAACCAGGGCATAAGGGCTAAAGTGGTTAATGTATGTTTTTGTAATAATAATCCAAATCTACAAAGTGACTGGTAACTAAACAATTTGCCTCTGAGATGTACAGTAGTGGAGTAGAAGTAGAAAATATTGGGGATATATTTTTTTTAATACTCAAGTAAGTAAAGTAAGAGTAGCTCTAAATTGTAAAGTAGGCTAGTAAAGTACTTGAGTAAATGTAGGCTACTTAGTTACTTTCCACCTCTGTACGTTCCCAGAAACAGAGCCGTTTTTATTTTCTTTATTTTTTTGCGCGTTGAAAGGGATAATTGCTCATCTGAGCTCACCCAAGATGGCTCGCTTTCTTTCCAATGGCAATATAAACTTCTGCTGCATTCTTGGGAGAAGAGTTATGCTGACCTCTGTGTGTGTGTGTGTGTGTGTGTGTGTGTGTGTGTGTGTGTGTGTGTGTGTGTGTGTGTGTGTGTGTGTGTGTGTGCGTGCGCGTGCGTGTGCGTGTGTGTGTGTGTGTGTGTGTGTGCTTGACTTGTTCATTCAGTGAAAAAGTACTCATTTTACTTAAGTAAGAGTATCAATACTGCTATGTAGAAATATTCTGGTACAGTTTAAAAGTCCGGAATTCAAAATGAACTTGAGTGAAAGTATACAAAGGTATTGGCATCAAAATGTACCAATAGTAAAAGTACTCATTGTGCAGAATAAACTTGACCTTTCACTCTGTAGTTTGCTCTGCTCTTTTCCCCTCTACACGAAACCTCTTTGCCAAAAATAGCCGATCTACAAGCTCACAACGCATGTAGATTTATTATATCAAGGGGGGAAATCAGTCGCCCAGAGGCAGCACAGCAGTTAAGGTTACAAGTTACAGAGACTTATGAAAAGGAAAAAAGTACTGTTGTGTACAGCGAAAAAAGAAGACGAATCAACAATATAGAGCCATCAAAAACCTAAGTAATAAAAACCTTAGAAAAAATAAGTGTCAAAAACATTCAGTGCTACCTATGTGTAACGTCATAACACAAATAGTAATGCTTAAAGGACAACTTATCAATACAGTGCCAAAAAGTGTCCTTTAAGGCAAAAAGTGTCCATAACAGTCAATGATCGTTTCAGCTTTAGTGTTTGTACCCATTCATAAAAATATGTTCTGCAATGTTGACGTCCTCACAAGTATAGTAATACATGATACAAACGTGTGTGTGTGTGTGTGTGTGTGTGTGTGTGTGTGTGTGTGTGTGTGTGTGTGTGTGTGTGTGTGTGTGTGTGTGTGTGTGTGTGCGCGTGCGTGTGTGTGCGTGTGTGTGCGTGCGCGCATGTGTGCGTGTGTGTCCATGCGTGTGCAAATACTGTACATACTCACGCTTGTGCAAATGTGTCCATATACATACATACAGCAGCACATGTATGACTGGGTGTCTGAGTCTACTGTGTGTGCACACGCGTGTGTGTGTGTGTGTGTGTGTGTGTGTGTGTGTGTGTGTGTGTGTGTGTGTGTGTGTGTGTGTGTGTGTGAGGGAGAAAAAGGGTGGGAGGGGGGTGAAGTGACATTTGCAAAGGGAGGGGTGGAAACTACAGAGGTCTTGGAGTGGGAGAACGGTGTGGGAGAAGCAAAGGAGGAGACGGGAGGAGGACGAGGGGGTTGCGTCGGGGTTGTTGGGTCATTTCAAGCCCTGTTTGAACGTCCGTGAGTCAGGCCTCAGCAATGAGGGGAGGGGGGGGGGGGGGGGGGGGTGCCTCAGCATTGAAAGTACCGGAGGAGGCTGTGAATGAGAGTGCTCATGTTTATGTGGGTCAGTGGGCTCCCTTTTAACCCCCTACGCCCCGGCCTATTTAGCAGGAAGTGTGGGCGACCCCACCTCACTCACGTTCCTGGCCTGACCCGCCCCGAGCATGATGTGTCACGTGTTTCTCGGAAAGGGAAGGAAGTCAAACACGCCACAACCCAGGGACGTGCAGAGAATGTCAGAGAGGCAGGGGCTGACATTTCTAAATGGCGTAACGGCATGGATTTCTGAACAGAGAGGGCAATTCTTTCAACATAAGATGCTGCATTCAAGTTGCAGGAGAGTTTGGACAAGGCAAGTCTCTTGAATGCTGCCTTCAGGTATGGCATGGAAAGAGGGCATTTGCATTTCTTTCATCATAGTGAAAGCTGCATTTATGGCTTGGAAAGGGCAGTTTTTACAGACATATAAAAGGGCAGGGGCTCAAGCCCCCTTCGATGTCTATGTGTGCACGTGCCACAACCTACAAGTGCCAGAGAGCCTTTGTAACATACGGTCATGTCAACGCAGAGGTTTCCCTGTACATGGAAAAAAAAGAAAGAGAAAGAAATCCCTCCAATAATTGCTGTGTTTACATAGGAGGGATGGGGGGCCGTGTTCGGGCACATGAGGCTGTTATCTCTACAGCCCCACGCGGTCGAGGTTAATTGGAGTGAGATCATCAGCGCTAAAAAGCAAGCTGTTCCCAACCTCTGGTGGGTCATGAGGATATTGTAAAGTGGGACCCCGAGTAAGTGGCAAAATCACTAAGAATGTAACAAGATAAGAAGGAACACAATCGATTGGTTGACCACCAAAATAAACACGCTCTGAAAATGCACACGGCCCACCCGCGGTTGGTATCACGAACTCTTTCGATATCGGTGTTGTCGGGTGGACACCTTGTATGTCCAAAACCATTTGTTTTGTATTTATCGTTTTAAAAATGATTTAAGCTAGTGAAAACAGCCGATCTACAAGCACACACCGCCTCGCACCGTGAGCCATTGTGTGCTTGTAGATCAGCTGTCTTCACTACTTTTGTGCGATGCCCATGTGTGATGAAGCAGTGCTTTACTTTGTGAGAAAATTTACAAATTTGAAACTTGGAGATACTCGAAACTTGGAGTTTCTGCCCGACAGTGACGATATGCAGAGAAATATCCCAGCGATAAAGCCAAATAGCCTCATAACAAAGGTCCTCATACTCTGCAGGATGGGGGGGGGGGGGGGGTGAATCACTTGTAAACTGTCTATGACATTTCTCGGCCAGCCAAAGGTTTCGGAGGAAGTCTTGGTGTTTAGCATCACATGCATGCACATGCACACAAATCACCCTTCCTGTTTATGCAGCTGTTTTATTCAGTGGGCATTCCAGAGACAACAGCAGCTACTCTCTGGAAGCTGCTGTGTGAATTACAAGCACTAGCACAGGAACATCTCAGGCCACACACAACAGACACCGTTAACTGCACCTGGTGCGCCTCGGCCAAGGCTGTAAGTCATGAGCACGAACACGGCTGTGACACAAAGGTGCAGGCAGGAAGATTAGAGGCTAGTGATTCCAAAGACAGACTAAACTGGTAAACAACCCCAAAAAATGACTAGCAAGGCTTATTGGATGATGTTGTTTTCTGTTTGTTGCCAGGGTTTCCATGGACACTGTATAGAAGACACTTCAATCTCTGGAATAGTGCGCTTCTTCCTGTCCTCCTTTTCGGCATCTTGGACTCTCTATTATGCCAAATGGAACTGACCATGGACTTGTCTGAGATTGTGCCAACGTGGAACCTCAATTGCACTGATGTACATACACAGAAAGGTATTCTTTGTCCAAAGAAAGTGCTGAAAATAAACTGAACTGAACTGAACTGAACTGAACTGAACTGAACTGAACTGAATTTTCACTGCAGCCATTTTTGGTAAATGCAGCTAAACGTAATAACATTAGGTGTTTCATTTAGTTGTTTCTTTGTGCCAACATGAAGTTAACAGAGAAAGGATCAGCTCTGCTCCTGTAGCGTGTAGCCTATACAGGAGCAGTCCAACAGTTATGTTGAGTTATTATCTTCACATACAGCCTACAGCATTTACCCATCAAAATGACCAATGTGAAAAGGCTCTATACAAGAACCTATGGGGTAAAAAAAAGTGGTACAATGGTGTAGATACCTGGGTGTGGAGTGAGTACTGAAGATACAACGGTCATTCCTTAACCACCACTTCGAGCCTTATTTCCAGAAAATCTTCGTATAATGACGTGCCCAAAACAGGGACTCCAGGGTGAACAGTTGCTACATGTATTAGGCAGACAATTTTTCCTCTGCTCACTCTCCCATGTACCCTCCCCCCCTTTAGCATGAACCCATCAGGCCCCACGGTGCAGAATGTCACAGTCTGCAATACACCTTGACGGGCAGTAGACCAGTGGACCATTCATAGCTTTATGTTCCCTCAGGGTTTGGAGCTGGAGTTAGGGTTAGGCTCTGTGTTGGGGTCAGGATTACGGTCGCTCTCCACCGCACCGGCATCGGCGGCGCTATGTGTTGGAAAGCGCCTGTTTTGCCGTAAAATCTGGGCGGTGGGTACGCTGTCACGTCGGCTCGCAAGTTGCGGGGAAGCGGCGAAAGGGGACTGAGCTATCAGCTTATTATATTATTGTTGAAAAAGAAACCGTCTGTCGGTGTGAGCTCTCAGGCGCACTAGCAACTTATTTTTTCACACCTTCCAACCGACCGATCTTCCAACTTCATTCGCTAATCTGCATAGTAGCCTGTAGTCTCTTTAAGGTTAACTTAGGCAGAGGGAACACACGCTCCCGACCAGTCGTGTTGTCGGCTAGAGTTTCGCAAAACAAAGGCATCTTGGGCCAACCTCTCACCTTTGCGGGTGCTCTCTTTTGGGCCAAGTTTGAGGAATTTCTACCTCAGGAGTTATGTTCTTGGCCCCGGTGGGACGGACATGCGGTGCAGAGCCGGACCACCCTCGTCCAAACATATCAGCTCTCACGTTGTTCAAGGAGTTCATGTTTTGGTTCATAAGTCCATATTGAGCGTATATTCCGTGATAGCTCGTTGACATCAGCCGCTAGGAATGTCTGTCAATGCACTAATCTTTCCCACCCTAGCTCGGTGCATAGTTCACTGCTAGCGTGTCATTAGCGCATGAGAGATCTGTGTTTTGAGAAGACGATGTGTGGGAGGCGCGCGTTGCTGTCTTTGATGTTGTCAGGTCGTGAATACCTCGGTATAAATTGTTACGGTGGTCAGGAGGAACATGATATGGCAGCTCCCCACTAATCACGGAATAATCACTTTGCCAGAGAGATGATAAGAGATGGATTCTCAAGTGCGGTTAGAGAGAGAGAAAAAAAAGGGCTCTTGAAGAACATTTTCACATTAAAATTGATGGGATGGGAGACGATATAGTCCCTGAAGACGGTAAATCTCCTTTATCTGAGGAGTTCATCTATAAAACAGTACATATTCATTTGGGGGAGAGGGCGGGCATCTAAATTAAAGACCGATACGATATGTCAAAGTGACACCATTTGATTAGCCACAGGTTTTAGGTTACCTACTATCCTTTTACAAAGCGCAACAATGTGTTTTTCATTTTTGCACTGTTAATCATTTTGTAAAAGTAGGTGACGCTTATAGTTTCTAATACAGTAGATATAGAGCACTGGTTCTCAAAGTGGTGTCCGGGGACCCCCTTCTCATATATACAGCCACATACCAGGGGGTATGTGGCTGTAGTGGTTCCATGTGTACACTCTCACAGTACACTCTCACAGTTATGGTGGTCAGTGGTCTAATGCGGGGGTTCTCAAAGTGGGGTCCGGGGACCCTCAGGGTTCCCCCGGGGACCCCCAGGGTTCTGTAAATCAGCTATTTTCAAATTCCTTGAAAAATGTTTGTCATTTCTAACACCACAAATCTTTTCAGGTGAGAGTCCGTGGCCAAATACACATTCATTTAGGGGTCGTTGACATGAAAAAAGTTTGAGAAGCACTGATATAGAGGGATGATAGATGTTTCGTTTTTTGACAAAGCTCCTCTTCACCCGATTCTTCCCTTCCCTGTACAAATCTTTTTCTTTTTTTTGGACCCCAGGAAGACTATAGCTGGCTGCTATATGGCAACAGCTAATGGGGATCCTTAATAAAAATCAAATCAATATCTCGCTCCTTTCCCTTTCTTCCTTTGTTGACTGTCCTCTTTCCTCTTTTCACTCTTCTGGGTAAACCACAGGAGCAGGCCAGTCTCCTCGCTGTTCTCCCTCCCTCTTCTTTAAACTCTCTCCTCCGCTAGCTCTCCGCCACCCGTTGCCCCTCTGGCACTTCCAAGTTGTTTGAACCCTCTCTCTAATATCCTTCAGCTGTCCACAACAAAGAGCTCCGGCTCTCTCTCTCTCTCTCTCCCTCGCTTTGCATGCCTCCTCCTCTCCCCTCCCTCGCGCTCCCTGTATACGTATCTGTTCCATTTTCTTTACTTCCTTTCTTGCTTTATCCCCCCTATCCCCCTCTCTCCATCTCTCTCCCTCTCTCTCCCTCTCTCCCCCTCTCCATCTCTTGCCATCTTCATTATCTCTCGCTAGGTTTTCTGGACCAGGGACGTGCAGAGAATGTTAGAGAGGCAGGGGCTGACATTTCTAAAAAGGGTCTTTTGGTGAAAATATTGAAAATAGCAGACCTCCAAGCTCACAACGCGTCGCGCTGCGACGCGTTGTGAGCTTGGAGGTCGGCTATTTTCGATGCTTGACTAGAGAGGGCAATTCTTTCAACATAAGATGCTGCATTCAAGTTCAGGAGAGTTTGGACAAGGCAATTCTCTTGAATGCTGCCTTCAGGTATTGCATGGAAAGAGGGCCTTTGCGTTTCTTTTTTCGCCAGTGTAAAAACCACATTCATGGTCTTGAGAGGTTACTTTTTCTAGATGGATAAAAGGGCAGGGGCTCAAGCCCCCTTTGATATCTATGTGTGCACGTGCCTGTTCTGGACCTGGTATTAGAGAAGACAGTTCTCTGGAACAGTTTAGCGTCCTTCACACACGCGCAAGCACACACACACGCACGTGCACATTCACGTTTCATCCCGCGACAGCCCCTTCTTAACCATCTGTCTCCCACTCAAGGGGGATCTTCCTCTCTGATGACACCCTCACATCCTTTCTTCTCTCTCTCTCTCCATCCCCCTCTCCCAACTCCCTCCCCGACCCCATCGGATCCACTGCACCACCAGACAGGTTGGGAGAGCGGTTGCGTGCGACGGAGGAGAAGTATAGTCTTTCGTCAAGCCTGCACAAGTGAAAGGGGTGGGGGGGGTGGGGGGCAGATTTGCGGGTAAGGATGGGGAGAGGAGAGCTGTGGAGGGATGGAGTGGGGGGAGGGTTCTACTGCTGAGAGAGATCCGTTTTCAAAGGGCTATCTTTTCATTTGTTTTCCTTCAACATCTTACACTGCTGTTTAAGATGAAGAAAGAGAAACGGGTGGAGAACGAGACGAAAGTGCACGCACACACGCACCACGCACACACGCATGTTTTTACTTAGAAAACCTGCAAGCCGGTTCCTGACCGCACACTCGAAAACGGCACCAGAATGGTGGTAATGCAGATGATGGACAAAGTCATTGACTGTGAGATTGAAGGCACAAACAGGGGTGAAATAAATCTTCCTCCCAAGGATACTTCACCATCCATGACAGAAGTGAAGCTTCCCTTCACCTTTATTAGACGACAGTTCCCTTTCAGGTTAGCTTTCTCTGTTGAAGCAATCATGAAAAACTATTTCATGAACAAAAATCCTCCCACACTCTGCTCTTGCTCAGCTGCTCGTTTTTATTTCAATTAACAGACGTTTCGGTCCCACTGGACCTTCATCAAGAGCGTCTTCAAGACACTCTTGATGAAACGTCTGTTAATTTAAATAAAAATGAGCAGCTGAGTAGGATTTTTGTTCATGAAATAGTTTTTCATGATTGCTTCAGTGTTCACTGTCCAACGCACCTGCATCCGAATCCAGTGGATGTGCGAATACTTCCTTTACATAGCTTTCTCTCAATAAAGGTCAAGGCCTTGAGAATGAAGGAGTTGGCATCGCTCATGGCCAACTCTACACAGCCTTCTCCAGGGGAAAGAGGGCCAGCAACGTCAAAGTATTCATTGAGGGTAATGACGAGGAAACAACTGACAACATCGTTTATACCGAACTCCTTTAATTACATATACCTGATCATTAAAGCAATACTGTATATTTTCTGACAGAAATTCACAGTAGCCTACTCTCCTTTGAAACGCCTCTGCTTACATGTATGTTTAACATAACATGACAGTGTGCAAGGACTGCCAGATACAGATCTCCATATATGGCCCTATCAGTTGGATCACTGCCACTCACATCGATCAATAGACGTGAGCGGCCCAATTAAAAGGGCCACAAACGTATGGTTTTCCTAATACTAAAGTGCCCTTCAAACGAAGCGTGGTTGCCGTGGGGGCTGCCGCTAGGATCAACGGTGGCCGCACCGCGGTGAGACACAAACACACTCGTTCAGCGAGTAAACGCTGTGTGGTATTTCACAAAGATGAACACAATCCATCTCTCACCGCCCGCGTGCGCATGCACAAACGAGCACGCTCACAAGGATTTTCACGGGACTGCACCCGCTCGCCTCGCCACCTCTAAACCTCCTCTCATTGAAAATGAATAGGAGGCGGTGACCACGTATCGTCTGGAAGGCACTTAAGCCTAGAAGGAGGACATGTTTCTTTTACTTTTAAATATTGAGATCCACAGTAATGAATCTTTAATACCGATTTCTCTTGTGAGGATCAGGACAGTCAAATTCTACTATAGGCCTATTTGTGGAAACAATTGGTCCTCACAAGTATAGTAACACAGATGCACGCACGCACGCACGCACGCATGCACACACATCCAGATGGCGATCACACATGACAGGGAGGAATCTTTCAAGAACGACTCATCAGCTTATAACCAAAGACAACCACCACCAACACCAGACCACAAACTGCCAAGAGAAAGACGACGTGTATCTCTTATCTGTGCATGTGTGTTGCACGGGCAAAGCGGCGGCGTTCACATCACAGATGTCACCCTAAGTGAGCATCAAAGGGGGGAAAGCTCACCTGCGAGTTTGCAGGAGTGGTTTTTTGTAGCTTTTGTTTGAAACTCAAACCCCCCTTCCAAAGGTGGAGGAGAAAAGAAGCGCTCCGCCTCTCATCTGGGTCTTGGCAGGCATGCAGCGGTGAGGCTGATACGTGTCAGGGACATTGCCCCCTTTTTTTTCTTTTTGCTTAAATCAAACCAAGGTGCGTGTATTTACCCCTCTCACGCACACGCACACGCACACACACACACACACACACACACACGCGCGCGCGCGCAACACACACACACACACACACACACACACACACACACACACACACACACACACACACACACACACACACACACACACACACACACACACACACACACACACACACACACAGTACACCCCGAGGCAGGCAGCTTTTAATCCCCTCATCATCAGAGGAATAGACAAAGAACCCTCACAGTCCTCCAACAGGCCTGTCAGCCCCAGAAAAAAAGGACATCTTCATGTATCTGAGGCAGTGGTTTTCAACGTTATACTTATCAAGTTCCGTTATTTATTCAGCACTTGATTCACGGTCCACCAGTTGATGAGATTTAGCCTCTCAGACCCAAGACTTAGGACTGTTTGGTTGTCGTTGGATACGATTTTGTCTGCAATTCCATGCTGTATTGATGTGATACCATAGGATTGATAACAAGCAAACCTTGATCAAAATAACATTTCCTTAAGTAATGCAGGTGTCTAACAATAATTCAAGGTTTTACACTCTAAAGATCTCTAGGGGTCCATATCCCTCGGCAGAGGGTGATATTGAGTCTGCCACACCAGTCTACCATTTGGTTACCAACTCTCCATCATTTAGCTGGGGACCACCTGGAAGGCTGGAACCCCCTCAAGGACCATGTGGTCTGAGTGAATCTCTGCAGTGTTGCCATGCATTTTCACTCAAAGCAACTTTTAGCTTCTTTTTTCTGTACAGTTACTTATAAATATTGGCAATTTTTTGGGGGCTTGTTTGGGGGCAAAGTGTATTCGCTTATTTGGGCGGTTCTGTCAAGGACCCACAAATTTGTAAATAAAAACTTCATTGGTGGTTTCCATTTCCTGAAAAGTACCAGTTTTGGACATACAGTTGAGTATAGGCTTCCACCTGACATCGACTGCACATGCCATTTACAAAATGAACTCTCCTGCTCGCTCCCTGCTTGCTCGCCACAATATGACCCAGTGTGTTTGGGTCAGTGTATCAACAACAGGTCGACCCAAGAAGTCAGCTGTAAATTCCATGGTGTCTGCTTGCCCTACAAATTAGATTTGAGCTCATTAGGACATTTTAGTGCCAGTACATTTAACCTAGCTGTTAGCAGGATAATCAAATTCACCTGCGCTTAACATAATTCCGCCAGCAGCCGCACAGTTCCGCCTGCCAAAGTTCAACTCGGGAAAAAAACAACGATTATCTCCTCCTCCTCCTCCGAACGCGGCCACTTTGCACCGTTTATCGAGGACCCGTTTTATCTGCCCTCTTTGAACCTTCGCCACGTCCAGATAGTTTAAAGCAGTAAAAAACCCAGCCCCCCCCCCCACACACACACACACACACACACACACACCCCTACCCGTCACGGTGGTCCATCTACCGTTGTCTCTTAAAGAAAAGAAAGGGAAAAAAGGGAAGAGAGGGAAACATTCCCAGGAGCATGTGGGGCCCTGACATCCACGATCCCATTACAGCCCACCTAAGACACCGGCAGTGCACATAAAACAACGTGGGACGCAAGGTAATGAAGTGCTAACCACTGAGGTAATCTCTCTGCGAGTGCTGACCCTTCCCCTCCACATATACGTTATAGTCTCCCGACTCCATGCCAGGGGGCTTCGACAAAGTCCCTCCCTTTGCATGTACGCACAATATAGAATAGTTCCTTTCCCAGATTTTGGGAGAGAAATAAGCAACCAGGTCTATGACGACAAGCCCAAAAGAAGCGACCCTATCACATGAGCACTTTAACGCCATATACTGTACATCGGCTGATCAAGCTTGCGATGTGACATTTTTGTGGTATATAACCATGGCACGAAATGTTTTCAGGTGGGGATATGCGGACAAAGGGGAAATCCTGCTAAGGCAAACGCCGATAAGGCAAACGCCGATAAAGCAAACTGCCCGGGCGGCACCCGGGTCTCCTACCGTAGTGATGAATAAAGAATTTTGAGCAATACAATGGTTATATGTCACAGTTATTGTCCACGTCCATGCAAGCGGCGCGAAGGCCAGCGGACCTTGGTCCTGCTCTTCGCGCCCGAGCGCCGCAGGCGCGAGAGCGGGCCAGGGCCGGCCGCGAGAGTTACGAAGCCGTGGTGAATGCAATTGTTATATTTATGCCCAGGCCGTAAGGCCTGGGCAAGCGCACGATAAACGCATGAATGGGATCATGAAACGCGATGCAGGAGAGCTCACATTTCACCATAACAAAAGGTGGTTTAATACATTAGTTTGCCTTATCAGCGTTTGCCTACTCTGCGTTTGCCTTATCAGGACGTGCCCCGGACAAACAGGCTACATGATACTTTTTCATCTGTTAAATATGCATAAAACCCACAGACAGACACAATCACTTCAAACCTTGCATTCTTATTTTGGGGACAACATATTATCTCGAACTTACCAAAATAGTTGTGAGCTTGTAGATTGGCTATTTTCAAAAGGTTTGCCTCATTCTTAATTGTTGGCGTCCTTCTTTTTCAATGGATTGCGAGGCGTTGTGAGCATGCTATTTTCACAATTTCTGCCTCTGATATATGACAATTTGGCCAATGTTTAATTTGTCATTTTAGAGGTATTAAAAAGTCCTTAAATTGTCACTTTAGAAATGTGCGGTATACCCTCTATACACTTCAACTTCATGTTGGTTTGTTTACTGTTGAGTGAGAAAACAATGTTGGACATTAAGTTAATCATCTGGGGACCCCCCCAAAATAATTTGGGGAACCCCCTAGGGGTCCCGACCCACAGGTTGAGAACCACTGATTTAGCGGCATGGCCTCCCCCCCGAGAGCCACTGATCTACCTGTTGTAAAAGCCCACCCCCTTGCTTCCCTCCCCTCCCCTCCGTGTGAAACAGCGTTTTACTTCCAGATAGCGAAGAAAGGGGAAGAGGAAGAAGCCATAGGACCAGGGAAGAAGGCCACACCCTGTGGCTCCTATCAAATCTGTATAGCGTCCATGTCAGTTTGAAGACGGCCAGTTTCATCTGGCACGGATGATAAGAGCACCACGGGAACAGAAAGGAAGCCATTGTGACACGGGGGAGGGGGGGTGGAGGAGCGTGAGAAAGTGGAGACGCCAGAGATAGTGGATGTTACAACACGGTTGTTTGTTGTTGCGTTGCACGGTGGTATATAACTAGCCACACAAGACTGTAGACGTACGGAAAACAGCACTTATATAGGCTATACGGGGCCCCGCAAAACAATGTGGAAGGAGGACCGTACGCACGCACAATATAATTGCTAGACTGCTCTTTCTAAAATGACCATGCGCTGACTGAGACAGAAACCATGCAGGTTAAAGCTATAGGCCTATATATAAATTCCTTTTGTGTGTGTGTGTGTGTGTGTGTGTGAGTGTGAGTGTGAGTGTGAGTGTGAGTGAGTGTGAGTGTGAGTGTGTGTGTGTGTGTGTGTGTGTGTGTGTGTGTGTGTGTGTGTGTGTGTGTGTGAACTTGGTCGGGAGTTTCCCCCAGCCGGTATTTGGGACAGATTTAACTTTATACGAATTCAGAGTGGGGAGACAGGAAAATGGCTGTGAATGGAAAGAGAGAGAGAGAGAGAGAGAGAGAGAGAGAGAGAGAGAGAGAGAGAGAAAGCAGAGGGAATAAAAAAAAAGGGGGGGGAGAGAAACTTTAATCACAGAAACACTGACCCAGAAAAAAATAAAAAGGAGAGGCAGACACAAGTGGAAACCAGAGGAATGTTAGCCAGCTGGGAGATACATACATGCATCCATCCATCCATCCATCCCTCCATCCATCCTCCATCCATCCCTCCATCCATCCAGCTACTACTGCTGCATTTATACTTAAAACCTGGGCTGGAGTTGAGTTGGGGGGGACAGGGGCGTCACAAGGGGGGGAAACGTGCGACTGAGTTACTAGGGCCCAAGGTGGAGGGGCCTTAATTATTTTATACTTTAGCTATTGAAAAAAAAGCAGGCCTACAAGCTCACAGCGCTTCAAGCTTGTAGATCTGCTATTTTTGATTTTTGTTTTTAAATGTGTGCAAATCTTTGAATATATATGTATTTTCTTAAGAGAACATTTCTAACTCAAGCTTTACTTCTGGGGGTCCTTGGAACAAAATATTTTGAGATGGGGGTCCATGGCCAAATACATATAATTTTGGGGGTCCTTCACATGAAAAGGTTTGAGCACCACTGACATAGAAACATATTGTTTTTCAAAAAACCTTGAAATATTCAAAGACTGGCACAATGGTTCACAATTTTTTTTTAAAATAGCAGATATACAAGCTCAAAGCGCGGCATTTGGTGCCGCGCGGTAAGCTTGTATATCTGCTATTTTTCAATAGTTAAAGTACCCAGGGCCCAGAATTTGGTGCGACACACCTGGGGGGAGGATGAGAGTTGGACAGATGGGGGTGGGGGCTGTTGCAAAAACAGAAAAAAAGAAAAACCAAACCAAATTGAAGGATGAGCTAAAACCAGCGGCACTAAAACGCTGTGGCCGTGGTGGGAGCGAGTCCTGGAGAGACCGGGCTGCACATCTCTGAGCCTCGGCCAACACCGGCTGCTCCGCTTCCCTCCCTCCCTCCAGTGGCGTAAAGTAACTATAAGTATGCACTTTACTTGAGTATTTCCCATTTCCAATACTTTTACTTCGGGCTAGTAGTCCCAGTTGTCCAACGTCCCAGTTGGGCGACCAGACTGTAAAGCAAGTGATCTTCATCCCATTCATGCGTTTATCGTGCGCTTATAACGATTGCATTCACCACGGCTTCGTAACTCGCGCCACCGGCCGCGCGGCCCTGGCCCGCTCTTCTTCGCGCCGCTTGCAATGTCGTGGACAATAATTACAGTCGGACATTGGACAACTGGGACGTTGGACAACTGGGACGTTGGACAACTGGGATTTTCCCTTTTACTCCTACTAAAGTAGCAAGCAGATCTACAAGCTGACAATGTGATCGGCTATTTTCAAATGGCCAAAATGTATACAGAAATGAACGTGAAATGAAATTAATGCACGTTTTGTAATAAGTAATAAGTAACTAAAGTTTTCATATAATTGTAGACGTAGTGGAGTTAAAGTACAATATTTGCCTCTAAGAAGTAGTGGAGTAGATACAAAGTAAAAGTAGCCTCCTGAAAATTGGAAATAGGCTACACCAGTAAAGTTAAAAAATCACACTTGTGTGAACTGAGCGGTGGAGGCTGCGTGTGTGTGTGTGTGTGTGTGTGTGTGTGTGTGTGTGTGTGTGTGTGTGTGTGTGTGTGTGTGTGTGTGTGTGTGTGTGTGTGTGTGTGTGTGTGTGTGTGTGTGCGTGCGTGCGTGCGCGTGTGTGTGTGTATTTGTGTGTGTGAATGTGAGTGTGAGAGTGCCTAGCTGGCCTGAACAACAGCGCCCCTCCCTTAACATGTGTGGTCAGAAAAGGTATAGCAGCCAGGCTACATACACCACAGGCTACATACAGACAGACAGACAGACACACACACACACACACACGGATACACACACGGCCACGCTATGGAGACGGTGTGACCACCGCTCAAAAACAGTAGGCTACTTCGGTGATGTTGCTAGGTTTTCAATGTAGGTCCCGGGACCCACAGGTGTTCATTCAAATGGGTCCCAGAATTATTTTATGGATCCCGCGACGACACTCGCATTATGTATCAACGGTGAAAACATCAAAAAGGACTTTAATTCAAACAAATAGTGGCAAATAGCTACTTGTATGTAGTTAATAAAGGACAGAAGCATGGATTTACGAGACAATCTCATCTCATCATGCCAGAACGCACAGCTGTGGAGACTCCACCACATGCAGCTGAGCTGGTGCAGTGAAATGATGGATAGGAAGGATAGAGTTGTATGCGTCCTGGGGATGCAGTGATGCTTAGTTTAATGCATCCTTTGTTAAAAATATGCGTCAGGGACGCAGGATGCAGGGCTAGTAGCATCACAGCTACTTTAGTAAATGTTATTAGTTACTTTAAACCACATGGGAGAGAGCGATGGAGAGAGAGAGACACAAAGAGACAGTCAGAGAGAGAGATTGCAGACAAGCAGGCAGGTTTAATTACCTGACTGGATGGTTAGCTTTGACAGGAGGGCCGCGGTGTCTGACGGCCTTCCTCTTCCTCCCTATAGATGTGTCCTCCTCTCTCCGATTGACCCCCTCCCTCCTCTCCCTCCACCGTTATGTGGAGCTTCAAAAACCCACATCCCCTCAAACATACTGGTAGCCAGGGCCAATTAACGGTGTTAGCATCTCTGCTAACATGGCTGACGATCCACTTTTCATGCTCTTTAAATCTAAAGTGAAATGTAGAATAATTCATTGATTAACTGATTGGGGAGTGGCGACCACTGTGGTGCATCTGTAAGAATGCAAGAGAGGCTTCTTCTCTTTAGGTGTTCATTCCAACAAAAAGGGTTACACAAGGGTGCTTAAATGCGCAGTCCCACGTTGCAAATAAGGAAAATAAAGTCTCTTCTGTGTACTAATCCAAAATGCAAGAATAATTCCAAACGGGTCATGGTGGTATGTGGTATTTTTTTTATGGGAGACATGTTTTGAAAACCTCCGCCTATATAATGACACGTCCAAAATAGAGATGCCAGCCAGGTGGAAAGCAGTGACTGACAGGACATGCAGGTGAGGGAAGCATTTCCTTAGCCTTTGGCTCTCTGAAGAGGCAAAGGTCCACACGTAAATGTGTTTTTAAGGGCCTGTCTCTGCCCCGTCATGTTTGTTTGGGTTTTTTTCCCTTCACACTAGGGCATTAACGAAAAAGTCGACAAGACGACTCAGTCGACTTCATTACACAAGTCGACTCCCACCAGAGAAAGTCGAAAGTCAAAGTTGAAAAAAAAAAAAACTTTCTATTGTGAAAATAGCAGATCTCACATGCTCACGCTCACAGGCGTTGTGAGCATGTAGATCGGCTATTTTCATAATTTCTGCCTCTATATATTTGACAATTTGAACAATGTTTAATTTGTCATTTTAGAGTTTATGTTGGTTTGTTTACAGTTGAGTGAGAAAAAATGTTGCACATTAAGTTAATCATCTGGGGACCCCCCAAAATAATTGGGGGGGGGGGGGGGGGGGGGGGTCGTGTGTGATGTGATGACATCCTCAAACGATAAAGTCGACTTCAACTCAACTTTTTACTGAGTCGAGTTGACTTGCAAAAATCACCGGTCGTTAATGCCCTACCTCACACCCTCCTGCTCTTCTTTGTCCTAATCACACTCAGGGAATCCCCTCCCAAGAACCCGGATGAACTCTTGTTGGCTTTTGGAAGGGCCGTGTTGATCTCATTAAATATGATGGAGAGCTATGTAATGTACGCCCCATTGCCTTGGATGTCGGCCCGAGGGGCGGGAAGTCTGTAGTGCAATGATTTACCAGAATGACAAGAGCCTGTATTGCTCTGAACAGGCCTGTCATTGGAGAGCGGTTAAGGTGATAGATAAAGAAAAGCTTCAGGCACAGATGACTAAATATCCACAATTGTTGGCGCAGTTCCTGGCATTCCTATCATATTGCCGCTGTCGTCGGGCTAAATAAAAAACCTGCATGTCCAAAACCATTAGTTTTCAGGATATGGGGGAAAAAAGAACCTGCACCAATTGATTCAACTAGAAGCTGGGCCGCCCGAGCGTCTAGTCGGCGACCTGGCCAACTCGGAACAACATAAATAGGGAATGAATGCCCCGCCCTTTAATGCAAACCCCATTATACCTGTTGTCATAGGACCCGTTTTGACCATCTGTTTGCCTGTGTCCATTTATGCCCATATATGGAGATATCTGTTATCTGTCTGTCTGTCAGCGTCCATTTTATGTCCATATATGGAGATCACTGCAGATATAGTTCTGGGTCCATTTTATGCCCATATATGCCCATATATGGAGATATCTGTCTATTTGCGTCCATTTCACGCCCATATATGGAGATCTCTGAATCTGTCTGTCTGTGTCCCTTTATGCCCGTATATGGAGATCTTTGTGATTCTGCGTAAATTTTATGCCCATATATGCCATTTGCGTCCATTTTATGCCCATTTATGGAGATCTCTGTATCCGTCTGTCTGTGTGTCTGTCTGTGTCCCTTTATGCCGTATGAGATCTCTGAATCTGTCTGTCTGTGTCCCTTTATCCATTTTATGCCCATATATGGGGGCATTCATTTTATGCCCATATATGGAGAACGCGCGTGCCCGTGGGACGAACGGTTCTCATATGGGGGCATTCATGTTATGCCCATATATGGAGAACGCGCGTGCCCGTGGGACGAACGGTTCTCGAGATACGCGGATTACCTACATACATACACACTCACAGAGATTTTTTGTTGACTCATGTGGCGTACGTCTGCCCATATATGCCCATATATGGAGATATCTGTCTATTTGCGTCCATTTCACGCCCATATATGGAGATCTCTGAATCTGTCTGTCTGTGTCCCTTTATCCATTTTATGCCCATATATGGGGGCATTCATTTTATGCCCATATATGGAGAACGCGCGTGCCCGTGGGACGGAACGCGCGTGCCCGTGGGACGAACGGTTCTCGGAGATCTCTGAATCTGTCTGTCTGTGTCCCTTTATCCATTTTATGCCCATATATGGGGGCATTCATTTTATGCCCATATATGGAGAACGCGCGTGCCCGTGGGACGGAACGCGCGTGCCCGTGGGACGAACGGTTCTCATATGGGGGCATTCATTTTATGCCCATATGGAGAACGCGCGTGCCCGTGGGACGAACGGTTCTCGAGATACGTGGATTACCTACATACATACACACTCACAGAGATTTTTTGTTGACTCATGTGGCGTACGTGATGTCAGAGCCTTTTATGAAGTGATGTCACAATGAGTCAGAGCTTTCGCCGATTTCCTCAGAAACAGCCTGATGTCAACAATCAACCCCGCATAAGGAGATTCCGAACGTTTCGCGCCGGTTTGGGAAAACCGCGCGTCGGGTCGGGTCGAGACCCGGCACTGCACTCCGTGCCGTGGCCATATATGGGAGCATTCATTTTATGCCCATATATGGAGAACGCGCGTGCCCGTGGGACGGAACGCGCGTGCCCGTGGGACGAACGGTTCTCGGAGATCTCTGAATCTGTCTGTCTGTGTCCCTTTATCCATTTTATGCCCATATATGGGGGCATTCATTTTATGCCCATATATGGAGAACGCGCGTGCCCGTGGGACGGAACGCGCGTGCCCGTGGGACGAACGGTTCTCATATGGGGGCATTCATTTTATGCCCATATGGAGAACGCGCGTGCCCGTGGGACGAACGGTTCTCGAGATACGTGGATTACCTACATACATACACACTCACAGAGATTTTTTGTTGACTCATGTGGCGTACGTGATGTCAGAGCCTTTTATGAAGTGATGTCACAATGATGGAGATCTCTGTATCCGTCTGTCTGTCTGTGTGTCTGTCTGTGTCCCTTTATGCCGTATGAGATCTCTGAATCTGTCTGTCTGTGTCCCTTTATCCATTTTATGCCCATATATGGGGGCATTCATTTTATGCCCATATATGGAGAACGCGCGTGCCCGTGGGACGAACGGTTCTCATATGGGGGCATTCATTTTATGCCCATATATGGAGAACGCGCGTGCCCGTGGGACGAACGGTTCTCGAGATACGCGGATTACCTACATACATACACACTCACAGAGATTTTTTGTTGACTCATGTGGCGTACGTCTGCCCATATATGCCCATATATGGAGATATCTGTCTATTTGCGTCCATTTCACGCCCATATATGGAGATCTCTGAATCTGTCTGTCTGTGTCCCTTTATCCATTTTATGCCCATATATGGGGGCATTCATTTTATGCCCATATATGGAGAACGCGCGTGCCCGTGGGACGGAACGCGCGTGCCCGTGGGACGAACGGTTCTCGGAGATCTCTGAATCTGTCTGTCTGTGTCCCTTTATCCATTTTATGCCCATATATGGGGGCATTCATTTTATGCCCATATATGGAGAACGCGCGTGCCCGTGGGACGGAACGCGCGTGCCCGTGGGACGAACGGTTCTCATATGGGGGCATTCATTTTATGCCCATATGGAGAACGCGCGTGCCCGTGGGACGAACGGTTCTCGAGATACGTGGATTACCTACATACATACACACTCACAGAGATTTTTTGTTGACTCATGTGGCGTACGTGATGTCAGAGCCTTTTATGAAGTGATGTCACAATGAGTCAGAGCTTTCGCCGATTTCCTCAGAAACAGCCTGATGTCAACAATCAACCCCGCATAAGGAGATTCCGAACGTTTCGCGCCGGTTTGGGAAAACCGCGCGTCGGGTCGGGTCGAGACCCGGCACTGCACTCCGTGCCGTGGCCATATATGGGGGCATTCATTTTATGCCCATATATGGAGAACGCGCGTGCCCGTGGGACGGAACGCGCGTGCCCGTGGGACGAACGGTTCTCGGAGATCTCTGAATCTGTCTGTCTGTGTCCCTTTATCCATTTTATGCCCATATATGGGGGCATTCATTTTATGCCCATATATGGAGAACGCGCGTGCCCGTGGGACGGAACGCGCGTGCCCGTGGGACGAACGGTTCTCATATGGGGGCATTCATTTTATGCCCATATGGAGAACGCGCGTGCCCGTGGGACGAACGGTTCTCGAGATACGTGGATTACCTACATACATACACACTCACAGAGATTTTTTGTTGACTCATGTGGCGTACGTGATGTCAGAGCCTTTCATGAAGTGATGTCACAATGAGTCAGAGCTTTCGCCGATTTCCTCAGAAACAGCCTGATGTCAACAAGCAACCCCGCATAAGGAGATTCCGAACGTTTCGCGCCGGTTCGGGAAAACCGCGCGTCGGGTCGGGTCGAGACCCGGCACTGCACTCCGTCCCGCGGCGGGGAACGCGCGTGCCGAATCTGAAGCCGGTGGGACGAACGGTTCTCGAGATACGCGGATTACAAACACACACACACGCACGCAGAGACTTCTCGCATTTATAGATAGATGTCAGGCTGGTATTTAGACACACACTCTAGTTAGTAGGATTTGGTTCAATATTTATAAATCCCACACATTTTCACTTTCAAAATGGCCAGACTGCACCAATGCAACACCTTGCAACAAAACAGTTTTAAGGCCATATCACACAAATGCAACTACTTTTGCAACTGCCATTGGGGATAAAGGCCAAACCACAACATTGCAACTACTCGCAACCATTATCCCCAATGGCAGTTGCAAGGAGTTGCATTGGTGCGGTTTGGCCTTATTGGTTAAAGTTGTTGCAAGTACCGTTGTTTCCTGTTGAGATTGGCACATTTCACCCAGGTTTTTTTTTTCATCTTACTCACGTCACTTTGTCTGCTGACCTCACTCAGCAACGAAATAAACAGAAAATAAACAAAAGAATAAATAAAAAATTCACAGGAGGCAAGCAGTGATCACCCCGTCACCCGTGATGTGCACTGCAATGTATCACATTGCAGGTGCTTTTTGAGAGTGAAAAAATAAGAAGACATGTGTGACGTGTGATCTGGGCAGCTTGCCCCAGGAAATGTGCCAAGCTCAATAGGGAACAACGGTAGCTGCATGCTATGGTTTTGTTGCAAGGAGTTGCGACTGGTTTCATTGGTGTGGACTGGCAACAGATGTAGCGGAAATAGCAGATCTACAAGCTCCCAAAACCCATCTCGATGCCATTGCCAAGCGCTAGATCCGCTCAATAGTGTCCGAAACAGTTACTATTCATGAATCAATTTCAAAAACAGCGCAAGTAGCAGATCAACAAGCTCGAAACGCGCCGCTTCGCTCTTCAAGCATGCACATCTGCTATACTGTCGTGTGGCACTGTAGTATGATCAAGGGCGTTAATTTATGGAAAAAAGTTGAAATTATTGGAGAAGGTTTCTGCACCGACAGCGACGGTATACTGTAAAACCTGGAGATAGGAGTTTTCTGCTTGGCAAGGATAAAGTGTACAACAAGGGCCCAGGCCTTCACCTCATTCTGCAGTGCAGAACACCTTCCTCCGCTCCAGTAACCTGGCACGTGCACACATATACATCAAAGGGGGCTTGAGCCCCTGCCCTTTTTTCCGTCCGTAAAAAAGTGCCCTCTCCAGACCATAAAAGCAGTTTTTACTATGGTGAAAGAAATGCAAATGCCCCCTCTTTCCATGCCATACCTGAAGGCAGCAAGAGCATTGCCTTGTCCAAACTCTCCTGAACTTGAATGCAGCATCTTATGTTGAAACTAAGAATTGCCCTCTCTGTGCAGAAATCCATGCTTAGTTCAGTGTGGTATCAAGCACCGAAAATGGCAGCGCGATGTGTTGTGAGCTTGGAGGTCTGCTATTTTGTTGTGAGCTTGGAGGTCTGCTATTTTCGATATTTTCACCCAAAGGCCTTTTTCAAAATTCCAGCCCCTGCCTCTCTAACATTCTCTGCACGTCCATGGCTCCAGTAACCTCAGGGAAGGGCTGTTCTCTGAGTGGCACGCTGCACTATGTCTCTCGACAAGGAAACGGGCTCCAGCGGATCTCTGCAATCATGAGCAACAGGTGGGCTTGGACGGTGTTCCCTCACCACTGCAAACAATTTGCTTTGAAACCACCAAAATGCCTTGATCCAAGACAGGAAAAAACTTCCCATTAGAGCTGCTTTTGTTTTCTGTTTTGTTTTTTCTTGTTTTTTCTTCTCTACCCCCGGCCCTTTCCATGGACCACACACACGCGCGTGCACACGGCGGACGCACAGGCACACAGACGAATCCACCAGCACATGTACACGTGCAAGTCTGCACACAACACAACACACATGGGGCTGGCAGTGGCACAACCACACACGAAGGTCAATCGTAGATATAGGGATCGTAAGTACGTAAATCACACCCTCAGCGTTCTATAGCAGTAAAATGTTTTAGCTCTAGACCTAAAAGAGAAATTAGACGCTTGACCTAAACTAGTGAAAATAGCATCTACAAGCCAGATCTGATATTTTCAATACAAAGTATAGCCTGGAAACCATGCAGAAAAATCTACCAGTGAAAAAACAAAAACAAACATAGCCTTCCAGCAGATTTGGTCTGGCCCCGCTCGGTTGTGATTGGATTTCCCTGCCCCCGAAGTTGTGGGGCACCAATCACCACCAGCATTTTTTTTAATCCGCCCCTTGGAAATGCAGGTTCCACACAGAGATTCCAGACTAATATCTACGCAGTGATATCAAATGGGTCCTGGCCCACTGTTTGGGAAAACAGTGCTTTATAGCGGTGGTTCTCAATCTTTTTCATGTCAAGGACCCCCAAATTGACATTTAATAGCCCGCGGACCCCCATTTGAGAAGATATGCCAGTGACCCCCATAAGAGACGGCTCTATAGCAGTGATTCCCAACCATCTTAATTTCAAGGACCTCCAGTTTGACATGCTTTAGGCTACGGACCCCCATTTAATGGCATTTCTATCTCTGGGACCCCAATGTATATTGTAAAAATCTATGTTGGTCCATTTGGTTCAATTTGTACATTCTCTGAGTTACATAACCTTAAGGGTCCGTTTGGTTCCTAACTATCATTTAGCTGGGGACCCCCTGGAACTCCCTCAAGGACCCCTGGGGACCCCACTTTGTGAACCAACGCTCTATGGGACAGACAGACAGAGTCTCTCCCCGACCAGGAGCTCCAGCGACAGACAGAGAGGTTTATATAGAGGCTGTAATCAGAGCCCAGGGCCGTCCCGTTCCCATCCGTCCGTCCGGCCTGCTCTGCTCTACTCTGGGGCTCCTGGAGCGGTTTTGAGGGCAGGCCAGACATTCCAGAAGAGATCACCGCCCAGTCAGTCAGTCAGACAGACAGACAGACAGACACCCCAGCAGCAGCAGCAGCGAACCAGTCAGAATCCCATTCCAGAATAGCAGCAGCCGAGGACTAAAAATAGGCTGTACAGGAGGGAAGGGACCGGGAGAGAGAGAGAGAGAGAGAGAGAGAGAGGAGGATCTGGGGGGGGCTGGATGAAGGGGTGGTGGGGGGATGATGAGAGAGGGCTGGAATCTGAGGAAGAGGGTGGTTTATTCCATTCCGTGTGTCCAGTCACAATGTTATGACAGTGGCACAAAGGAAAAGGAGTCCTGCAGAGATTTTTAGGGCTCGGGACCATTAGTGGTGTGTGTGTGTGTGTGCGTCCACGTGTGCGTGTGTGCGTGTGTGTGGATTCCACGCGGCGTGCATGTGTGTCTGAGTGAGGACAAAGAGTATAAGAGAGCTTGTAAAATGCACGAATGTCTGTGCTGGAGTGCACGTCCTTGTGCATACATTTGTGTTGGTGCGTGCGTGCGTACGTGTGCATGTGCATGTGCGCACGCAAATGCACGGAGCCTGGAAAGTTGGCCTTCTCATGCCCAATTTCTGCTCCGTCGTGCAACAACATATCGTCACTGTCGGTCAGAAACCTCGTATCTCCAAGTTTCAAATTTGTACATTTTCTCGCAAAGTAAAGCACTGCTTCATCACACAAGGGCGTCGCACATATAGTAGTGAAAACAGCTGTTTTCACTAGTTTAAATCATTTTTAAAATGATAAATACAAAACAAACGGTTTTGGACATACAAGGTTTCCACCCGACAACAGCCACAAAATAGCAGATCTATAAGCCCACGACCGACGTGCCAGAGATGTGACACGTTGGGAGCTTGTATAGATCCGTCTCTTTTCAGTGCGCGACACCGTCATACGTGACATCAGACCCACTCCCCCTTCTCAAACAATCTGTGTCAGCTACCCGGGCGAGGAACACACGCCTCACTGTACTCAGGACTTTCTCCGGACTCGGGCTCTACTGTTTATTTTTCCTGCAATGAACAGGCGGCTCGGTTTACAACAGGCACCCTAAACCCTCACTGTGGAACAGCCAGCAGTGGAAGCAGTACTTCGGTTAAAAGTAGCAAATAAGAACAATAAAACACTATTAAAAATGTTAAACGCAAAAAAGTATTTTAACCATATTTAACCATAACATATATATGTTAGTGTTTTTGAGGTACCAGTGGAATTTGGACCGGAGTGCTCGTTTTAGTTCACCTTATGGGCAGGCAGTCCCCGGAAGGAGCCGTTGCCACATTGGTCCGACGTCTCATTGTTCCGACATCCCATTAGTCCGACACTGGTGAATGTTAACCTGGTGAATGCTACTATGCCTAAACCTAACCCTAATCCTAACCCTAAACTCAGTAAAACTATGCCTAAGCCTAACCTGGTGAATGCTAACCTGCTGATGCTGGTGAATGCTAACATGGTGAATGTTAACCTGGTGAAAATAACCCTAACCTCAGTAAAACTATGCCTAAAACTAACGCTGTAGGAGGGACCGCTTGCTCCACCTCACGCCCAAGAACGAGCGCTCCTGGTCTCAATCTCACTGAATCTCAAAAACACTGTGACATAAATGTGTATTGAGATGTACTGTACATAGAAGTATACAATTATTCTCTACGAAAAATGGAACAACTCAAGTAAAGTAAAAGTACCGCAGAAGTGTACTCAGTACTTGAGTAAATGGTACTTGTGTTACTTTCCACCAGTGTGGAACATGCTGCCAGCAGCAGCAGACACACACGCTGCCAAGGCAGAACCGGCCTCCGCCAAACCCACTGCCGCTTTTTATTTTTGCTCTATTTCGTCGCCGTCGGGCAGAAACCTCATATCTTCATATCTTCATATCCTAACGTGTTGTGTGTTTTCTTTTCGTAAATTCACACCCCTCCTTGATCATATTACAGTGTCACACAAAAGCTTCAAAAAGTAGCAGATCTGCAAGCTTGCGGAATGGCTACCTTTGACGCTTTTGATTTTGAAGCAGTTGTTGGACATACAAGGTTTCCACCGGACTAGACGTTTTGCAGAATATGGCCACGCCAACGCCCCCCCCCCCCCCCCTTCTTTTTCTTCTCTTCATATGAAACCCTTTTTTCCCCAAGACAAAGAACTTGTAAACTGATTCGAAGCGCATGTAAATTCTCTTAGCTTTCATGTCGCCAAAAATCCACCACGTGAGTGATGGCTTTTATCCACTGCAGCTTTTGGAGGAGGGGGGGAGGGGGGAGGAGGGAGAGAGGCCTCTTATTTTAAAGTCTGATGCTCCGAGCTAAAAAGGGCCGAGAATAGCGTATTATACGTACATCCTCCTCCAACATTATGCAGACTTCCATATCCGCCAGGCACACACAGAGAGAGAGAGAGAGAGAGAGAGTCAGGGTCACGGTAAAGGACAGAATGGTGTGTGTGCGTGTCTGTGGTGGAGATTGGGGCTTAGAGAATGAATGCAGCCCCCTCCACCCCCAACACACACACACACAACCTAGTCTAGGGACAAGCAAACCCACCTTCTACAGATGGAAGGATGGTGGTGAGGTGAGGGGGGGGGGGGGCGTTCAGAAAGTCTGGCAGCTGCACTTTATTTGAGGGTCAAAGAGTGAGCCAGAAATTGTTGCGAGGACATTGATGGTGGAAGGGGGGGGGGGGGGGGGGGGGGGGGGGGGGAGGGGGGGACTCCCTTTGAAACCCGGGTCATATCAGTGAGCAGTAGTCGATATAACGTTTCAACTTTGCTTTTCTTTTTTTTTTACTCCATTTTAGCACACAACTGGCCATTATAGTCTACACTGGCCTTTAATGCACAACCACTTGTAAGAGCTTGTAGATCTATACGGCTTGTAGATTGGCCCATTTGGAAAAGACGCTTTTGCGTAATCACATTGTACTCACATTGTTTATTCAAGTAAAAGTATTGTAAGGGGATTTATCTGTGTTATAGTTTTCTGTAATAATGAGAATGTTTTGGGGCTTATCTCAATGTAACTGATAAGAGTGAACAAATATTTCGGTTTGGGGGGTATAGTCGGACTCTTTACAAGGGGACAGGACTCTTTACAAGGGGACATCAGTTCTAACGTATGTGTTGACTTGTTGACTGTAATGGAGGGAAAGTTCTAAACGAAGAGAGGTGAATGAAATTCCTGTCTCCATGTCTCATTTCTACCACGTCTGAACCTACAAGTTAAGCAAGTATCCTTCAGTATTACAGTATCAATACTGCAATGTAGAAATACTTAGTGGGTAAGGCCTAATGTATGTTTGTTTTGTGATCAAAATCTACAAAGTAACTAGTTTTCAAATAATATTTGCCTCTGAGGTGCAGTGGAGTAGAAGTAAAAGTACAGTACCTAAATGTACTTATAGTCTCTTTCCACCACGAAGTCTAAAGGGTTTTAAAAGTGGGTTAATTTATGCTCCGTACGACAACGAAGCATAAATCTGCGGTTTAACAGGCAGATCATTAATTACACTCTAGGCATCCAAATGGTTGCATAATTGGTCTATTATTCTATGCCCTTGGAGGGCTCGCAGTATTACTTCCTTGCTTTGTTCTGGGCCCGCCACTGACTTGGCCTGCATGTGGCTCGTATTCCTGAGACCAGAACCTGACCTTTTAGTCGTTCCAATTTTACGCCTCCAGAAAAAACATTCCGACAGGAATAGTCAAACTGAACACATGCAGGCTCTGTTAGTGTTTGCGTTCATTGACAGAAATGATTCTGTCAATGAATTGCTGCTTTTTTTTGCAGCAGGCACAATGTTTCTCCCTCAGAGGGGTCCCCACATTATTTTGGGGGGTCCCCAGATGTTTAGCTAAATGTTAACATTGTTTTCCTACTCAACAGTAAACAAACCAACATACAGTATAAATGTACAGTATCTGCACATTTCTAAAGACAATTTAAGGACTTTAAAGACATTTTAAGTACTTCTGGTCAAACACTGGTCAAATTGTCAAATATTAGAGCAGGAATTGTGAAAATAGCTATTTTCACAATTGAATAGATCAAGTCCAAGTCTAAATGTAAGGCCAACTCCTACAATTCCAAGTGCTTGTGCACTGGGGGTCACGGCCTGAAAAGGTTGAGAACCACTGCTATAGAGTTTAACCACATTAACTCAGGCATCCGTAAATTAGCAAAAAAAGAATGCACATCTACAAGCTCACAACATGATGGTCAGGTGTTGTGGGCTTGTAGATCGGCTATTTTCGCTATTTGTCATACGACTAAGTATGTAGACCAGATCACAGTGTTCCACGTAGAATGTCTTGATAATGGACGTTTTCACTATATAAGATAAAGTGTCCAGAACGTTAGCTACGTCTAGTTTGTCAACCTGTCAGAACAAAATAATACATTTATAACAGCAGTGGTGTTAAGTACCTTTACTCAAGTACTGTACTCCTCAATCTTGAGGTACTTTTACTTTACTGGAGTATTTCCAACTTTCTATAGGCCTACCGTTACTTCTACTTCATTACACCTCAGAGACAAATATTGTACATACTCCACTAGCTATTAGAAAACGTATAGGTTCCGAACGGAACCCTGTTTATTTAATACCGGAGGACAAGGTCCCCCTATGGGATATCAGCGCCATCTGGCGGTGCAACAGAGTAAAACTCATATCCTCCCGTAAGAGAAATGTCATTTGTCGGAAGGGCTGTCAATCACAAAACGAGGGCACCGCCCCCGAGTGTATATAAGCCCTATGGGCTATCATGACTTCCTCTAAAGCCGCACCTCTGCCCGCAACTAGCGAACCGAGGGGCTTAATTCGGGGGACCTTGTCCTCCGGTATTAAATAAACAGGGTTCCGTTCGGAACCTATACGTTTATTATCATACCTCCAGACAAGGTCCCCCTATGGGACTCATAAACTCCCCGAGAAGCCATGAACCGACAAAACTGTCGTGCACACCGACCACCCCCGGAAGGAGGTCTCGTCAACCGACGTGACCCCTCTCAGGACTGGTCCAACCCAGACCCACAGGGCCTGGGCGTGTTCAGACAGAAAAGAGACCCTGACAGACCGAAGCCTGCCTTATGCACTAAGGGCAGACACGGGTCCGCCTCATAATACTACAGTAATATAAGGGAAAGACTCAGGGTCCCCCCCCAGGTATCCTAGAGACAGTAGCATGCTGTCCCAGGAAGGGGAGAGAGCCGCCCCACTACCCAGTAGGCGGGGCAGCAGCACCCAGAACCGTATGCGCCATAGCAGAAGGCGCAACGTCCAGGTGATAGTAGGTCGCAAAGGTGGACGGCGAAGACCAATTCGCCGCCGCACAAATCTCCTCAATGGAGACACCTTTGGACAAAGCCCAAGAGGTCGACACACCCCTAGTACTGTGGGCCTTAAGTGCCTCCGGCACTTCAGACCCAGCACGGGTGTAAGCCAACCTAATGGCATCCACAATCCATCTCGACAGAGTGGGTTTGGACACCGCCTTTCGCTGACGGGCATTCATGACCACGAAAAGCTGAGAAGTAGACTGTTGTTGCTGTCCACCGTCCTGTCACAGTAGGCCTTCAGGGCCCTAACCGGACAAAGACAATGAAGACGCCTATCCTCCTCTGATGCAAACGGAGGAGGATGGAAAGCCGTCAAAACCACAGGTTCCTTCGGGATCACTCGGTTCTTAGGAATAAAACTCAAATGAGGTTTAAGAAGAACCTTGGAGTCATTATTGAGAAACCTCATACAATCAGGGCTCACAGAGAGCGCATGAAGGTCGCTCACACGCTTAGCCGTAGACAAGGCAAGCAAAAGAGCTGTCTTGAAACTTAAATGTTTCAAAGAGGTCCTCCCAATCGGTTCAAAGGGTGCCTTGCAAAGGCCCTCAAGCACCACTTGTAGATCCCAAGCAGGAAACAAGGCTCTGGTCACAGGTCTCAAATGGTCAACACCATGCATGAACTGGACCACCTCAGGGATTTTAGAAAGGCCTTTACCTGCCACCCCCAGGTGGCAGGCATCAATAGCCGCTAAATAACCCCTCAGTGTAGAGAACGCCAGACCAAGGTCCAGGCGATCCTGCAGGAAATCTAACACCCTCTGGGCCGGAGCTAAGTGGGCTCCTGTAGCTCACACCAGTCCAAAAAGGCATTCCACCTTCCATCGTACACAGCCCTAGTGGAGGGGGCTCTAGCACTCTGAATAGTGGCTACAACCGTCGGTGAGAAGCCTGCTGCTAACAGGTTCTCCCTCTCACGGGCCAAACCCACAGGTCTAGGCCCCGTGGGTCTGGATGGAAGATCTCGTCCCCTGCCTGGCGCAGCAGATCCCTGTGCAAGGGGAGCCGCCAAGGGGGTCGAGAGAGCAGTGGGGTGATCAGAGACCTCCACACTCCCCTGGACGGTGTTACTAGAAGAACCTCCCGGTTGGAACATCTGATCCTCTCCAGAGTGGGAAGGATCAGTTCCAAGGGCGGGAACACGTAGAGAAGGCCCTCTGGCCATCCGTAAGCAAACGCGTCCGTCCCCAGAGGAGAAGGTCCCCTCACTGAGAAGTAAAGGGGACACTTCGCGTTCTCCTGGGAGGCAAAGAGATCGACTCGAGGTTGACCGAACCTGGAGAAAATCTGCCTCACCACCGCAGGGTGGAGAGACCAATCCTCGTAGCGAGGCTCCCCCCTGGACAACAGATCGGCGCCGCCGTTCTGAAGGCCCGGAACATGGGAGGCTCTGATGGACCTCAGACGAGGCAAGCACCAGAGGGTCATCTCGCGCGCCAGCTGATCCAGCGTGCGCGAGCAGAGGCCACCCTGTTTGTTGAGATAATACAGGGCCGCCGTGTTGTCCGTCCTGACCAGAACATGACAACCCCGAAGAAATGGTTCGAAATGCTTGAGCGCCAAGTAGATCGCCATTAACTCCAGATAATTGATGTGGTGCTCCAACATGGCCGGGGTCCAGAGACCCCTGGCTGAACGCCCCTCGTGGGTGGCGCCCCACCCCGAGCGGCTGGCGTCCGTGGTGATCACCTTGCGTGATATCACCTCGCCCATGGAGACCCCACTCGTCAACAACGCCTGGTCCCTCCATGGGACCAGAGCGTCCATGCAGACCTGGCTGACCGTCACCTTCCTGTACCCTTGCAGGGAAGGAATCCTGAGCGCCAGTGTCCACCGCTGGAAAGGTCTCATGTGAAACCTGCCCAGACGCAGAAGTTGCACCGCTGATGCCATCAGCCCAGCTAACTTCATGCACTCCTTGTACCTGACCACCTGGTTCAGTCGGAAGAAGCTGAGACAAGTCAGAAACCTGTCCACCCTCTCCGGTGAGAGGCGGGCGGACATTGTGGCCGAGTCCAGAGATATCCCTATAAAGGAAATCTGCTGGGAGGGTGACAACATGCTTTTGCCAAAATTGACGTTGAAACCCAAGGCCTTCAGGTGTGACAACACCAGATCGGTATGGCGCGCCGCTCCTGAGCAGGAGGCGGCGGAAATCATCCAATCGTCTATGTAGTTCGCGAGCCTGACTCCCTGATGCCTCAGTGGAGCAATGGCTGCCTCGGTCACTTTCACGAAAACCCGAGGGCTCAGGGAAAGACCGAAGGGGAGGACCGTGTACTCGTACAGGCGCCCCTCGAAAGCGAACCGCAGGAACTTCCTGTGTGGGGGATAAATGAGGATGTGCTGATAAGCGTCCTTCAGATCCACTGAACAGTGGAAATCCCCCTGTCTCACTGATCTCATCAGGGACTCTGACGTCAGCATCCTGAATTTGAACTTTTTCAAGTGCTTGTTCAGAGCACGTAAGTCCATTATAGGACGCAGCCCCCCCCCTTTTTTCTGTACCAGAAAATAACGGCTCCAGAAGCCTAAACGGCTCTGGTCGCGGGATAACTCCACTATAGCGCCCTTGCGCAATAGTGAGCTTATCTCCTCCCTCAAGGCATCCGCTTTCAAGCCGCGGGCTCGAGTGTAAATAACCTTGCTGGAGAGGGAGGGTATTTCCGCAAACTGTAGTCTGTAGCCCCGTGTCACTGTCCGAAACACCCAGTGATTCTGATTGCAACGCTTCCATTGCTCTGCACACTGTGCTAACGTGTTGCTGAGCAACGGAGAAGCCTTGGGGTTGTACCGCTTTAGCGGGACTACTGGGCCGTGAGGGAGAGGATGGACGGGACCGAGAGGTTCCGTATCCGGGCACGTTTCCGTATCCGCTAGACGCCGGGCCGGAAGGCGCGGGGACACCGAAGGAAAGAGCGTTTCCGTTTCCGGTACGCTTATTTCCGTATCCGGTGGGAGACGGACACGTGACCTCCGAGAAGCCTCGCTTGTTAATAATACAGGCGGCACATAGCGTGGAGCCCGGGGGACAGGGTTTATCGCATAAGTAACATAATCCCCGGCTCGGGGAATTGTTTTTACGTTTATAACCTGTTCTAAGGCCTTTATGTGCTTCCTTACGGGAAGACGAGGCCGACCCTGGGTGTTGATATGTGCTGGCTTCTTCCCTGACGCTAAGACCAAACTCCTGTCCTGAACTAGACTCGGCATTGCAGTGCCGCTCAGTGGGGACAGAGGGGTATTGCACACTAGTGAAACCATACCATTGTGAATAGGAATTAGCTTGTCTGGGAACATTTTGCAATGAGAAATATTCTGCTTGTACCCTGTCTGCGTGACTGGAGAAAGCGATATTTTCTGAGTGGAAAGAAATTCCAGCCTGGACTTCTCTACACTGGCTAAATTCATGCAAAATGGGGTCGTCTGTACTAAAGCAGGTGGAGTCGAAAGAAACAGGCATTGTTTTATCAACACACTCTTTATTACAGGCACTGGAGGAGAGCACAGAGGAGAAGTATACATTATTTTCTTGGCATGAGAAATATTGTTCATACTGTTCAACCGTTTGCACTTGAGAGGGGGGGTCCCCTGAATATTCAGGGGGACCCCGCCAAGGTCCAGTGTCACTTTCGCGGCGGCTTCCCACGGGCCTTGTGGGAGCTGGCCGGTATCCCGTGCCTGGGAGGGTGGCGGGATTGGGAGCGGGATGGAGCCCCCGCTGCAGTGCGGGGGGGTCCCGCGGAGGAGGAGGAGGGGGTCCTAGGGGGATTGTTAGGTTTCCCCTGCTTGGAGGAAGAGCGCCCTCTGTCAGCCTGACTGGGGGCCTTGCTTCGTCCCTGCCTCTTCTCCTTCCTGGGCCCCTGGGGGTCCGTCGTGGCCTCCAGGAGTTCCAAGGTGATCTTCTTATCCGCCACCTCCTGGCGGAGAAGATCGAGTCCGCCGCCCATAAGGGAGGTAGGGTGGCCAGGGAGGTCTTGCAGGACCTTCTCGGTCTCCCCTTCGGAACTGCCAGGGCATTTCACTTTCTCAAGCCACCTGGCACGTTCCGCCTGGATGCAGTAATCCATACCGTGTCCAAGCCACTCGATGGCGTGGACATTAAGGTCCATCAGCATGCCCAGCGACTTGTCGATCTCCTCCGCCGTATCCTTAGGCACCTCTCGCAACCCGCTAAGAGGTGCCTGGTGGAGGAGAGCAGCAGCTGGGTGGCGTTCATCGTCCTGGCAGCCAAAGCCGAGGATCTGTACGCGTTCCTCACCCTGGACGACTGCTTTTCGTCATAGCCGATGGCGAAACCAGGAGGCTTTTTCCCCACAGACAGGATGAAGGGACTGCGGCCTCCAGGACCGGTCCGCTCATAAGATGGCTTGAGGCTCCCGATAAGGGACTAGGCCATCAGTTTGTCCATGGGAGGGCGCAAGGGGATTCCCGCCTTCTCTGCGTCGTGGCAGTCGACCAAGAAGGGGAGCTTGGGGGGGTCCTTGTGCGAAGTCCAGGTCGAATGCAGGGCCTCTGCAAAGCCTGGGACCAGTGGGAGCTTATCCATGCGTGGCGGGGGGGAAGGCTCCACATCCTGGCCTAGGATGGGAACTCTAGCCCGGGGTCCGAGTGGCGCGTCTCCGAGCGGCAGCTCCAGGCCGCAACGGATGGTAGCACGTTCCAGCACCGAGAGCTCGTCCATGGGGATAGAGTCTGGGTCTTGTGCCGCTGCCCCTCTCGCCCCAGCCGGCATGGAAGGGGGGAGAGAGGCAGAAAGGGCTGGGGAGGACGCGGCGGAGGTAGGAACCTCGGCGTGAGGAACCGACCCGGCCGCGCCTCCGCCCTGACCGGAGGGAAGCGTGGACTCGTCTTCTTCCGAGTACTCACCCTCCGAGTCCACCTCGGACATGTCGTAGTCCTCCGGCTCCGGTTCGTCACCGTCGCTAGCATGCCAGGAGACGGGGCTAGGTGGCCGCATGGCCCGGAGCTGGGGGACGGAGAAGGAGAGGGGAATGTCACCGACGACTAGCGGGTGGAATTCCCTAAAGGGGACGGCCAAAGTTGCAGCTGGCGGTGGAGCAACATGGGCGGTCTTGCATGTTCTCTTCTTGGGCACGGCACCAGTCGAGCCAGTCGGAGAAACAGCAGGAGTAGCAGCAGTAGCAGGCCCGCTAGCATCGGGGCTACCGAAGCTAGCTGAGGGCGAGGCTGCTGGAGGCCTGACCACGTGGCGAGAAGCAGCGCTGTGGCGTACAGCGCTGTCCGGCACACGAGGAGAGGTGTCTGGGAGGGTTCCGGCGGAGACCGTGGCGTGAAGGCCGTAGCCTGCGGCAGCGATCTCGCAGCGGGCCTTGAGGGCTGGAACGTCGTACTGGAGGCATTCAGCACAGTTCACACCCGTGGCCGGGGCCGGAGGGGACAGAGAAGACAAGGCGTGTCCTACCCCCATGCAGACAATGCAGAACGGGTGGGTGTCTTCGTTGGCGATGAGTCCTTTGCAGCTGGGAAGGCCGCACTTCTTAGGGACCATGGCTAGCAGGCTGCTAACCGTGGGCCGTCGAGCCGCCATCGTGAAGCTAACCGAAGCTAGGCGAAGCTAAGCTAGGGCAGGGAAACACGTGGCAGAGCGCTCAGAGAAGAAGGTAAAGACTCAAAGACAAAGGAAGAGAAAACCACGAACTGTAGAGAGAAGATAGAAGAGAAACGTACAGGAGGGATTCTATAAAGGCCAGTGGCCGACTTCCTAGCCGTCGCTATAGGCTATACTTTACAGAATTTAATTACTATATGGCTGAGTTCGCGACACTCTAGTTCAGGGGTCCTCAAATACAAATCTTGAAGGTCCAGAAATATTTTTTTGAAACAGGTCCGGGTCCGGAAAAAAAAGGCGAAGGCGAAATAAGGCGGATACATTAATACAGTATGTACTGTATGTATGTATGTTTATTATAATCATTAGAATTGTTTATTTTAATTATTATTATTATTATTTGGAACTTTGGAAATCTCAGTTGGAACTGTTACCCCTGCTACCCGATGCTGGATAAGCGGTTGAAGATGGATGGATGGATGAATGGATAATTATTTATGCATGTAGAGTAGGCTACATTATTTACATTTATTGTGTAGCAATAAAACACTGGCTTATAGTTTAATTATTGGAAACTAAAGAGCATAAATGCAATATTAGGCTTGTCGCTCAGAATGGAAAATAAAGTGAAACTTAGCGTGAGGGGGAGAGGATTACTTGACATTCAGTTGACACACGTACTGCACAAGCCAGACTGTGCTGACAGATTGCCCATGTCAAATGGCCAGTCAAATCAGGGTCAACGAGTCATAGTTATTAACCTAACACAGCCTAGGATAGCTGGCAATAATATGCGACGACACATCACATTGTTAAAGACGCATGATCACGCATTGCGAGTTTCGCGACCATTTCTCGTCTAATGCAAGCAGTTGGAGCCTTACATCGTGGATATTAATGTGTTGCTGTTGTCCTCTCCAATTGAACAGCCAAAGGTAGAAGATCTCTAAGTTATTAATCCAGTGGGAGCAATGGTTTCCAAGAGGTTTTAGCAACTTTTTCAGGCAGCGAGCGGCATGAGTGTGTGGAGAGGGGAGGGGAGGGGGGAGCAGCATGGAGAGCAGACTGCTTCGGAGGGAAGGAAAACCTTTGATCTACAAGCCCACAGCACGTTGCACCCGCGACGCTTTGTGGGCTTGCAAATTGGCGTAGGGGACGGGGTGTGTCTTGTGAGCCTGTGTATGTGTTTGAGCGAATGAGCACATACACACCCACGCACACACACACACAAACACAAATCACACACAGTCAGTCCGATCGTCAGATACAACTGTGCGGAGATTTCTCAGAAATGTGCCGCGGTCCGGACGGAGATGCGCCTGGGTCCGGACATGGACCGCGGTCCGCCTATTGAGGACCCCTGCTCTAGTTGCAGGAGCAGAGGTGCGGAAAGAGGAAGTCATGATAGCCCATAGGGCTTATATACACTCGGGGGCGGTGCCCTCGTTTTGTGATTGACAGCCCTTCCGACAAATGACATTTCTCGTACGGGAGGATATGAGTTTTACTCTGTTGCACCGCCAGATGGCGCTGATATCCCATAGGGGGACCTTGTCTGGAGGTCAGGTATGATAATAAACTTGAGTTCCCACTTCAGCCCTATATACATTACAGCCATTTGAAAATAGCTGATCTGCAAGCTCACAATGCATCGCAACATGATGCATTGTGAGCTTGTAGATCTGCCCTTTTCAAAAGATTTGAAAACTTGCGAGACTTGTGCATGCAAGGGCACGGTCATGCCGTGCTTTTATTCTACCTATGAGGGCAGATTCTTTTCCCCCCAGGATTAAATGAACGCATGATGTTTACAGCGTGTGTGTGTGTGTGTGTGGGGGGGGGATGAGGTCACCTAAACACTGGAGTTAGAGGTATTGGCAGCAGGTCTCTCTCTCTTCCAAGGCCAGCTGCCTGTGTGTATGTGTGTGTGTGTGTGTGTGTGTGTGTGTGTGTGTGTGTGTGTGTGTGTGTGTGTGTGTGTGTGTGTGTGTGTGTGCGTGCGTGCGTGCTTGTGCCTGGCCATGCATGGCAGTACGAGCCAGGGGTGCCGTCCCACTCATCAGCACCAAAGCCCCAGAAGACTCTTTAGGGGGCCTGAGCCATCCATCCATCCATCCAGACATCCATCCATCCCCATCCATCCCACTGCAAAATGTGGATCAAATTAACCCGGGCAATAATGGCAGCAGCAGCCAAGTTGCTACCCGGACAGGGAAATTAAGAGACAGTGAGAGAAATAAGCAGCCAGGTCTATGAATAATATAAGCCCAAAAGACGCAACTGTATAGGCTACATGAGCACTTTAAAGTTTAAACCTGTATACCAGGGGTCTTCAACAGAGGGTCCGGGACCCCTAGGGGGTCCTCAGAGTTACTACAGGGGGTCCTCCAAATCTTTGTGTGATAGAAACTAGTTTTTTCCCCCTTTTTTATATTAACCACTTGAACCCTAGTGTCCATATTCTGAGAACTTTAGCCAAAAATAGCCTATTTTCGGCAAAGAACTTTGGTGTAGAGGGGAAAAAGAGCAGACTAAGTACAGAGTGAAAGGTCAAGTTTATTATGTATTGACGGTGTTCAATTGGTTATATATCTGAAAACACAAATTGACATGAATTGACTGATGATTGTGCTGATAAACGATGAAAGTATATGGAATCTATGAGAAGGTTGTGGGGGTCCCTGCTTCATCTCTCTCTCAACTAAGGGGTCCTTGGCCTGAAAACGTTGAAGGCCCTGGTCTACCTTATTTTGCATTATGGTCCCATTGTTTCCTGTTCTCCTTGTAGGCTAGCTGTTGCCTGTCTTGTCTTGTCTTGTCTTGTCTTGTCTTGTCTTGTCTTGTCTTGTCTTGTCTTGTCTTGTCTCACCTACCCTTTGATTAGTTATGTTCTCCACCTCTGTCCTGTTGGTCTCTTAGCTAATCAAGTGTTAATTGCCATTTGTGTTCACCTGTGTCCAGTTAACCATATGTGTTATGGCTATACTGTATATCCACAAGTTTCCAACATCCCCATCGTGCGTTGCGCAGAAGGTGGGCGGCACGTCCGGCGTCTGCGACGTGACGTGAGCTTGTATGTCAGCTGTTCTGCAGACGTGTCTCACACATAATTCTACGGTAAATTCCTGCGGAAACAGGTCCCACTGTACCTTTTGTTCCCTGCTTGATTATACATTTTGTCATGGTGTTCTGTTCACCTGGTGTTCTCAGTAAAAAGTGAAATATTTTGAATATATTTGTCAATGTCAGATGGGGTTTCTGGTATGTGGGTGTCCTTGACATGCTAATGTTTGAGAACTGGTTTATAACTACACCGCACCCCGCAACTATACTATATTTACAAGCCAGTAGCCACTGTACAAGCCCAAAGTCGCTTGTAATAAGCAGACATGGCAACACTGCAGCTGACTGATTACCATGTGGTGGAAGAAAGAAAGTACTGGCTGTGATTCCTTTACTCATTGATTGATTGATTGATTGATTGAAGAATTTATTAGAAGTTTGCAATAGAAAAAAGTACAGTTTCATGACAGTACAAATCACTGGTACAAGGTCAACTAAAAGGAGATCCTAGAAAGCCGAGGCTTATTTCCACAGGAACCACACTTTAAGTATCTCATATAACATTGAAAGACAGACGGATAGAACATAGTACTTTATCTAGGATAATATCAGTTTCAAAAGCATAACATCAAATACAAAAGGCAGAATACAGAGAAAAAAGGGGGGGGGGAGCATGGGGGCTTAGTCTATTTACAAGTCACGGGTAGCTGCTGTCTGAAGGTGACTTTTCATACCAATTTTGAAGGAGGCTAGGGATTTGCTCTCCTTTAGGGCTTGTGGAAGGGCGTTCCACATGTTGATGGTATAGCAGGAGAACGAGTTAGCGCCTTGTTTAGTGTTAAATCTACGCTGATGATGATTAGTGGAGCTGCCTCTGGTGTTATGATCGTGAACATCCTTGACCTTTAAGAAGTAGTTTGTCATTAAATGCTGATCCCGCATATACTCGCAAAATATTAAACGGTGTCCGGAGTGCTGATCCCGCGTATAGGCCTACGCGTGATATATAGGACTACAGTAAAGCTGGCACAGGCTTACCTTCGGTCCGGCTATCCATCTGGCACGGCTGATGTCCACGATTTGTTTCCATCGCACGTAAACATGCACGCAAAAGTGCCGCGGTCCCATAGAAAACAATGGATCTTGAGTCTTGACACCTTTGCACTTCATTTACTTGAAAAAATACTTTTGATACCAAGGCTGGCATGTTTAGGCTACTTGCTAAACTAGCCAAGTATAGGTAACTCAAACTAGCACAAGCATAGAGGCATCCATCTTAGATCTTTGTTTACACTCTGCCCCGGAACTAGTTCTGGGTGAATCTTGAAGAAAATAAAATGAGGAAAAGTCAGCGCAATCTCCTTCCAGTCCTTCAAAATAAGAGTGGCCGCTTATGGAAGAAAATGCTGGCGCTCTGTGCAACTTAAAGACCCAATGAAATTACTATTTTGGGTATTCTGTTTTGAAGTTTCAGTTTGAAAAGGAAGCCTGTGTGTTTCTGAACCAATCCGAGGGGACCAGCCCTTCAGGCGATGGGATTTAAAATCTGAGTAATGGGAGTAATGGGAGCCAGCAATGGGAAACAAACAGGTGAATGTAATCAAAGGTTCATTTATATGCAAGCGGACCTGTCGATGTCATCACTTTTTGAATTTCTGTTCACAGGAAGTAATTAAGAATGGCCTATTTAGGGACCTTTGATATAAATATACACAAAAATTGTTTATTTTCATTTTTTTTGGCATCTAGTGTTAGGAATGCCCATATGATTACCACGGATAAGCTCTAAATGTGTGGGAAAACTTATTTTTCATTTCACTGGGTCTTTGATTACAGTACTTTAGTAAATGTACTTAGATACTTTGTTTCCACCACTGGTAGCAGACAGTAGCAGAAGCAACTCCCAAAGACACACTGTTCACACTATTCCTTTGTGCTTAGCTAGACTATATATATATTCTCTGACTCATGTCTCCTGTCTGGGATGTTTTTCTGCCTGTTTTTTAAATTAAAGGGGAACTAAAAGTGATTTTCCACCTAAAAAAACCCCAAAAAAAAGAAAACAGTTACACACATCCAGGGCCAGTTCCTGGCATAAGCAACATAAGCGGCTGCTTAGGGCCACAACTAATAAGGGGGCCACATCACAGGAAGAAGATATTTTTTAAACATATTGTTACATTATGTCATGTATCCCCTATCCAAAAAATAGCGTTATTATTTTAATATGCGCTCCCCTTCCTCCTTCCTCATAATCCCCAAACTTCACTCTAGGCCTGGCTGCCTGTACTTGATTCATGAGCAAGTCAGTATGCCTCCAAAAAGAACATTTCGATCTGGTGCTACAGATTATTTTAGGTGGCCCCTCACTAACGGATGCGCGCGTACCTAAAATAATCTTGCATAGGGCCACTTGAGTCCTAGAACCGGCACTGCGCACGTCATCCTCCTCTTCTAGAAATAAGCAGCAGGTGTGTGATATTTACACAAGTATTGTTGAAGATACAATCCATATTGGTGAAGAAAAAACTAACATTTTAATTTAACCAATCACAACTGCGGTCTCCCTTCTTTTGAAATAGGGCTTCATATCAGGGACGTGCTGGGCCCCTGATTCAGCCCGGGAAAAAAAGAGTTGTAGAGGCCCTCATTGCGCGCTATAGAGAGAGATCTCTCTCTATAGCACTGCTGCTACTCAAAGATTTGCCAATTCAGATCATGACAAGCCAGTGGGCCAATTACATGAGTTTTATTTCGTCATTGTCGAGTGGAAACCTAACCTAACTAGCTGCTGTTTTCACTACTTTTGTGCAGCAGCCTTGTATGATGAAGCAGGGCTTGGACCGGCCGTGAATGAACCGGCCGTTCGGGAGTTGTCCCGCTTTTCCCAGTGGCCAGCACGTCCCTGCTTCATATAATGCGAGTTCTGGTGTTTTGTTTTGAAAATGCATAGAAAAATAAAAACCCCCAAAATATTGTTTTAATTCGACTTGGATTTACATATTTACCGTAATTGCTGGACTATAAGCCGCACCTGAACATAAGCCGCACCAGCAAAATTTTGAACAAAAAACAAATGTTTACATAATAAGCTGCACTTGACTATAAGCCGCAGGTGTTCTTCCTGCTTCCTGCTAGAGCGCCCCTGGTGGCCGTTGGCGGTAAAAATCTATATATAAATCCTTGTTAAAGACCATTGTAAAACAAACTAACTGGCCGTTAGCTGTAAAAATCTCTATATAAGCAGCACCGTTGTATAAGCCGCAGGGTTCAAAACATATGAAAAAAGCCACAGCTAATAGTCCGGCAATTACGGTACTTACTTACAGTAAGTTACGAATCATGACAATAACGTGCACAAGACGCTTTCACGATCCATTTATTTCAGTTGATACAGTACTACAGAGGCACATGGTTCAATGGTGATACACCCAACATAAGACATGTTACAGGATTTAGTTGGAATCTTATTGGGGTTTTTTTTACTCCCAAAAAGACATACTTGGCCAATGGCGTTCACAATGACGTTTACCACTCTGCTGAATCCCATTACATTGAAACCCTGGTGTATAGAATGCAGAATTCATACAGAAACAGCCGATCCACATGCTTGTAGATCGGCTGTTTTCGGAGCACAACGCACACAGTATACGACCCCGTATAAAATCAGGCTGAATGCATCACACCACACTCAAGAGCAGTGGTTCCCAAACACTGGGTCGGGGACACATTTTGCGGTCGCAGATCCATTTCTATGGGTCGCAACTTCAAGTCCCCTTTTCTCTCCAATTACAAAAATATATATATTTCAAAAGATTTAAAAAAAAAAGAAAACAATCGAGAAATTCCATGAATTAAAAAAAAGCCAATCTACAAGCCGACAGCGCAGCGCGTTGAGCAGCTTGTACGTCAGCAATTTTTTCACTACTTTTGGAGACATGACATTTCTATTTTGGCTCTTGAGCAGAACATTTTGGGAACCCCCCTGCTCTGGAGCAGGCCGAAGCATGAACGTAGAGTCATTTTACATCAAACGAAATGGCTTGATCACCAATAAATACAAGTATAAAAAAACACATTGGTAATTATTCTCATCAAAAAAAAAAAAAAAAAAAAAAAAGTTTGCGAAGGCACTCAACTTTATCCACCTTGGCAGTCCAGAGTCCACAAACCGACACCGAAAGAAAAAAATTAAAATAAATCAAAACCTCGGCATTAGCCAACAATATTAATGAGCCATAACAAAAATAATACTTAAATAACATAATACTATTTTTTTTTAATTATTATCATAACAATATCCAGTCAAGTTTTCCTATGATTAGACTTAATGCTAACTAACGGATATGCACCAGTTATTTCCAGTTTGGCAGATTGAGAATTTTTTCATCATCAGATTAATTTGCTTTAATAACATCCCCTGTTCTCTTGATGTATTTTTTGTTGTTCCAACCTCCCCCCCTCCACTGCTTTAGTAAAAAAGGTGAGCCAGATCATTCTTTGGAGACAAGCTGTCAATGTGACGGCACATATCCGCTTAATGGTAAGATCACAGAGATTGTATTCATAAGGAGATATGCTTCCATTTGGGCCCAGTCCAACTTGGCATCCGTGGTTTCCTTCCTACACTGGGAGCAGTTGGATTACTAATCTGCATAGCTGATCTCAGCCCAGCTTCTGGCCTCGCTGGTGTATCAACATGTGTGGGGGGAGGGGGTAAAAACACGGAGACTTCACTGATTTTGGATCAGATTCTCTCTTTTTTTTTTTTTGGCCAAACCCTTATTAGGAAGTATTCTCTGCCATAACATAAAGCAATATAAAGTTTCTTATATTTTGTAGAATCAAAAACAGAAGCATAATAAAACAAAAATACTAACATAGTATAATTTCATCACTGTAAATCCAGTTGACAATAAAAATGCAATACAAAATAAGGCAATTAAAAATGCAATATAATACGCAACAGGTCTTTCAACTAAATCCATACCCGGGACCTTTTTTCCTCACACAAAGCCAGACTCGCAACATTCAAAATGGTGTCTTGTTTTTTTTCATTACTTGACTTTGGCTCGTTTACTGCAGAATTTGGCATTCTGAATGATGTCCGTCACCCGGGCGTCCACTGCTGCTATTGAAAAGCGTAACACACTATACGCTATAAGGCCACAATGGATCGCAACACAAAGTCACACACTGACCCACAAGACAAGCTGTGTCAACACACAGTCCCTCTGTATTTGGAAAAAAAAATGAAGAAAAATCACTCGTCACCGCCGCCAAGAAAAGAAAAGGAAAAAGAAAACAAACGCCAGTTAAAAACCAGAGTGAAAGATGACTTCATCGTGCGCCCGCGGCGGGGGGGAATTCCTATACCTCAGGAACATTCATAAAAAGAAAAAAAAATGCCCTTGTTAGTCCGCGACACGGTCAATCCCACGTTACTCATTTCAACAGCTTTATCTTATCTCCTTAAAACAACTTTGCATCTTACATTCCGTCCGCTCACTTTCGTTACCTTTCACTACTCGACATAAACTGCTTCCTTCAACAAACCATACTCCTACCGATGATTTCCTGTGCTCTACAGGAAAGCCCTCTCTCCTTTCACCACCGATTCCAGGCATCACTCTTTTTCGTCCACACTCTCATTACTCTTCCTCTCTACCCTCGAGCCACAAATCGCTATACGCTCTACCTCTCTCTCTCTCTCTCTCTCTCTCGCTCTCTTCAAATGAAAACAATAGCTGGCTAATTGTGCTGGGTTGACACAATGGACTAGTATACACAGCTGGAGGGGCTGTAGTACAGACCGCAGGTCCCACCTGTGCTGACTGGGAGCTTTGGGGGCTGATAAGATCTCCAGCACCAACACGTCTCCAGCCTTTGTCTGTGGAATGTGCTTTGTCATCAGCGCACTGAAAACAACCCCACTTTGCTCTTTTCACAGTAAAACATTAACCAAACCCCACAAAGGAAACCACCTCGTTGGGGCAAAAGATTGTCTCTTTCCTTTTTTAAATGTCATTGTTTTTGGTTTATATTACGCCGACATCCATCCGTCAAGGTGGGTTATAATTGCTTAGTAACCTACAAAAAACAACAAAAAAACTAAAAACAAAGACTGAATGGATATGATATACGTAGAACAAAAAGGCGTCACTCACTAGCCTAAAGTAACTGATCTTCCAAGCTATACGACGTGTTGCGTCACGTAGCTCAAAGATCCGTTCCTTAAGGCAAGCGACAATGTCGCGCGGCTTCAGGCGACATTTGGGTTTATTTGCGACATTCCAGTCTGAAAGCCCGTTGACCTTCAGTATAAAAGGTCGCTCTATCTGAACCTCTAGCAGGGCCTGTGTACCAGCAGCTACGCTGTGCTGCCGTTGACACATCAAACCACACGGAAACAACACTGAGAGGCTGACAAAGAGCCACTGCTGCTATAGCAAGCTGGGAGACTTTGTCATCTCTCCGACACTATAGTAGCTGTGGGTATTCACACTTATCTGTGAGTGTGTGCGCGCACGTGTTTGTGTCCGCTTATCTCATCTGTATGTGTGTTCTAGTTCCACACGGACATGACGCAGGTTGCAGATGAGGCTGTTTGTTCTCAACAGCCTAACAAAAAAGGTCTCGGATGACCTTTGAACCGTTAATATCAAGGCTACAGTCAGCTGTGTGTTGCAAGGTCCCGGGTCGTTCTCTCTCTCTCTCTCTCCACATTCACAAACAAAATCTTAAACAGCACAACTGGTGACAGGTCGGCCTGGCTTCTCTCTCTCTCTCCATCTCTCTCTCTCCACTTTTCAGGAAATGACATACATAATCGTTATTATGAATCCATAGAAAAAAAGGCACTTCCCACATACTCCCCTAGTTATCATACACATATATAGGACATACACTTTCAGGGAGATATACTTAGTCTGCGAGTTTTACATGCGCAGCCATAGCTATGTATATATAATATATGTCGGGTATCATGTATATTATGCTTCTCATCACTGAGCTACATAATTATTATATATGTCAGTTCCACACAAAGGGGTTTGGGAGACAAATGAGCTTTTGACTCTTCCAGTAACAGCCAGTAAACACCCACCAGTTTGGTATTCAAAAACCTAAAAGCTACGCAAATATTAATAAATAATCAACAATTGTCAGTTATCTTGGAGCAAGACCCTGGTTTTGTTTCTAAACAAAAACAAACAAAACTTAAAAAAAAAAAAAAAAAAAAAAAGTAATCAGGAAGTAAAGATCACAAAAGCATGTGCTCTGTGTGAGTTTTAAGGTGCTTTTGTAAACTCAATCTCAAAATGGGTGCTTTTCCGCTAAGGAGAGCCCAACCAGTTTTCTGGTTGCTTGCGCTTCTTGTGATTCTAACTTGCCTTTTTTCTTTCTGCTGAATATGTAAACATTTTAAAACACAGCAAAGTCTTGGTGGGCCACGAAAGGCAGACTGGGTGGCATTGCTCTCGTGCCAGCTACAATCTCTCTCTCTCTCTCGCCTACTCACATTCTTTGAACACCATTTCCTCCTGGCCAGAGAAGTGCATTATAAAAAACGTGTACATTTGCGTGTGCATGTGTGTGTGGGTGTAAAGATATCTCTCTCTCTCCCCATCAGCATTTCAACTCTGTTTGGGAAAAACCGCAGCTTCCCAAAAAGTTGCATCCCAGCAAACACACTGGTCGTCATGGAAACCCATAATACACGTCTACACTCCCCCCCACATGCACACGCCAATGCCCGCGATGCCCACACTCTGCCAGCTCGCTGCTAGGTGAGCTTGCTGCTGATGTCCAGGGCTTGCTGGTACACCTGAGTCATGTCCTCCAGATCCCCCAGCAGGGAGAAGCTGCCGTTGTCCCCCGGCGAGGAGCCCTTGGCCCTGGGGCCGCCGCGACCAAACTTGGAGGACCCCTGGAGCGGCGCGACGGGTGACGACGCGGCCTGGAAGCCCTTGAAGTTGGCGAGCTGCAAGAGGTTCTCGGCCGAGACGCAGGCCCTGATCTTGGGGCGCAGGAGGTGGGAGGTCGAGGGGGGCCACTCGGCGAGGCCTCGGCAGAGGGAGCTAGGGGACAGGGATAAGCTGGAGCTGTCCTCCCCGACCATGCTGGAGGGCCGGCTCTGGCTGCGGGACAGGCCCGAGTCGGCGGAGGAGGAGGACGATGGGGGAGGGTCCCCGAGGAGGACCCCGGCCACGGCCGCCGCCGAGGGAGGCCCGCTGTACGTGGAGTACTTGCCGTTGCGCTTCAGGATGCCCTTCCGCCCCGGCGCCCTCCTGGGCGGGGAGCTAGGCAGCAGCACGGACATGCCGGCGCCCCCCAGCAGCTCGGAGGACTCGCTGCGCTCCGGGGAGGAGTAGTACCCCGACTCCCGCTGCTGGCTGTTCTTCAGGATGCCCTTCTTGGGCAGGGCGGCGGGCGCCATCTTGGGCGGCGAGCCCCCCGTCAGAGCGGGCTCCTCCTCCTCCTCCTCCCTCTCCGGGCTGGAGGCCACCTGGACGCCCCCCTCCTCGGCCGGGCCCAGCAGCAGCAGCGGCGGCTCCTGCTGCCCCATGGGCTCCACCTCCTCCAGGCTGGGCGAGCGCTGCTCTCCCCCCGTCGGCCGGGTCTTCAGGATACCCTTCAGTTGGGGATGCAAATTATCCATTAATTCATTCATTGAAAGTTGATAACCTTATCGATCTTACCTTAATTGAATGAGCAGCGTTTTTTTTTTTGGATCAAAGGGAAAATTCTTGTCCAAAACAAAAAATGTGTGCAGAAACATAATTGTCTTGATGTATACAACATTAACAAGCGTCAACGAGCTTCAGCTGGACACAGACCCACACACACACACACACACACACACACACACACACACACACGCACACACCCTTGCCCTCTGCAGTGCTCTAAGGAGTCCCTTTAATTTAATTAATTAATTTCTTAGCATCAATTCATAGATTTTAGATTAAATGTTAACATCAATACCTTCGGTCTCTTTAGGCCCGGCTTGTCCTCCTCCTCGCCGCAGCAGGGCGCTCCTCCCGCCTCGTGGTTCTCCTTCTTGGACTTCTTGGGCCTCTGGCGGAGCACGGCGTGATGGGGCGCGACGCCGGCGGTGGTGGGCTTCTCCGCGCTGCTGCGGTTCTGCCAGTCGATGAAGCGGGCCAGCATGGGCGAGCCGCCACGGTCTCGTTGGCCCTCGCAATCGCACACGCTGTTCTTCCAGCCCCAGTTGACCCACCAGTGGTTGGCGATGTCCTCCACCGTGGCCCGCCGCTCGGGGTTGACCATCAGCATCCAGCGGATCAGACCGCGGGCATCTGATAAGAGGCACAGCAGAGGTACAATGAAGCAATAAGCCACAAGAGGCATGTGGTTATCTGGTATTTTATAACGGCTGAGAGGCGTGGTGTCTCCAACCCAGTTAAAGTATGATTATTTTGGGGGTCGCGGCCTGAAAAGGTTGAGAACCACTGTTATAGAGGACTGTGCAGTACCTGAGGACTGGGTGGGTTCCCTGTACTCCCCATTGCTGATCTGCCGGATGAGGCTCTTGTGGTCTCCCCCATCGAACGGCATGGTCCCGTAGACCAGGGTGTACAGCAGCACCCCCAGAGCCCAGCTATCCACCTGTGGAACAAAACACAAGAAACGGAAAGAAAGGCTCAAAAATGTGGTTCGTTCAAGACAAAACAGGTCTTCAAATGAAGGCTTTTCGGGGTGCACGGGTAAAGTTCTTATGCACCGATATGGAGACTGGGGTTCGATTCCTCCATGGTACCTCTGGGCTTGGCTGGGCGCTCCAACAAACACAGGTGGTGGCCATGTTCGTGGTTGGGAAACAGTCTCTGGTTCCACATCCACCAAATGACCAAATGTCTGACTCTGAACCTGCAGTTCCTTTAGTACTAAGCGGGATTATTATTGCAACAACACATCATCGGTAGGGTAAAACTAACCTGTCTCACGACGGTCTAAGCCCAGCTCACGTTCCCTATTAGTGGGTGAACAATCCAACGCTTGGTGGATTCTGCTTCACAATGGTAGGAAGAGCCGGTCTGTACCAGTCTGTACCGTGAAAGCGTCGGAAGTTGAATGCAAGTCATTCCAGTACAAGCTCCATTTGACTGGAACAATCTATCTCTTTCTCTCAGATCAGTTACCTTCAACATTCTTTTAAACTATTTGCACTCATGTTGATTTCTGACTTTGAGTCGAGTCATCGTATATTGCTTTTGTTGAAAATGGGTTTGAGGGCTGGGTGTGGGCGGGAGAGGGTGAGCAAGCTAATTGTATGTTTTGTTTATGTGTATAGGACCCCCACTAAAATGAGATGCTGCATCTCAAGGGGATATCCTCTCAAAACATTCTGACCAGAAGCTGACCGGGGAAGGGGCTATCTCTGTCTCTGGAACTGGAGAGTTACAGTACGGCATGTTACTGCTATAATATACAGCTGAAACCCCTCTCAGTCAGGTGAAAACAAGTGGATTGCCATTCCATTGTGTATGGAGACATGCGGTTGTCTACACCCTACCCAGACCAAACATCAGGGCTCAGCAGTGACGGGGACTGACCACTAAACATGGGGGGCAATTAGCATCGACTAAATTGAGGGTAACAATGAGTAAATAAACAAATAAACAAAAAGGCCTTTCTGATTTATCAGGTATTATCGCGGAAAGACACGAGGAATGCTGTATACAGTAGGTGATGACGTACTATGCGGTGGCCGGTCACGGAACCTTTCCTGTGCCGCACTAACATTGTGTGCAAAAAAAGAATAGGAGATGTGTTAGATCTGGTTATGCAATGGAAACACGTGTAACTAGTCCCGGTGTGGTCAGTGAATCATGGCATTCCAGCCGGGCCTGCCGTGGGACCAGGTTCCACTCTGCTCAGCCACGCAAGAGACCTTTCCAGTTTAATACTGCCGATCTCCTCTGACTTTAACAAGCAGCCCTGAAGCCCCCTGTCGCACATCAATGCCATCAGAACGATCTCTGTTAAAGAGCTTTTGGTAACCGTATTGCCCCACCCCCTCCCCTCCAGGGGGGTCTCCAAATTATTTTGGGGGAGTCGCCAGATGATTAACTTAATGTGCAACATTGATTTCTCACTCAACAGTAAACAAACCAACATAATGTTTACGTGTATAGAGGGTATCTACACATTTCTGAAGTGTCAATTTAAGGACTTTTTAATACCTCTAAAATGACAAATTAAACATTGGTCAAATTTTGCGAGGCGTTGTGAGCATGTAGATTGGCTGTTTTCACAATAGAACCATGTTATACAAAAGAATGTAATGCCTCAACTCTTAGTGCCCGTCCCCAGTTAAAATATGATTATTTTGGGGGTCGCGGCATGAAAAGGTTGAGAACCACTGCTCTAACACACCACTGACATAATGCAACGTGTCTTTCTAAGTAAGGAGTTACATAAGAGGTGTGGGGGGAGTATGGGAGAGGTGGTGGACAGACAGACAGGGCCGCACCTAATGCATCTAGCAGAGATGGCAGAGCTGTTAAACTCTGGGCCCTGTCGGCTCCGTGGAGACACACTGTGCCCCTCGCCGAGTAGCACACGTGTGTGTGTGTGTGTGTGTGTGTGTGTGTGTGTGTGTGTGTGTGTGTGTGTGTGTGTGTGTGTGTGTGTGTGTGTGCGTGCGTGCGTGCGTGCGTGCGTGCGTGTGCGTGTGCGTGTGTGCGCGAGTGCGCGAGTGCGCGCGCGCATGTGTGAGCATACTCGCAACAACGAGCTTGTAGATCGCTATTTTTGCTAGGCACCTGCTTGCAACTAAAATCCTCCCTTAATGGCCAGACCGTTTTCAGGCCAGTCTAAACCAATGCAACTCCTTGCAACTGTCATTGGGGATAATGGTTGCAAGTAGTTGCATCTTGCAAGGAGTTGCATTGGCGTGGACTGGCCTTTAAAAGGCCAGACCGTACCAATGCAACTAGTCGCAACTCCTTGCAACAAAACTTTGCAACTACTTGCTACAATTATCCCCAATGGCAGTTGCAAAGAGTTGCATTGGTGTGGACTGGCCTGAAAACGGTTTTGTTGCAAGGAGTTGCATTGGCCCATACCCTAAGTGGGGTTGGCAAAAAGGGCCTTTCTGTGTGGAGTGCCCATACCCCAAGTGGGGTTGGCAAAAAGGGCCTTTCTGTGTGGAGTTTGCATGTTCTCCCCGTGACTCCTAGGGTAGGTACCCTCATAAAAAACATGCAGTAATCCTGGTCTCTATACTGCCTCCGCCTTAGCCTAGGGCCAGCCTATATACTAATGCAGCTAACTAACTGCAGTATCTATCTATTCTTGTTTTAACATGGCTGGGATGTCTAGCTCAGCTAGGCTACCTCCGCCTGGCCAGTCGGGCACCTAATGGAGGTGAAAGGAACTGGTTGGAATAACCTTCCATGTTCCTTCCACGCGCTTTTTGCAAGTCGACTCGACTCAGTAAAAAGATGATTAACTTAATGTGAAACATTGTTTTTTCACTCAACTGTAAACAAACCAACATAACGTTCAAGTGTCTTCACATTTCTAAAGTGCCAATTTAAGACTTTTTAATACCTCTAAAATGACAAATTAAACATTGTCCAAATTGTCAAATATATCGAGGCAGAAATTGTGAAAATAGCCGATGCGAGGCATGTAGAACTGCTATTTTCACAATAGAACGTTTTTTTTTTCAACTTCGACTTTTGACTTTCTCTGGTGGGAGTCGACTTGTTTAATGAAGTCGACTGAGTCGACTTGTCGACTTTTTGGTTAATGCCCTAGCAGGAAGGCAGATGCAATATGCAGGCTCTGGTTAGTCAACAAGTGAACCTCCTCTGGGCGCTCATGGAACCCTGCACCAGGAATGTGCATCCATCCATCCCCACCCCCGAGGCCAGGCGTGTACCATTGTTAGCGTTTCCTTCTACATGCCTCGTGTTTGCTGTAATTTGCGGTTGTTTTCTCCCTACCGGGATTTTATCATTTCGATCGGCCCCGCGCTGTTGTTTTTAGCACTCTCGGGTAAATTACAGTCAATTATGCTAAATTGAACGGTTAGACTTGGGATAGCTAAAAGCTTTTTTCTTTCTCCATGCCACAAAGCGAAACTTTTCTTCTTCTTTTACTTTCTTTTTTTGGAGCAACGCCCCCTTTGTTTGTAAACGGAGTTCGCGGAAATGGTAAATAAGCTTGCCTTGGTGAGCACTCCTTCTCTCACCTCCCCAAAAAAACTAGACCAGGGGTCTTCAACAGGGGGTCAGGTTTTTAAAGTATTGATGGTTAGAGTGGTTAAATATCTGAAAACACAAATTTACATGAATCCAAAATACACTGATGATGGTACTGTCAAACGATTAAACTATATGGAATCTATGAACAGGTTGTGGGGGTCCCTGCTTCATCTCTCTCTCAACTAAGGGGTCCTTGGCCTGAAAAAGTTGAAGACCCCTGAACTAGAGTGAGAGCTTTTTTGCTCTGAGCTCTCTTTCGGTGGCAGTGGAGCTCATTCCGTTCCTCCATTGGGGAGGAGACAGCGTGCAGACAGCAGCAGTTAGATCACAATTCCCCACTTCAAAGGAAGAACAGGAAGGGGGGGTGAGGGGGGTCATAGACAGTATCTGGACTCCCCCCGAATACTTGGTGTGAGCAGGGGCGTCACAAGGTGGGGGAAAGTGGGACTGAGTTACTAGGGCCCAAGGTGGAGGGGCCTTAATTTAGCTATTTTTGAAAAGTCGTGAAAATCTTTGAATATATGTATTTTGTTTTTTGCTTCTGGGGGGGGTCCATGGAATGAAATATTTTGAGATGGGAAACCTAGGTTTTTCAAAAAGGATTTGAAATATTCAAAGACTTTTTAAGATCTTTCAAAAATAGCAGTTCTACAAGCTTGCAGCGTGGCACTCGGTTATTATCTGCTATCTTTCAGTAGTTAAAGGACAAAATAATGCGTAATAATGCGTTCCCAGTCTAAATGGGTTAAACCCCCTCCCCCTATGAAGAACATTCAGTGAATCCTTGTACCCAGGGCCCAGAATTTGGTGTGACACTCCTGGAGAGAGAGAGAGAACTCTAACCCTGCGGGACTGGTGTCTAATCTCATCAAAAGAACCACCACCACCGCCCACTTAAAACCTACCCCACAACCAGTGGTGTAAAGTACACCAAGTACACTTTACTTTAGTACTGTACTTAAGTACAATATTTAGGTATTTGTACTTTCCGATACTTTTTACTAATTCTAATCCACGACATCTCAGTGACAAATATTGTACTTTTACTCCACTACAATTATTTGGAGGAGTACCTTTGGTACTTTAAGTGCATTTTAATACCAATACTTTTGTACTTTTACTCAATTAAATGTTTAATTCCGGACTTTTACTGGTTATTTCTATATTGTAAAAACTGTGAGTACTTTTGTATGTGTGTGTGTGTGTGTGTGTGTGTATGTGTGTGTGTGTGTGTGTGTGTGTGTGCGCGCGTGTGCGCGCGTGTGTGTGTGTGTGTTTGTGTGACCCCTCACCTCCGGGCCGCGGTAGGGTCTCCCGTTGACGATCTCTGGCGAGGCGTAGAGCGGGCTGCCACAGAAGGTCTGCAGCAGCTTGTCCTTGTGGTAGAGGTTGGACAGGCCGAAGTCAGCGATCTGCAGGGAGACATGAGTGCACGCAGCGCCGTTAAAACCAGCGTTGGACAGGGACTCAATGTAGAAATACTTTGTTACAAGTAACAGTCCGGAATTCAAAATGTACTTGAAGTACAAAAGTATTGGTCTAAAAATGAACTTAAAAGTATCAAAAGAAAAAGTACTCATTATGCAGAATATTCTATTTCAAGGTTTCAAATGTATAAAGATCTTTTGAACCACAGCCCCTAAAAGAACATGGAGGCTCTCATTTCCTTACCTTAATATTACAGTTATCATCCAGTAAAACGTTTTCCAGTTTCAGATCCCTGTGCACCACTCCATTCTGTGTGAGGGAAACAAGAACAAAGAATATTAATATTATATTTAAAAAGAAAATCCTTGGTGCAAACCTTCTCTTTCTTGTCTCGCAAACCTGAACGATGAACGACTGCGTGGCATTACGGCGACAGATGGTTCACTCCTGACACAGCTGCCTTGCCAAGCGGGTGTCAGGAGAAATCGAGGCACCACTAACACTCGTTAGTGGTGTATGTAGTGTTTAATTGGGTCTGGTCCCCTTTGGGGTCTAATAGCGTGTGTTTCTTTAAAATAGAAAAAAAAAAGTGTCTCACATGTGTGTCACATAAACACAAGCCTGTAATTACCCTGACCAGGATGAATGATGTTCTCACAACATCTTGGGATTAAAAAACAACTATGTTGTTAGTGACATTTTTGAAAAGAGCCCGGGAGAGGGGGGAGGGCAAACCGTTTCAGATGTGGACAAGTGTGAGAGAGAGAAATAGTGAGAGTGACTTCACCCACACTGGTCGTTTGTTTTGAGAGACCATGTGTTGACATGGCTGTGATTGGTGCTGGTGGTGATGGAAAAGGGGCGGGCACTTCCTGTTTCCCTTGTCAACAGACAAGCACCATTTCTTCTGCACATAACTACCGTACGTTTCTCAATGTCAAGGGGGCGGAGCTCATAGCGCAAAGACAAAGCCTGGAAGATGACGACGAATGACACCATCAGTTGTCTATGCAACTCTTTCACACAGTAGAGACAAAATAAATCTTTCTGATAACTTAAGTCAAGATTGTAATTATTATTTACATCACATCATGGCAGGCACGCCAACAGAAGCGGTCTTGAGGCCTGTGAGGGTGCTGCGCCCAAGCGAGGCGTCAGCCCAGCGACAGCCCGCAAACCGAGTGGCACGATGCCCGTGCGCTGTCGAATCATGCAGCGCCTCTCGAGTTAGTTGCATACCAACCAACGGGAGTTGGAATCAAGTTATAAATGTATTTCCAAATTGTGTCTAACTTTTGTCAACTCAAAGTTGACACGGGCACATTTACTTTCCCATTGTCAAGTACTATTATTATTTCGACACTGCAACACACAGTACTTGGCAATTAAAGTAGGCTAAATGGGTAAGTGGAAACAGCTGTGTTGCTCTTCCACTGTCACTGTCTGTCTGTCTTGTCTGTCTGTCTGTCTGTCTGTCTGTCTCCCCTTGGGGTGGGTGGCACCAAACAATGCAGCAGCGCTATCCAATGAGAGAACGCCTGAGGTGTGGCCAATTGTTACAGAAGAGGTCTGCCAGGGGAAATAAAATAAAACGACACGTCATGGAGAGGCCAACTGCGCTCCCGCACCCACGGTGGGTTTAGTTAGGACTAGGAGGAGGTGGCGGTAGGTAGGCGGTGCCTGTGGCGTGGATGGTGATATGAGTCATCATCATCATCCGTATGGGGCTGTCTGGGACGGTCCCTATCCTGGGAAAACCATGGTGACATCATCCTTGCACGGACGTGCAGAGAATGTTAGAGAGGCAGGGGCTGACATTTCTAAAAGGGCCTTTTGGTAGAAATATCGGAAATAGCAGACCTCCAAGCAAGTTGTGAGCTTGGAGGTCGGCTATTTTCGATGCTTGATTTCTAAACGGAGAGGGCAATTCTTTCAACATAAGATGCTGTATTCAAATTGGACAGGAGAGTTTGGACAAGGCAATTCTCTTGAATGCTGCCTTCAGGTATGGCATGGAAAGAGGGCATTTCTTTCACCGTAGTAACAACTGCATTCAAGGTCTGGAGAGGGCACTTTTTACAGACGAGTAAAAAGGGCAGGGGCTCAAGCCCCCTTTGGTGTCTATGTGTACACGTGCCTGGGCGGTCCCTGTCCTGGGAAAACCATGATGACATCACCCTTATCTCTCCAGCTGGGATGTTGAGTGACGAGGGGGGAGAACCCACCCAAGCAAGCAACCCCTGGGAGGGGCTGGAGGGGGGGGGAGGGGATCAACAACAGCGGGCGTGGCCGGGTCCCCGGGGAGACCGCGGAGATTGACAAGAGGGCGGCGAGAGCCAGCCAGCAGTGCTGGAGCTGTTCAGCGTGTGCAGCGCTAAGCAAGTGTAGCAGCAATGAATCCCAATTGGCACGGCGCTCCAGGCCCACACCAGAACCAGATGACTCCCCAACACCCGCGGGCCAAGAAAAGCAGCGCAGCGCCGGCAGACTGACTGGCTGTGTGCGGTTGAACTATTGGAGATGCATTGGTTAGGATCACATTAAGCACTTTAGCCCCCATATATGCAGTACTTTTGCCCATTATATTCGACGAATAGTGAACCTCAGAACACTTTGAGATGCGTTGCTGTGAGCTTGCAGATCTGCTATTTTTTGTTTTTTTCTCGAAAATGTTTGAGATGTTTTGCCTATAATGACATGCTCTCCAAATAGGGACGCCATGGGGTTAATGTGGTTAAGCTCTCACCCTGGGATGTGATTATGAAGGAAGAAGGAATGTATACGTGTGTGTGTGTGTGTGTGTGTGTGTGTGTGTGTGTGAGCGCGGCAGCGTATAATTAAAACCGAAAGAAGCAAAAGTAAGACAGGGAGTGGCTGTGAAAATGAATGTTTGCAGATTACTCCACACGCAAGTGTGCGGTGTTTATACTGTACTCTTATGTGTGTGTGCGAGTGAGTGCACCCATGCGTGGACATCCTCTCACCTTGTGACAGTGGTGCACGGCAGAGACTATCTGTCGGAAGAAGCGCCTCGTCTCGCGCTCGTTCAGACGCCGGCGCTCGCTGATGTAGTCGTACAGTTCGCCCTTGCTGGCGTACTCCATCACGATCACGATCTTGTCCTTGTTCTCGAACACTGCGTTAGAAAGAGACAGAGAGAGAACGATTAAGACAAAAACAGACAGCTTGTCTTATCCTTGGCCTCGGCTCAGTAAACGTATTATCAAAACCATTATCTGATTTTATACCACGACTACAGAGGCCAACGGGATTACGGGCCAAAGAGGGGAGAGTGGGAGGACTGTTTACACAATGATTCCAGCTTCATTTGTACAGTTTGTAATCGCCCCAAAAAAAAGAAAAGAAAAAAAGCTGAACATTCTTTATTGTAAAAAACGGCGAGTGGATTAAGTCCCCCGTTTACCCCCCACCTAGTGTTGGACGGAGACGGTGGATTCCAGAGACGCACGCCGCTGCATCTCGGCACTTTCTCTCTGGGTTACATCACCTATAAAAGCTCCACCTCAATAAGTCTGGCCGCGGCTCCCTTAACAACGCCGCGGGGAGGGGCTGTTATTTCAATCAAGCCAACTCTCCTTGGAGAGAGAGAGAGAAAGAGAGAGAGAGAGAGAGAGAGAGAGAGAGTGTAACTAACAGAAGAGAAATCAAAATGGACAGACACGCGGAGGAGGAGAGGAGTTGAAGAGGAGAGAGGGAGAGTAACTCATCGGCTTCACATCATGTCACCATGTTTCACAACTCTGTCCCACATTCCTGGTCACCGCAATCCAGTATCTATGTACACATAGGAAAACATCACCGTCTCACCCTAAAGCGCACAGTGATTTTAGTGAAGAGAGACCCCGCCTGACCTCTCCTCTAGTTTCTGACTAGTCATTGGAATGATTAAGGCTTTTTAGTTTCAAGTCTCAATGTATTGAGTCAATGTATTGGGTCTGATTTGGATGATGTTAAAGGCCCACTTCACCTCTGGGACAACCAGATCTTATTTTATTGTTGTTTGAGACACGATCAACAGAGTTATTTATGATGCATCATGCTGCATCATATGATGCAAAATGCATCAGTCATCTAGTCATGCTGAAATACTAAAATATCTCAAAACACAGATTGAACACAAGAAATAACTCAGGATGGTGTTGATCGTGTCCCAAACAACAATAAAATAAGATCTGGTTGTCCCAGAGGTGAAGTGGGCCTTTAATTATCACTACTTTATATATATTGTCGTCGTTGTTGTGGTATGTCCAAAACCGTTTGTTTTGTATTTATCATTTTAAAAATGATTTAAACTAGTGAAAACAGCCGATCGACAAGCACACAACGCCTCACAGTGCGAGGCGTTGTGTGCTTGTAGATCTGCTGTTTTCACTACTTTTGTGCGACAGCCTTGTATGATGAAGCAGGGCTTTGCTTTGCGAAAAAAAATTACAAATTTGAAACTTGGAGATACGAGGTTTCTGCCCGACAGTGACGATATATACTGTATATCATTTCTTTGTTCTTGATTCGGTTTTAGACTAGTGTTATTCTATTTAGACAAGCCACTGGTGCCATATATAAACACTTTAACAATGCATCTGTTTTGTCCAATGGGATTGTGATGATGTCCGATGAGATGTCGAACAAATAAACTAAGCTAAGCTAAAGTAAAGTAAATCTGATACAGTAACCTGGCGTCTTGGGAAAATTGCTTGGTCTCCGGCGAGTTCACATAATAAGGGGGAAGAGAAATGATTAGCCAGGCAGATAGAAAGAGAAAAGAGAAAGCAAGTGAGGGTGAGAGGGAGGGAGGGAGGGAGAGAGAGAGAGAGGAGAGAGAGAGAGGGAGCGCTGGAAGGTGAGACACAACACAGCAGCACAAGCTTGTTTGTACTTATTGTGTGTTGGTTTTCCCACACAGCGGGGTCAGCGGAGGTGAAGCCGGCCTCCACTTTCTGCAGCCATGAGTGAACAACCTTCATACGCTTCTCTCTCTCTCTCTCTCTCTCTCTCGATCTCTCTCCCTCTCTCTGTGGTGGAAGAAGTACAACTTTTTTTACTTAAAAAGTAAACGTATCAATGCTGCAATGTATGTCTCAATGCTGCAATGTATGTCTCATATTCCCAGAATTAAAAAAATAAAGTACAACAGTATTGGTATAAAAATGTACTTAAAGTAGCAAAAGTATTAACAATTCCGCCATATAACCCAGCTGGAGTAACCAGGTTACCATGGTAACCAGGTAAACAGACGCTTGCTGCGGGTGCTTGTGAAAAAAGGTTTACTTAAGTACGGTACTTGAGTAAATGTACTTAGTTACTTTCCACCACTGCTGCCACACTACTCTACCATGCTCTCTCTCTCTCCTACCCTGCCTACACGGATACTTTTTAGAGACACAATCCTCTACAAAAACACATGGTTGCTGATTGATGGTAATGCCCGCTGGTTGTGACCCACCGACCTGGGGGGGGGGGGGGGGGGGGGCAGTAACATACGCCAGCACCGGGGAGAGAGAGAGAAAGAGAGAGAGAGAGAGAGAGAGAGAGAGAGAGAGAGAGAGAGAGAGAGAGAGAGAGAGAGAGGAACGCAGACTCTGGCATTCTGATTAGGAGGAATCGAGGCGGTGACCCCAGGTGACATTTGCAGTGAGCCATATGATAGCCTATAGCGGCAGAGGGTGCTAGCTCGGAGCGTCGGAGTCCCCCTTGTGCGTTCTCCTTTTACCTTTCTCTCTCTACCTTTGACCCCGGTGGGTGAGGTAATTACCTGGCTTACATAACTCCGGTTTCTAGCTGCTCCCTGGGCACCCGTCGCTGCTTCCACCCCCGCCACTCGCTGTGTTGTGTTTGCTAATTAGTCCCCATTGTGCGCCACAATGGCCTCTGTGCTGCGGCTTACACACAGCGCTGGGCAGCTATAGCAGGTTTGGTTAGTGAGAGCACTTGTTTCCCAAACACTGGAGTCGGGACCCGTATGTGGGTCGCGGAACACTTTTTTATGGGTCGCGAGTAAATACCCCTTTATTTTTTAGAGAGGAAAGTACTTTGCATCGCGACGTGTTGTGAACTTGTGGATATAGGGCTATTTGCACTTGTTTGAGTCCTGGGGAGACATCAAATGTCTCTTTTGGGTCTCGAGCTAAAACGTTTGGGAACCACAGAGTTAAGAGTATAGAATACTCTACTACAAAAGTCCTTGTAGTCCTTGTCTAAAAAGCAAGGACTTTCAACCTGGCACACAGTAACCTGTACCTGGAGTGTTGATTTATAATGCTGAAAGTCTGCCCCATGGGTGCACTGCTTTGTTTCTGCTGGTTTAGTCAGGTTAGATTTAAGCCGTTTTAATGCCATTCAGAATTACATTAAAGGCCACTTTATCATTTACCAAAAAAAGGAATTCTGTGGCTGTTTTTAAGACCTTTGAAGCATACATTTAAGACATTTCAACCACTTTAAAGAGACAGAAAAGGGTGGTCCAAATGTAGAGCCAACTCAGCTCCAGTTCAATGGGTTTAAATGGTGTTTTCTAAGGCCTTGTACATACACAAAATGTAAAAAAAAAAAAAGGAAACATTTTAAACCAGAACTTCAGAGCATCTTTCTTGAGTCTTGAGTGTGTTGTAAAGTGCCCAGACTCCTCCCCCAGGAGGGAGGTCCCTGTCACGGTCATGCCAGCCAGGCCTGTCTCCACAGGCCTACGTCTCCGCTCTGGGGACAATGGCATCTCCAGAAGATTCCACTGAGCACATAGAAAACCCACTAACAGCTTTAGCTGGATGAACCAATTGGAGCATTTATAGCATTCTTTGGGGCTTGAGTGTGTGTGTGTGTGTGTGTGTGTGTGTGTGTGTGTGTGTGTGTGTGTGTGTGTGTGTGTGTGTGCGTGCGTGCATGAGGCGTTATGGGTTTTGCAGGGGAGTGTCGGGCAAAATGCGCTTTTTAAAAGCCTTGCACAGCATGCTGATGGATGCAGAACGCAAGGGGAGTGGTACGAATCCATCTCCGTGCACCGCGCACACACACACACACACACACACACACACACGCACGCACGCACGCACACATCTGGATCAGCTTTGCTTCACACAAGCAAGTTAGCAGGCGCTGTTGAGGAGGGTGTTGCCGGATACACAGCTCTGAGGATGGGGAGAGGGGCAGGAGTGGGGGTGTCTATACGTCTCTGAGGCCAGGCCAGGCCGGGCCGGGCTGGACAGAGGCCAGGCCACGACAGTAAACACAGAGCTTTTAAGGAGAGAAGAAACACCAGAAAGCAGAGGGCAAGAGCAGCGCGGGGGTACAGCGGGGGCACTAAGTGAAACAGCCTGGCAGAGAGAGAGAGAGCGAGAGAGAGAGAGAGAGAGAGTTGGGTCGGGTACAAAGGGATGGCGGTGAGCGCACGCACCGCGCCAGCACATGGACTCCCAACACAGAGAGTTTATGAAGCCGGGGTGGTTGCTCTTTTAATCATTCTCCCAGACGGCAGGACAAACTGGGCTGAACCGCAGGGCCCTCCAGCTGACGACTGGCACGTTCCCATGACAAATAGCGCTGTTTGTCGCCCCGCGTATACACACATGGAGGAGCCGATAACGATCCCTGCTCGGAGGAGGACTTTGAAACCAAACAAAGGAAACGGCAAGCGGAGCTAGCGCCAAGTTTTTGGGGCAAGCGAGCGGCGGCAGGTCGACACACAACCCGCCGTGTGGCACAAGGCAAACCTTTCCTCCCTCCCTGTCCCCTGACAGGACGCAGAGAGAGAGAGAGAGAGAGAGAGACTGTCGCTCTGTTGTTGACCCACACACTTATAAAAATAAGTCACGAGTCACAGGAATGGAACCGATGCCACTTTGCTGGCTCACAGCAGCCCGGCCTCGTGACTCAGACGGCCCCTGTGCGCTCGTGGGCCGAGAGGATGACGAATTGTTAGGAAGCAGCTACTCGTGGAATTCAATGTGAATTGTTTCAATTGGATTGCACTTTCTTTTATATATATGAGGAAACGGGAGGTGCTGGTTAAGCCTGGATATTTAAAGACTTGCTTACTGGGGCAGACATACAGAACACGCTGCACAAGCTAAATTCATTTAACTCTGTAGGTGTAAAGAATTGTGCATTAGCACACTCGCACGAGGTTCTTAACACATTCGGCTGGCTGTGTAAAGATAGCTACGGGGAATCCTACCTCAGCATATACTGTATATACCAGATTAGCAGTCAGGGTAACCGGGGTTTAAGTTAAACTACCCAGTCTTCCCAGTTGTTCAATGCGTGCACTCGCCACACGCGCACACACACACACACACACGCACACACACACACACACAGAAATGCCAGAGCCATAGACACTTGTACATTCACTCTCACTCTCTCACTCTCACTCGCTTTCTCTCTCTCTCACACACACACACACACACACACACGCGCGCGCGCACACACACGCACACACACGCACACGCACACGCACACACACACACACACACACACACACACACACACACACACACACGTGTCTGATGATCCTAGTCTGGTTCCCAGCTGCAGATGTCTCTAAGTATCAGCAGATGTCTGGCCCTGAGATCAAGACTAGGGAAGACCAGGGGAGAGACCTCTTATGTGGGAGAGACACACGCACAAATGTGTGCACGCACACGCACACGCGCACACACACACACACACACACACACACACACACACACACACACACACACACACACACACACACACACACACACACACACACACACACACACACACACACACACACACACACACACACACACACACACACAGTGTCTGTCCCAGAAAGATGAACAGAGCAGAGGATCATATGAAAAACATCCCACAGCTCTAGTATGACATCTGTACATCATAACATGACACTTTACGCAGCCTGGCCACAGCGGTGTGCACGTGTGTGTGTGTGTGTGTGTGTGTGTGTGTGTGTGTGTGTGTGTGTGTGTGTGTGTGTGTGTGTGTGTGTGTGTGTGTGTGTGTGTGTGTGTGTGCGTGTGTGTGTGTGTGTGTGTCTGCCTGCCGTAATCTGAAGACTCACCTCTTCAGACTCCACCTTAGCCCGTAGCACTTGCCCTAGCATTGACAATCCTTATACAAAGTTTAAAAATGCTATTTAGGTACTATAGTTATATATAGTAGATAGATACTATATGTTATTTTTAGACAGATTTTTAGACAGATGCCAGGTTCATTTGTTGACCTGGCATCCTATAGTTTGTATCGTTTCAATGTACAGATTATTAGTTTTTTGATCATTTAATGTTTAGACTGATGATTTCTGTATATCTGTGTGTGTATGTGTGTGTGTGTGTGTGTGTGTGTGTGTGTGTGTGTGTGTGTGTGTGTGTGTGTGTGTGTGTGTGTGTGTGTGTGTGTCTCTTGTTGGACACGAGGACAGGTCCTCACCTTCATATATAGAGATGATGTGGGGGTGGCGGAGAGACGACATGATCTCGATCTCCCTGCGGATGTGGACCATGTCCTGGTCATCCTTGATCTTCTCCTTCTTGATGGACTTGATGGCCACCTGTAGACACACACAACAAGCCCGCTTTGTTATTAAAACCAGAGAATCTTTGAATCTGTGATTTATTGAGCAGTGGTTCTCAACCTGTGGTACGTGTACCACTGGTGGTCCTTGAGCCCCCCTCTGGTGGTACTCAGAGGAGTCTCCCAAAACAGAAGAGAAAAGTGGAGTGAAATATTTACATTATACTACTGGCAGTTCTTCTGATCAGGCAGTTGGTTGAAATAGGCTCTCCAGTCATGCTGAAATGAGCATACAGCGCAGTTTGCAAAGGAGTTCATGGACGTAGTAGCCAGTGGTATAAAGTAACTAAGTAAATTTACTTAAGTACAGTTTTGAGATATTTGTACTTTACTTGAGTATTTCCAGTTTTCAGTACTTTTACTTTTACTCCACTACATCCCAGATGTATAATATTTGGCCACGACCCTCAAATGGGTCCCGACCCACTGTTTGGGAAACAGTGCTGTACACACACACACGACTCCGTGTGTCTACAGGAACACGTGAGCTCCTGTTGCGACATCCCCATCCTCCAGTCCAGGGGTGTCGCACCAAATTCCGGGCCCTGGGTACTTTAACTATTGAAAAATAGAAGATATACAAGCTCACAGCTTGTGGATCTGCTATTTTTGAAAAATCATGAGAATTTGTGCAAGTCTTTGAATACTTCAAATCCTTCTAAGGTTTTTTGAAAAACCTATGTTTCTATGTCAGTGGTGCCCCAAAATGATGTGTATTTGGCCACGGACCCCCATCTCAAAATATTTAGTTCCAGGGACCCCCCAGAAGCAGAATTTGAGTTACAAATGTTTGCTTAAAAAATACATATATTCAAAGATTTGCCCACATTTTCACGACTTTTCAAAAATAGCAGATCTACAAGCTCGCAGCGTGGCACTCGGTGCCGCACTGTGAGCTTGTATATCTGCTATTTTTCAATAGCTAAATAATGAAGGCCCCTCCACCTTGGGCCCTTGTAACTCGGTCCCACTTGTGACGCCCCTGCTCCAGTCTACAATAACCTCTCTGTGAGTCCTCTCAGACTCATCTGACCTCCCTCCCTGGAGTCCTTGCAGCGCAGGGGCCTTCCCCCTATAGTGACCTTTTACCCTCTCCTCACCTGTCTGCCTCATCATCAGACACGAGGGCTGGATGAGTCTACCTGCAGCAGACAGTGTCATTTTCCCCCAGCCCCTGGGGCGCTGTATAGCGTGGGAGAGGGTGGGTGGGAGTCGCAAATTAAAGTGCGCCAGTTTGAGAAAAACAACCTGGCACGTGGTGGTGGCAGGGTAATGGAAGCTTCCTTTGTGCTGCGCTCTCTCTCTCTCTCTCTCTCTCTCTGGACCCAAGCCCGCATTTAACCTGCCGTTTAAGGCAGTGTTTGGGCTGGTCTGTGAGCCGGGGCCCCTCACCCCGTGCACTAATTGAGAGATCAGGTGGCGGAATCGCACACAACGCTGGGGGGGGGGGGGGGGGGGGGATTTCCATAGCGACCTAGTCTGTCTGGCTTGCAGAGGCAGGCATGTTGACTGAAACAGTCACGATATGCAATATGAGGAGCGGAGTCGACGTCCGAGGCCTATCTGGCCTTGCCAGAATGGGGGGTGGGGGGGCTCTCGTAGATACATTCAAGAGGCAGCAATTAGATGTGACTGGATGATTTTTCACTGTCATGCAAATAACAGCAGCGCTAAGAGACTTGACCACAATTGGACGCGCATTCGAAATCTCCAGCCGTTTTAGCCAATGCGATCTTAAAATGAAAGGCCTGGCGGGCTACTCCAAATAAACCCAATAGAAAGTACACAGTCCTGCACATGTCCCTATAATTGTAGCCTAAACATTCCGGATTGAGTCCCGGGTGTCCTTTGATCTGGCCAGCATAGAGGCCTATTCACTCTGAATTTCTGTTAGTTTAAACTTTTGTCCTCCCCTGGAGCAGAGCAGCCATATTCCCGGGGAGCCCGAACCTTTTTTTTTATTCCAAGCAGCAGAAAAACCACAGGCGGTAACGGGTGCCAAGCTAATTACCGTATACATCCATAAAAATAACCCCAAACCGGAATAGCTCCCATCCAGAGCAAATCTTGATTACATAGAATTAAAAAAAAGAAAAAAAGTAGTCTGCCATAAACAAGAAGGGGCTCTGTGTCCCCATGCTGAGTGTTTGCCTTCGTTACCCCGGTGTTCTTAATTAGTACAAGCCTTAACACTGTGGTTTTCCTTTACCTCATTGGATTCTGAGTTATCCGCCTGGCCGCAAGACCTGAGTAAGGTTTCTAAAGTTCCATCCTTTGTTTGTTGCAGAGTTAAAGTCGGCCTCTTCCTGGATTTAATTTAGGAATGAATGAGAGGGGGGCACAGTGCCAACTGCTATTAGACATATTATGACGATGGAAGGAACTTGACCATTCTGGGCTCTAGCCCAGAATAGAGCAACGGCAGTCGACTCCATAGCGACTGCCTCCATACACCTCCATAGCGTCCCCTATAGACCGTTTTTTTTTCAAAACTCTGGCTACGCAGGCTAACAATTCTGCGCCGGATCTTCTGTATGCTAACCAGAAACTTTCTGGCAAAGTCAAGTAAAGTTTCCATGTCTGTCTGACTGACTGTAGACCAAGGGCAAAATGTCCCTGTCTTGGAGAATAACCAGCGATCAATCTTTTTAAAAGCCATGACCCTAATACCACCCTGTGTATGCAAACTCATTAAATGAGCTGGCCTCCCCACAATGGGCTTGTGACCAAGCTAGCCATCTCTTGCATACCGCTGCTGTTGGAAAAACCTTGTATCTCCTCCATATTTCGACTTTGTATGTTTGTTTGTTTTTCAAAAATGAATGCCTTACTGTAGCATGACAGTGTCACACAGAAATAGAAAAAACATAATTGAAGTGAAAGTGGTTAAGTATGTCTGACTGTTATCATTGAGCGGTGCTCCTGGAAGGAGCTGAGCTCCAACATCTGGCTTTGTCCGGTTCCCCAAAAAGGTCCAGGCCCTAAAGTAAACTGAAGTGTGGATTAACAACAAGCTTGTGACTCATTAATAACTGCAGCGGATCAGGTTCTTTTTTCTTAATGTACTGAAAAGTACGTTTTGGACATACTAGGTTTCCGCCTGACAGCAGTGCCATCATGTGCTCATGTTCCTCCTGCCAGGACCCCCTCTGTGGATCATTAAACAGGACTGCAGATTACCCGCCGGGGCGGCCAGCTGGCTGGTCCCCAACCGGCACGTCTCGTCCCCGAGCGCAGCCCGATATTACTGTCACTCACAGAGCAAACAGACACTGTCCTGCCGACTACGCCAAGCCAGGTAGAGAGACCGGGTCTAAGTTCACCCCTCCCCTCCCACCAAGCTGGCTCTGTAATGTATGCAACACTGCACAGGGGCTTGTTTGAAGTGAAAGTCCGCCGTTTCGCTTCACCAGAGCCTGACATCGGCCCGGTGCTTTTCTCAGGCCATTAAAATAGATGAGGTATCCATCACGAGCGAGCTCATCGCCGCCCCCACCTGGCTCCTCTCCTGGGAGATTGTGTTCAAGTTATGTTGGTGGTGATGATGAAGGAGAGCGAGCATGAGGGAGAATAGAGACAGACAGAGAGAGAGAGAGATAGAGAGAGCAGGAGAAAAGCCCAGAGACTGATAAGCGATAGAGAGAGAGAAAGAAACAACACAAAGAGAGAGAGAGAGAGAGAGAGAGAGAGAGAGAGCCCGTGTGTAGGAGGAAGAGGAGCCCTTAACTATTCCAGAGAACTATATCTTCTCAACCGGAGCCAGAAATCCTAAAATGTCTTCAGCTGCACACACACACACACACACACACACACACACACACACACACACACACACACACACACACACACACACACACACACACACACACACACACACACACACACACACACACACACAGAATGTCAGTGTTTTTCCCCCTCTCCTCTCCAGTCCTCCCCAGTGAATCCATTGTTGGGGAGTGATGTAATCTAGTGCTTTAAGCTCATATTAATGTAACTCTGTCTGTATCCCCCCCCCCCCCCCCAACTGACACCGTCCCCCTCTTGTTATGGTGGGATTCCTTGCCTCCCCCTTTCCCCCATGCAGGATATTAACTCGTCCCCTCCGATCTCATTTCCTGACCGGGTTGGGGATGGCCTTTCATGTGTCACTGTCCATCGGGGGGCCCTCCTGTCGCCCCCATCGTTCCACTCAATTCATCTTAACATGGCAAGCGGCACTCGTCTGTATCGCCACTGTCACCAACACACATACACACAGGGGCGTCACAAGGTGGCGGGGGGGGGGGGGGGGAGTGGGACTGAGTTACTAGGGCCCAAGGTGGAGGGGCCCTAATTATTTAATACTTTAGCTATTGAAAAATAGCAGATATACAAGCTCACAGCACGGCACCGAGTGGCACGCTGCGAGCTTGTCGATCTGCTATTTTTGAAAAGTCGTGAAAATCTATGCAAATCTTTGAATACATGTATTTTTTAAGCTAACATTTGTAACTCAAAATTTTCTTCTGGGGGGTCCCTGGAACTCAATATTTTGAGATGTGGGTTCGTGGCCACATACATTATCATTTTGGGGTTCCTTCACATGAAAAAGTTTGACAGTCAGACAGTCAGCTTGTATATCTACTATTTTTCAATAGTTAAAGCACAGGGGCTCCACAGTGAATCCTTGTACCCAGGGCCCAGAATTTGGTGCGACACCCCTGCACACACACACACACACAAACGCACACACGCGCGCAAACCATGCTGCCACCTTGCTTGTCAGCGCTTACTCAAAAAGACGTGCGAGCGACGCGTGGAGCAAGAGACACGCAGAAATACCTCAGAGGCAGCATCTCCGTCCGTCCGGCATGCACTAAATTCCCTTCTGCTAGCTTTCCAGGTCTGACTGCCAAGGAACACAGCATGTGGCAGTACAGATTAGAGAGAGCAGGCACTCACTCATGCTTTATCTGGGCTCCGTCGTCGTGTGACCGTGTCACTCGCCGAGAATAGGAGATCTACACTATAAATCATGCCTCGCGTACACTTTCACTGACTCACACATGGAACATGACATGTGCAGGTTTATCCACTCGAACCATATATATACATACAGTATGTACTTTGCTGACTGGGTTCCCCCGGGGCTGAACCGGGGCTCTAATATTGGTCTTTGTCCCCTCCTTTTTTACCACTACACCAACTCTCTTCACTGAGAGTAGCTCATCTACAAGATCTAGAAATTGTGAGCTTGTAGATCCGATTTTTATCACAGAACGTTTGCATATTATTACGATATGCCCAGAATAGGGGCGCTTTAATTGATTGAATTGTTTATTTGCAGTTTGCAACAAAAAAAAAACAATCACAGGAAAGTACAGTTCAGTACAAGATCTGCTAAGACGATGTTAAACCCAAGAAAGCACTATGGCTTGTTTCCGTTGGGCTCCTAAGTACTCAATTCATCGCCAGGGTTCATGGAGGTTAATCAATAAACCGTCAAGTCCATTAAACCAGCTCTGCACGTGCACAAAGTGTACGCGGCGTACACAAACACAAGTCCCGGCTCCCTCACTTTCCCTTTAGTCACTCATACCTGATGCACCGTCTGCTCTTCTCGTTGTCTCCAAGTGGAAGACACTAAGACAGCTGCCGGCATGAAAACAAACACGGTGGCGGAGCCACAGTGGTTGCGCAACGCTCTCTCGCCACCATGCTGCTATATCTGCCGTATGAACACCAAGAGCCCGGGGTCAGGGGTCAGGTAAACCATGTCTGACTGTCTGAGTTCGGCTGCCTGCCTGGGACCCCATCAGTGGTGTAAAGTAACCAAGTGCATTTACTTACTGTAAGAACTTGAGTACATTCTTGAGGTATTTGTACTTTACTTGAGTATTTCCGACTTTCAATACTTGGGACTTCTAATCCACTACATCTCGGATCCAAATGTTGTTTTACTCCACTCTATTTATTTGAAAACTTTAGTTACTAGTTACTTTGCATAATATAAAACATACATAAACCACTTTAGCCCTATGTTATACCATGGCTATTTGAAAATAGCCGATACCTTTGGTACTTTAAGTACGTTTTGATGCCACTTCTTTCATACTTTAACTCAAGTACATTTATAATTCCGGACTTTTACTTGTAACAGTGTATTTCTGTATTGCAGTATTGATACTTTTACTTAAGTAAAATATGTCTGTACTTTTTTCACCACTGGGCCCCATGTACCGAGACACTGATTCCCTAAAGATAAGATTCAACTCAAATATACAGCTGCCCCGCCCCTTTCCTTCTCCTCAAACGCCACTGGTGTGAGATGGGGCCTAAGCTTCACTGGCGTCCCATTTCGTCTCCGGTTTTAGCCCCTAGAAGTCAGAATGTTAAGCTTGGACCGCTGCTGCAGATAAGGACTAAGGAATGTAGGGATTAGCCCAGTGATTCCTAGAGCTCATGGGTTTTATTGACACAATCTGGAATTTATTAGACAATATTAGAGTTTGGGTGTATTCGCCATGTGTTCTCAATGAGGCCGATTTGTCTTTGGAAAAAATATGCTTTTGGGGAACTTTTCGAATTGATCATATAACTCACTACACAGGGCCGCTTTGTCACAATATGTATAAACCATTGTACATTAGGAGCAAAGTTAATATGCATGCTATAACGCATGCAAAACTCTTGTTCCCTCACAGCAAACACTACAATAAATGATGTTGTTGAAATGACAAAAAAACATGTTTAAAAACTAACTTGCAGAAATTATAGGCTGGATCTGAATCACTCATATTACTTTACTTTATTGACCAGATCCTCCAGTAGTCTGGCCCCATCATTATTTCCCTCTACACCAACTGTCTTCATGCAAAAGAGACACTTTACAAGCTCACACAGCACATCAGAGTAAATCATTTCGTGTTGCTGTACATAATTGTCTTCTCTAAAATGAAAGTGCTTGCACTTGCAGACTTGATCTGGGACTCAAAGTGCTGTGAGTGCAAGGTATCTAACCAAGCCTTTAGGGGGAGCCCTAACCACTGCAAAGTGCAATGGTTACCTCAAGTCTCAATTTAAAGCTTTGTTGTGATTAACCATGTATGGTAAGAGTATGTTAATACAACATAACAGTGGAGGTTGGAGGCGGCCTTCCATGCTCTTCCATTATATATTTTAATTGAAATACATACTTGATATTTCACGTACAATGACATGGCCAAAATAATATGGATAAACAGGGGCACTGTGGGTAAATTTAACACTTAGGACTTTACTGTGCATAAATCCAAGGGTTGACCTTGTTGGCCCTGACTGATGAGATCCCCCCCCTCCGCATTCTCAGTACATGGAAAGTTCCCCTGTCACTGCCAGAATGGGCATGCAGGGGTCAGATTCTGCCACACTTGGAAATATGTGGACGAGTTAGCTGTGCAGGTCTGACTGCGAGGACAGCTCATGGCTTAGAGACGCAGAACTTTCAGGGGCAAAGTCACCCTGGTGGAGTGGCACCCACAACAGACAAAGATGTATGGTGCAATAGACTCGCTGGCACGCACGCACGCACGCACGCACGCACGCACGCACGCACGCACGCACGCACGCACGCACGCACGCACGCACGCACGCACGCACGCACGCACGCACGCACGCACGCACGCACGCACGCACGCACGCACGCACTCACACACACACACACACACACACACACACACACACACACACACACACACACACACACACACACACACACACACACACACACACACACACACACACACACACACACACACACACACACACACACACACACACTGCGTGCGCACACACACACACACACACACACACACACACACACACACACACACACACACACACACACACACACACACACACACACACACACACACACACACACACACACACACACACACACACACACAAAAACCTATCAGGAGACCAAAATGTAATTTTCCCCATCTCTTTTGTATGGTGTTTGTATTTGTTAATGATATAGATTATTGTGTTAATTCGGTATGCTATGTTGATATGAATTGAATACATAGGACCACAACAGAAACAAGTCCCCGTTTTTACATTTCTGACTAATGGAGTATTCAATGAATAAGAATTAAAAGAGCAAAGAGTCAGCTCTTCTGCATTTTGAGCTATAAATAGGCTTTTTTTTATCCGTTCCTGCAATCTACAATAGTGTATTCCTGGGACCATTTTCCATGTGAGTGAGTGGGCGCCATTGAGGAACTGCTGGAAATGATGTGTCTAACATCGGGGTCAGCCAGTGGCCGGGGGTTTTAAACATCTGCACTGGCGGCGCGTCCGGTCGCGCCGCTAGGCCCCGCGCTGGGGGACAGTGAGCGCGTGCGGTACAGATTCCCAGGGCCCCTGGGGGCCTTTGAACAAACACGGGGGAATTCCCAGAGGGGCGATGAGACACACGCCTCTGTCAAAGAAAGTAGTTATTTTGGACACTGCAGCGTTGTTTGTAGTGTGATGATGATTCACAGAAGGGCGTTTCAATGGTATGGGCCCCGAATTACAGACGTCTGGACCTTAAAAGGGCCCTGCTGTCATTGAGACAGATGTTTAAGAGCAGTGGTTCTCAACCTTCTTTTTTTGTTCATGTCAAGGACGGTCCCCTTGGCAGCAGAGCAGAGTAGACCCCCATCAGAAAATGCCAGGGAAGGACCCCCATGAGATAAGATTAATGATAAATGTTAAAAACTATTCAATAGTAGGCTATAACATAGGGCTATTAACTAATTTAGCTGGGGTGAGGAGACCCCCCCTGGAACCTCCTCAAAGACCTCTGGGGCTCTTATCCTTGAGGGGTTCCAGGGGGTCCCCAGGAAAATGATGATAGTAGATAGTTGGGGTAAATAGGAACCAAATTGACCTTTATGGGGCTGTAACTCTGAGTGTGTACAAAATGGAAACAAATGGACATTTTTCATTTCATTTGGTTCCATTTGTACACTCTCAGCCTTATATGCCCCAACCGGGACGAAGAGGATAAGTAAAAGTAAGTACCGGTAAGTACATTATGGTGGTTTGTGGTCTAATGCAGGCCTGCAGGGGTTCTCAAAGTGGGGTATGGGGACCCCAAGGGGTCCTTGGGTGGGTTCAAGGGGGTCCCCAGTGAAAGTAGCTAATATCAAAATCACTTTGACATTTTTGTATGTTTTTTTTTTAAACTTTTAACACCACAAATCTTGGATCGTTTAGGACCCTCGGCACAAAATACTTTCAGATGGGGGTCCACCGACTGCCAAAAATAGTAAAATGTAGGGGTCCTTGGCATGACAAAGTTTGACAACTACTGGTTTAAGAGCAGGTTTTTCTCAAGCGGCTCACTAGACTAGCAGAGGCGTCAATTGGGTATGGCAAGGTATGGCATCAGCCATACCTTGGCTACAGGTGGGGAAAAAATGTACTTCTTAAAATAAATTCATCATGGCTGTTGCTAAGGTATGGCAACATGACTGGTGTCCAGTCATGTTGCCATACCTTAGCTTTTGCTGAACTGACGCCACTGTAGACTAGTCACTCAGACTGACTCACCACTCTGCCGGAGTGCCTCTCGATGGCCTTCTTCACCTTGCCGTAGGTGCCCCGGCCCAGCGTCTCCAGCAGCTCGTAGCGGTGCTTCAGGTTGTGCTTGTGGTGGTGCTTCTTCACCCTCCTCCCCCCTCCTACTCCACCTCCTCCTCCGTCACTGGTGTCGGGGGTCGTCGCGGGGGAACCGCTGCCGGTGCCGGCAGGAGGTCGGGGGAGGGAGGGTGCAGCAGCAGGGGCCGGAGGAGGGTCAGCCCTAGTGGGTCTGGTTCCTCCAGACCGGGACACTACTAGTCCCCCCCGGCGGGATGATGATGATGATGATGATGATAGACAAGCTGTTTCCATTGCTCTCTAGGGAAGTATAGGCTATTCAATCAAAAATAAAACTCACTTCCCACTGTTTAAATATCTCGAACAAAAAAAAAAGCTACTTTATAGGCTAACAACTTGATAATATAATACTTATAGGCCTAATAATAGTATCAATAAATAAATAAATTACAAGGAATAGTAATAACGCGCGCTAGTCATTATATAGACTATTATCATGATGAACATACTAGACATTCCGGATTGTCTCGATCGATTGCTTCGCTTTGATCATGCTTCAGCGGTCAGAGAATTCCCCTCTCCATGTTTTTTTTTATTGTCTAGTATTGCTGTCTGTGCGATAATGTCAGATTAAATTATAGTACAAAAGAAAAAACATCAAGAAGACATCATCGGTCTATAAAAGCCGGATACATAATGGCTATCTAGCTACTTATTCTAAGAGTTATGGCTATAACAACGTTGTAAGACTGACTATAATAATCATGTATTCAGATTTCGACAGAGCAATGCATGTCGGAAGCGGAATACTGTATTCTATATTGTATACAGGAACTCTATCAAAAAATATTTATATATATAATATAAGCGATAAAAAATAAAATAAAAAGATCGGTCTATTCGTCTCTCTCGCCTAGAGGATTGGCATGATCTCGTAGTCTAGTCGTCGGGTATTCTGCGGGTCATTCACATGTCTCATTCTCACTTTTAGTATCGTCTTAAAAACGCTCGCGACAACATCACTGGGACTCCTCCGTCAACTGAAAGGCGTCATCGCTCCTTCCTAATGTCTTATCCCGAGAAAGCAGCGACGAAACCGGCGTTCTGGATGAAGATGACCCTCATTTTCAGTGGATCCACCGCGGCCCAGGTGTCGCTCCTGCGCCGTGCAGCTGGACAGTGGTGTCGGTATCGCTGGTGGTGGTGGTCTTGGTGCGTTGAGATGTTGTGGCCATGCATGCAGCCCAGGTGGTGGTGGTGGTCGACGGTGGAGATTGAGAAGATGCGTTGTTGTTGTGGCGATCGGAGATATCAGGCTGCTGACGCGCGTTGAACATTGCCATGGTTCGTTTTGCTACAACGACTTTTCTTCTTGTTGTGCCTGTCTTCACTCTCTCTCTCTTTCTCTATTCTCCAAGTTCCAACGTGAGGGGCTGTCTGAGTGAAGGAGGAATGTTATGTGAGATGATCCCTGCAGCCTGGAGGCGGAGTTTTACAACTTAAGACCTCCTCCTCTTTCTTATGCTCTCTCTCTCTCTCTCTCTCTCTCTCTCTCTCTCTCTCTCTCTCTCTCTCACACACACACACACACACACACACACACACACTCCCCCCTCAGAGTTACAAAAGTAGCCCAACACAAATATTTACCCAAAGTAAAAGGATCAATACTGCATTGTAGAAATACTCTACAGTGTCTAGACTCTAGACACTATAGTATATAGAGTATCTAGTCTATACCAGGGGTCTTCAACAGGGGGTCAGAGTTACTACAGGGGGTCCTCCAAATCTTTTTGTGATAGAAACCTTTTTTCCTACTTTTGTATATTAACCTCTTGAACCTTATCGTCCATATTCTGAGACCTTTAGCCAAAAATAGCTGATCTACAAGCTCACAACGCCTCGCACTGCGAGGTGTTGTGAGCTTGTAGATCGGCTATTTTCGGCAAAGAGGTTTGGTGTAGAGGGGAAAAAGAGCAGAGTAAGTACAGAGTAAAAGGTCAAGTTTATTAAGTTTTGACTTAAGTGGTTAAATATCTGAAAACACAAATTGACATGAATCCAAAGTACGCCAACGATCGTGCTGTCAAACGATGAAACTATATGGAATCTATTTAAAGGTTGTGGGGGTCCCTGCTCTCTCAACTAAGGGGTCCTTGGCCTGAAAACGTTGAAGACCCCTGGTCTAGACTGTACTCTAGCTAGACTCTAGAGTACAGTCTAGAGTCTAGACTGTTACAAAAGTATTGATATAACAATGTACTTGAAGTAGAAAGTAGCCTAGGCCTTCTCATTAATGCAGAATGTCCCATCTCACAAGTTTTCAAATATATAAAAAAACATTTGAAAATTACAGACAGACAAGCTCACAATACATCACATCGTGAGCTTGTAGATCGGCTGTTTTCAAATGGCCAAAATGTGTGTAGGGCTAATCAAAATCTACCAAAGTAACTACTGACTAAAGTTTTCAAATACTTGTAGTGGAGTAAAAGTATAATGTTTACCTCTGAGATGTAGTGCAGTAGAAGTAAAAGTATACAAAAATATACTTGAGTGCAGTACTTCATACCACTACACAATACACATGTAACATTTGTACCCCTCAGAGTTACAAACTGTAGCCCAACACTCTGTACCCCTAGCCTATGAGTGATTTATTTAGCCCCACATATGGCATTGAGGAGCACTAGTCACTCAAAAGGCCAGCATCTCTCTAAACAATAGAAAATGACTCACGAATGCTGGCTGGCCCAGCCAGCCAGCATTCAGTGCAAGGAAAGACGGCCCAGCTATTGTCAAAAAATAACAAAAGAAAGTGCTGTTATGAAAATCTGCCTGAGTCAAAAATGATTCACTCCCATATCCTTTGCTATATAAAGCTGGCCAACAACAATACATGGCTACATTGCTGAATTTAGAGTGTGTACTCCTTCTGAGGCCAACACTGCATTTCATGTACATACATTGGTGATGAAGACACTGTCATGCTCCCATGGAGCTTAAATTGCAATAAACGAAGGAAAACCATGCGATGAAGCGTAATGTTATACAGCAGAATAAATGCAGGCTAACATGGATAACAGGTATGGCACACGATTTGGCTCTGCTTGCTCTTGCAATATTCCTAGACCTCCCTGGGTTCAGCCAGCCTATACCTCATGCAGTGATTCATAACCAGGGCAGGGACATGCTGGGCCCCTGATTCAGCCCGGGAAAAAGAGTTGGAGAGGCCCTCATTGTGCACTATAGAAGCGCTGCTACTCAAAGATTTGCCATTTCAGATCATGATAAGTGACAAGCCAGTGGGCCAATTACATGAGTTGTATTTTGTTATTGTCGGGTGGAAACCTTGTATGTCCAAAACCGTTTGTTTTGTATTTATCATTTAAAAAATGTTTTAAACTAGTGAAAACAGCCGATCTACAAGCACACAACGCCTCACGGTGCGAGGCGTTGTGTGCTTGTAGATCTGCTGTTTTCACTACTTTTGTGCGACAGCCATGTATGATGAAGCAGGGCTTTGCTTTGCGAAAACATTTACAAATTTGAAACTTGGAGATACGAGGTTTCTGCCCAACAGTGGCGATTTACTTTGTTGGCCGCCCAGCCCCCAAAATGGAACGAAGGCCGACATTTTATTTTAAAATGTTTTCCTAATGGCCGGCCTGGACCGGCCGGGAATGAACCGGCCGTTCGGGAGTTGTCCCGCTTTTCCCAATGGCCAGCACGTCCCTGCTACATTCATAAGGCCAAATTAATTCCTACAATACGTGCATCTGGTTCCCATAATGAATGATACATGCATAGGAATCTCTGAAGGGATTATCCAATTAATCCCATTTTGTTTTTGCTGGGGGCTAATAGCACTACACCAGCTATTGTGAGCAAGCATCTTAAATTAGTCCCCTGTGTGCGTTTTTACTGACTCCAGTGGAATGGCCCCTTTCACAAACCTAAGGAAACCCCACATTGGCACCTGGATGCTTCTTTGATGACCTCATAAAGGACATTCTCTAGCTCTTTCTACCATGTCATTATCATCAGTAGCATCTAGGCATCGTCATCATCAGATGCTGTTTGCTTGATTGATTGATTGAATACAGAAATGTAAACAGCTCGTGGTACAGTCAGATATCAAGTCTAAATGAATAACAAAAAGATAATGAAAACATCCTAGGGATTTTTTTTTTACCATTGTGGTGCTTGATGGGTATTTGTCCCTGGCTAATTACCTTTTGCATGTAATTAAGACAAGAATAAATAGGCTACAGTTTCCCCAAAAAGATTAAAAAGTACTCTGCACACAAGAAGAGTCGACAGTGTAAATCTCTGTTTCAAAAGTTCGCTTACAAGATGAATGTCCAGTGATCAATAATAATGTTTTCTCTGAATACAAGGCATAATAATTTCACAGATATAGTTCAGTATAGACACAGACAAATAGACATGTCACTTTATGATTGCCCAGTTAAACATAACAATGAATCATGAGATGGTCTCATGTAGTGGAATGTTTTGGCTTCACTTTATCCCAGTGTCCCAGGACATTATGACATATCTTTGACATTTCTCTGGTCGTCACCTCTTGTTCTTCCTGCAGCAGTCACATCTCACCACATGTATAAGTTAGTAGTTCCAAACAGAATACCCTTGACATTTAACACTGAAAGTGGTGTCTAGATATTAAAATGTAATTTTATACCAACAGTCCCATGTATTCAATTCTTCAACATTGAGTGTCCTGGTGCAATCCTGGTGCCAGCATTGGGTTCCAGCCAGGGGAACCGCGATGAGCCCTAGCTCTGCTGCCTTAAAGGATCAGTTATCACCCCATGATGCCTTGAATTCATGGAGATTTGTTCTTGTTTTTGTGGCATTCCTGAGCCAATAATCCAATATTTGACTAATTGAAGTTAATAGGAGACCGATCTTAATAAGATCAAAACCACATTTAAAACATTCTCGTTGAACATGTTTTGGAGTTTATATTATTATGTTATATATTGTCTTGTATGGGTCGCTTTACCACAGCGGACGCCACAAATATTGAATTATTGGCTGAAGAATGCGACAAAAACAAAACACATTTCCATGAATTCATGGGGTGACAGGGGGGATTGAATTTATGGGGTGAAGTATTCCTTTAACCAACTCTAAGCTCTATTTTTATTACATTGTATTACGGTGTTGGCAAGGCGAAAATAGCCGATCTACAAGCTCACAACGCGTCCCTCGCATTGTGAGTTTGTAGATATGCTATTTCACTACTTTTCAAAATGTCTGATTCGAAAACCAAAAAGAATATTTCAAAACTTTCCCCAACAGGGACACCAGGAGGTTAAAGGGATAGTTCACCCCAGAAATACTCACCCACACTTGAATTCATATATGTTATAGTTTTTGTCACATTTCTAAGCCAATAATTTCAGGAGACACGTTATATATACTGCAGTTAGTTGAGTATATAGTCTGACTACGCCAGGCTAGGCCAACATGGCCTGACAATCAGATAGTCTGTCTGGACTTTATTTATGCCTGTGTTGCCTGTGGACTGGGGTACTTTATCCTCTAATTACAAAGAGGAAGTTTACGTCAAATAGCATCTGATTAAGGGGAGATGTTTTCCCCCTACGATCGCCATGATAGCTGGTATAAATTTAGAGCACTCGCGGCATTTGTTTTCATTAAAAAAGGGTCAGTGGAGTATCCAGTTATAGCAACACTCAAGTCTCAGAGATTCTTATCTGAAATTCCAAATCCTATGCTAAATTGGCCTTATTTGCACTCTATGGGCAAAGGTTGTTGTGTCGTAACAGCACTAGTGCTGCTCCCTTGTGGAGATAGAGGGGACTATAAAGTAACTTAGGATAGGAGAGGAGGAACTATTTATTAATCCCAGAGGGGGGAATTCAAGGTGTTACAGCAGCAAGTAAAAAAAAAGTGAAACAATGAGCAATAAAATACAGCAATAAACCACACACCAATAGATAGGCCTACTGCAATAAACTGCCACTCACTTACAAACACACCCACACAGGCACACACACGCACGCACACGCACACACACACACACACACACACACACACACACACACACACACACACACACACACACACACACACACACACACACACACACACACACACACACAAAGTCTTTATAATACAAAGGTTTCAAACTCATACTGACTGAGGCGATCCGTTTGCAAACAACATTGCAGGCGTCCTCACACAAACAACAGAGTCAACCTGCTGCTGCCTTCTGATTTATGGCCTGCTGGATCAACTGTTCCCATGTAGTAGAGCCCCATGAGATAACTGCAGGGCATGGACGCCAAAGGGCCATAAAACAAAGAATCTGGGCAGTACCTGTGGAAACAAAGTCAGCAGCTTGTGGCTTAGGGTGGTATCTATTTTTGAGCGGTGGTCACACCGTCTCCATAGCGTGGCCGTGTGTGTAGGTATGTTTGTTTGTTTGTATGTGGGTGGGTGGGTCTGTCTGTCTGTATGTAGCCTCAAGCCTGTGCAGTACCTTTTCTGACCACACATGTTAAGGGAGGGGCGCTGTTTTCAGGCCAGGCCAGGCACACACACACACACGCGCGCGGTGTGATTTTTTTCATACCTTCTCATACCTTCCTGACATTTGTATCAGGGTAATGGGTGACGATAGGCCTATTTGAGTCGAACAAGAGAGGAAAAACGCTCCATTCGGGATTATTATTTTTTGCACAACATCCTTTTTCGTGTGGAAACAGGAACTCGGTTTGGCGCCTCCCCTTTCTTAGTCCACTTCCTTCTGGGTGCTTCATTGTTTATTCCTACCAACAACAACACTACATGTTTAGGACAGTGGTGTTGACAGATTCAGCTGTTAGCAGAGAGATTAACAATTGGGTAATATGCAATTAGCCTACTTAGACAAGTCTTGCTGAGTTTCACCACTTAAACCCTGGCCTACATATACATACAGACTTCTGTAGTTGACCTGGGTTCTGTATTTGGTCTGCTCCTTTTTCCCCTCAACACCAAATCTCTTCACCAAAAAAATTGCCGATCTACAGAGCATGTGCACAGCTATTTTCACAGAATGTTTGCCCCAGAATACTAAGATGTTAGAGGGCCACTTCATAGTTGGGGCGAATCCGATACTTCCTTAAGTTGGATGTGAGGGGTCAAACTAGGAGTTTTTAATTATTCTGAATCCATTGCAAGCATTTGTTTTGCATGAAAAACATTCCTTGGGCTAAAAACGGACCCCAAAAGACTGGGAAAAGTGCTGACTCCATTTTTACCCCAAGGAATGTTTTTCGTGCAAAACAAATAAATGTAATGGATTCAGAATAATTAAAAACCCCTAGTTTGACCCCTCACATCCAACTTAAAGCAGATTTTTTGGGAGTCATTTTTTCCTTTATAGTTTAGTGTATTAAGGGGGACATGGGAGGGACATGGGAGCTCAATTTGTTATTCAACCTTCATAGTTGACAAAACCACTGAGAAACGGACCTTTGATCTTGTGGTCACGGAAGTATCGGATTCGCCCCAACTATCACCCATTTTCAGCCTATCTTCACTAATGCCCATGATAAAATGGTATCATTTTTGTCCACTCGGTCTGTGTCTCATATAGAGGGCTGTGGACACTTCAGAAACCCGCCTATCATCATCTTTAGGCGTCTTTTTTTCTTCTCCAATACATTTTCTTTTACGCAAGAACAATAGCTTCCATTATTATAACATGCTAACTTTCCAGTAAGCCTGCAGTTTTTATTAGCTCGGATTCCACATCATTGGTCACTGGTATCCGGGTTTCTGAAGTGTCCACAGTCCTCCTCTGAGACACAGACATGGTAGACAAAAATGGTAGGCCTACCTGAGCATTAGAGGACCAATTATATGAAGATAGGTTGAAATGGCTGAAGTCGTCCTTTAAACCAATTGCCCATAGAATAATATAGGAAATAGGACAAAGTACAGTCAGGCTTAACCCTTAAGTTCTGCTCGGGTCCTTTTGACCTGTTTAAAATTTTCATTTGAAAGAAAAAGGTAGAAGTTTAAATTTTTTCCCACCTGAAACTCACTGACCTAAAGATTCTTCTGTGAGAAAAATATATATCTTTGCACTACACCCATGCTACACTCCTCCCATTTTCTTTAAAGTTGACCCTTTCTTTGATTTATTAGTGTTGTAGTTCTGCTATTTGTGAATGTTTGGGAAATGTTGTAAAGATTTTAGACATAGGAATGCCAGGATAAAAGGACACCATCAGTACAGAAATGTGGTATAATACTGTCTGACAGAGAAGGAGTCTATATAGTTATATGCTTGCCAGGTCAATTTGCGTTTAATTTTAGTAAGCTTTGAAATGTAATACAGGGTCAACTTGCCAAGCGGCAAATGTCAATATCCCTGCTATTTATCCAAACAAGTTATAAAAAGACCTGACAGAAAATATGTTACGTAACCACAGAGAATGTTGGCTGAATGAAAATATGCAAAGACAACATGAAAAAACTGCAACAATCTTTGAGATTTCATCATTGCATCGCCCGAGGTGTTTTGCTGTGATCTCTATTAAACACTTTGTCCAGGCCCCCCCCACCCCCCCCCCCCCCCCAGAACCAGTGGTGCAAAAATAACTCACATTTTGTAGTACTTAAGTAAAAGTATCAATACTGCACTGACTGTAGAAACACTTTGTTACAATCATTACCATTATTTACTTGAGTAAAGGTATAAAAGTATTGTCTCAATATGTACTTAAAATGCCAAAAGTTAAAAAATAATAATATATAAAAAGTAATTATGCAGAATGTCCCTATTTCACAGTTTTCAAATGTTATCTGTTACCCACTTCGTTTGTGCCTTGTGGCACATAAGGCCTTGTTTAAAATGAAAATAGCAAATCTACATGCTCACAACGCGTCACATCGCGACTTGAGTAAATGTACTTAGATACTTTACATGTACCACCTCCCAGGACAATAAGTCACTCACAATAAAAACTCAAGTTCAGCAACCCTGTTAGACCCACAGCGGCCATTCAAAATGGAATCCATTACTCTTATGACATAAGAGACATGGAGAGCTGCCAGGATACAGATTTGGCAACAACTCCTGTCGCTTTTGAAAAGCCCAGTCCAGCTGTTCCCAGGCCAAGTCTTGTTGTTTACGCTGAACCAATAAACAAGAAGTGACATTTCAATAGTAGTGGGGGTGATGGAAAGGTGAACATTTCATGCCAGGTCATCAAAACAGAATGGAATATTAGAACAGATTAGATGCTCTAGGAGAGATTTAATTGAAGATAACATAACTGCAATATTACATACATTTTTGGGGGATATGAACATGTCTCTCCCTGTCCTGGGTTCATTGTTGTCTTCTTTTTATTCTTAGAAAAAATAAGTAAAAAAACATAAGAATGTCCATGTCCAAGAACGTTATTTAATGCTCTCCGTATTTAATGTTCTCTGTTGACAGCGAATCTGAGGTTGGGATTTCATGTGCTCAGGAGAGAATAAAACAGAGTTCTTAGCCTGAGCCAGAACACAGCATTAGGACATAATTTATACATTTGTATCAGCCCTATGATGTGTGTTGGACAGGGATTTAACTTGTTGATTCATTGGTTGTCTCCACCAGCCGAAGGCATATTGGGGAGACTATGTTTTCGCCCCTGTCCATCCGTCCGTGTGTCCATCCGTCCGTCTGTTACTAGCTAATCTCCGGCGCCGTTGGCCTGGTCTCGGCCAAACTGTGCACACACACTCCCTGGATGCCAATTCAGAACCTCTGCCCCACATTTTTCACATGGGCCTTTTATAGCGCCACCATGAGGCCGATTTTTGTCAAACTCCTTTTTTTTTTATATATATTTTTTATCCCACGTTTTTTGCAACCCATTTTTCTCACCCGGTGACTACCTAACCTGTAGTCCTGGTTTCTGCTCTCCCCCTACCGCGCCAGGGGACATTGGGGAGCACCCGGCTGGCTAGGGGGAGGTAGTATAGAAACCAGGACTACTGCATGTTTTTGTGTGAGGCCTATGCCCAAGGATGGGGAGCACCCGGCTGGCTAGGGGGAGGTAGTATAGAAACCAGGACTACTGCATGTTTTTGAGTGAGGGCCTATGCCCAAGGAGACACGGGGAGAACATGCAAACTCACCACAGAAAGGCCCTATCGCCAACCCCACCTAGGGTGTGGGTGCTGATGACGCGGGTGGAGGAACACGCCCCCAGCGCCCACAGCTTCCCGCGGCGGGAATCGAACCCAGGACCTTCTAGCTGTGAGGCGAAGTGCTAACCACTGCACCACCGTGCCCCTGTCACACACAGTGTGTCCATCCTGATTGGCCAAGATTGGCTTCCAATGTTTGTTCGGTCCGTTTTGAACAAAATGCCACAAATCACGAATGCAGCGTGCAATTTTCGTAAAATTGTGCACACACATTCCCACTAGGCCGAGGAAGAAATTCCACTTCAACATTTTCAAATCAGCCTGAAGGTGGCGCTATAACAGGCTGATTTGGGTCCTGAAGGTGGCGCTATAACAGGCTGATTTGGGTTTTTACCTATAACTCCATCGATCAGTGTCAAACTTTGTAGGCCTACGCGCACTCCCTAAGAGTCCAAGGAAAAACCTTTTCCCTGCATTTTTCACATCTTCCTATTATAGCGCCACCAGCAGGCCGACATGTGTAAAAAAAATGTTTTGCCATTATTCCCTCAGATGTTATCAAAAAATCACGCAGATCAGTACACAATATCTCCATAGTCATGTGATGAAGACACATTTGTCCCATATTTCATATTCCATCCTAACTGCCTAACATTGGCTTCCAAAGTTTGCAGGATTGGTCCATTTTGAACAAAATGACTTAAATCATGAACACAGCTTGTGATTTCAGAGAAATTCTGCACGCACATTCCCACTAGTTCAAGGAACAAATGTCACTCTTTTCACATTGACCTGTTATAGCGCCACCAGCAGGTCGACTTTTGCCACACTCATTTTTGGAACAAAATGCCTCAAATCATAAAGGCAGCAGATTGCTGTTAAAGCTATACTGTGTAAGTTGCTCAACTTGTGGTCAGTAGCTCTATAGCAAACCTCGGCCGTTTTTCGGCCGTTTTTCGGTTCTCACACCCCCGCGTCTGCCTCCACCTCGCCGAGATCTATCTTTTGAGGGGTCCCTGGTTCCTGTGCGTTCAGCCATTCCGGAGATACGTAAGCAATTTACCCCGAGTGAGAGGACATTATGCTCTCATAATGTCCTGTGTGAGGGTGTTATCGGACGAGGCGCAGCCGAGTCCGATAACACCTCACACAGGACATTATGAGAGCATAATGTCCGACCCCGAGTGGTAAATAGCTTTTCTACCACATCTACCATATACACGAAAGAAAACACAGTTGTAACTTGCAAAGTTCTTCCTGGAAGCAAGTCCTCACACAACTGCAGCGGTTGTTCTGCCATAACCTCCGGAATTTAGCCAATCAGAATCCAGTATTTGAACACGTGACCGCAATATGTGGTAGAAACTCCTTCAACCCATGCTTCACCGTGCACCCGAGTAGAGACACACGGGAGACTACAAATATGGCCGCCCTAGCGACCCCACTCCAAGATGCGCTGTGATTGGCCGGCAGTGTATAACCCTCGCTGTGATTGGCCGGTAGTATGATGACGTCATTTTGCCGCGAAATTCCACCCCCCCTCACGGCTCATAGAAAACATATAAAGAGAAGGCTTTTGAAGCTGAAAATAACGGAGTGGGGGTTCTAAAACTTTAGCGATTTAACAGTTAGGACCATTTTAAGATTTGTTTTATAAAAAAAGTTACATGGTATCTAAAGGCCAAAGAAGACATGGCACCCCACATTGGCCTATTATATCGCCAACAGGAGGCCACAATAACATACCTGACCTGGTTGAGACCTGTGCTCGGAACTGGAAGAGCTGCTTCTAGTTATTCTTGAAGCTTCCTGCATAGTCAGAGAGAGAACCAGTAGAGAGCGCTGGTGCAACTGCCATTGCTACATCTTTCACCTGTTTGCTGTTTGTAACAGTTTGTAAATGTAAACAGAAAGGAGTGTAAAGAAAATGTTTGATGTTCATAAACTGAAACAACACAGACATTCCAACATACATTAACCACTTCAACACTATCTCTACATTTCCATTTGAAAATGGCCCATCTACAAGCTTACAATGTGTCGTAGATCTGCTATAGGCTATATAAAAAATAATGTCATTCTTTAATGCTGGATTTGTGCTGAATTGTGCCGTATAATTTGTGCTGGTAACATTTTTGATATTCTACACACCACCACTGTTCTGCTGCTATGCACTATTAAGTACTGCTGCACTATACTGCCCTCTGTAGGTGAAACCCTGTACTGCTATAATCAATTAATATATCACACAATAGACAATGATGATTTCAACGCCACAAATAATTTGTGGCGGTAAAAATTGTCTCATTCTTTAGTGCTGGATGTGTTCTAATTTGCGACGAATTAGAACACATCCAGCATGAGACAATTTTTACCGATTTGGAGCCAGCACAAATTATAAAATGTAGCCTAAACCCGCCCCTAAGGCACAATTCAGCACAAATCCAGCACTAAGATTAAAGAATGACACCATTTTTATTATGTTTTCATCATGGGTGCCATATAGTCTATTAAAAAAATAATGGAGAAAGAAAACCAAGTAAAGTAAAATGTAGACACATTTTAGGAGACATTCGTCTGTTTGTGCACGCATGTGCGCGTGTGTCTGTCTGTGTGCGCGCCTGCATACAGGTGGCTGTCGCTTCGCGCACGGTGGCGGGACTGCGCGCGTGCACACGCATTCACGCACGCGCGCGCACATACACACACACACACACACACACACACACACACACACACACACACTGCCACAGGCTTGGCACGAGCGACGACGACGGATTCGAGTAATTAGACGCACGTGTGTATTTGCCAGAGGTATTTCTTTTACCGATGTATCATAACCTCTGAGATTATATAACGCTATGGTATTTATGCAACAGTAGGCCCTCTACAGTCTCCACTAACTTCCATGTTTGCAGGTCATGTTTACTTTACTTTTTTTGGTAGAGTTTTATAGGCCTACACGGAAAGATGCAGGAGCAACTGATGGTGAAGTAGCCTAATATTTGAAGACCTCTTCAGATGATGTTTTGCGCCCCATCACCTTTTGCTTGTTATTATTATTAATGGTACATTTCCCCAACTGGCTCCTTTGTTGACTACCGTTAGCTAGGTGCTTACATGTCTTCGTTATTCAGTATTTTTTTGCAGGTGTGCAGTTTAGTAATGTTGTTAGGCAGGCCATCGATGTTTATGTTATTAGCTCATGCATGTGAGTGTGGCTATTTTCGACGAGTGAGACTGTATTGATGTATTTTGACTGATTGCCATTTTATTTAGCCTACAGTTTGCTATTTACAGAGGTACAGTTTGAATACAATAACGTAGATAAAAAGGATATAACACTATTAAGCCCTGAGGGCTTGACTTAATTGTTTACATTCAAGAGTCAAGACAGGCCTATAAAACAGCCTACTATAAGAGAAATCATCAATACAAGGAGCAGTGAAAGTATATTAGGTCCACTTGCTTACTGACAGGTGCTCTTGTATGTACAAAAGGGGTCTTTCAACGATTTTCAGCCCATAGCTGAGACAGAGAGAGATGAAGCAGGGGATCTCCCACTACACATTGTATAAAATTCTGTTGCAGATTGAACTTTTTCATGGATAGCTTCAGAGACCTGTTTGACAGCACTATCATCACTCATCAGTGTTGTGTAAACGAATGTTCATCTTCTATTTTTGGCTAAAGAATAGGGGTGCTAGGGTTCAAGTGGTTAATGTAAAAAATACACTATCACAAAAAAAAAGATCCCCTTTAGTATCCCCCTGTTGAAGACCCCTGACAACAAGGTATAGATCAAGCTTGAAATTAACCCTTCCTTCCTTCCTTCTCCTCCTTAGTTTCCACTATAGTGATCCATGGTGACAGTGTGCAGACATGTTGATGGCCTCTGCAGTGAGATCTGTTCTGTCCAAGCTCCTGGCTCCTCTGTGGAGGACAGTAGTGATAGACGAAGAGAAGGAGAATAATTATGTGTTTGGTGCAGGTAAGGTTTCAACTCCTACTACTGCTTATACATAAAACACTCTGCTAAAGCTACAGTATGTGGTAGCAGTGCAGTCCACCTGGTTTAGTTTGTTACCATGCGTGTACCGTTTACATAAGTTTGGAATGTTTTTAAGATAACTTATTCCACATTAGCTTTGGATGGAGTGTGTGTTTGTATGTTGGTTGCTGCTGCTGTTGTGTTACTGTTTCTCTGTTAGGAGGTGCCGTTTTTGTCATACTAGCACTAGAATGGCAGATGATATGATGACAATAATATTACCAAAAGGCAAAAACACATAAAGAGCTAGACCATAACAGGCCTGTAACTCTTGAGAGTGTACAAATAGAACCCATGGGTTCATTTTGTTCCATTTGTACCCTATCAGAGAGTAAGGGGGTCTTTGCAAATACAACATTTGAGAACCACTAAGTCGTAATATGCTGTGTAGTGTCATAGAAAATAAGTGTCATATATATTCTGAAGAAAACCTGGATTGGAGACAAACATTCAGTAATTGGGCATTATGACCAAAATAAGAACATTTAAATTGTGTGTAAACAGAAAATCTCAAATTTGCCACGGACAAGGCCAAGTCTTTGCCATAAACACAACTGCCTGTGTACGGACATGTTGTTGACCCCTGATTCACAGGCATTCTAATGTGTGTGTGTGTGTGTGTGTGTGTGTGTGTGCGCACACGCACTCATTGGATCACCTCTTGCTTTGCATTTATTGAAAGGATCAGCGCTTCAGTCACAGGAAGGTCCTGTGTAACCGTAACATAGATAAATGAAATGCAGATGTGATCCAGTTAGTGGCTGCGGGCCACTTTTTCTCTTTGGATCTACTCTTGCATTCCCTGTGTATTCGCCTCATACATTAAGTGCTGTGACTTGGTGTCAGCGCTTGTATCATATCCATTTGACAGTTCTGGCAGAAAACATGTACAGGTATTTATTTAGTAAAACATCTCCACTTTCCCACGATATTCACACAGACCACATTCTATGTACCTGGCAAAGAGCTAAATGTGAATCTCATGGAGAATTGGATATTTTACTAAATGCATGTTTCCTGTTATCATTTTTAAATGGATAATATGATACCAGATGACCAGAGATGACGCCAAGTCACAGCAATTTATTATAAAAAAAATGGCTCAGGTCTCTGACACGCCAGGTAGTAGAAGTCAATCTTGGCCAATCACGATGAAATATGACAAATCTAACAGAACCGTCTTGATCACATGACTATTGAGATAACGTGTACCGGTTTGTGTGATGTTTGAACAAAATCTGTAGGAGTATATGTGAAAAACCAGGACCACTGGTTCTGCTCCAAGGAGTGTGTGTGTGCATAGTTTTGCGCTGTTCGGTCCAACGGTACCGGAGATTACTGTCCATGGATGGACACACACACGGACTGGGGAGAATACATAGTCTTGACCGTGGCATTGGCCTGGCGGAGACAATTATTGAGTGGGGACAGGGACACCCAGAGCACTGCAAATTACTGTAGAACGTCGCTGAGATGAATCCCTCCTTGAAAATGCATTGCAGCGTCCTATGGCTGTACTGTATATAGAATACATGCTGTGTATGTAATATCAGCCATTTTGTGAATCGTAAGCCTACTTTGTGTGCCTTTTGTGTGTCAGCCACGGAGGAGATCCGCCACCTGCGAGGCAGTGTGGTCACCCAGCTTTGTCTGGACTACGGCATGCTGGACGATGAGATCTACTTCACCGGTGGAGAGGTGCTGGGAGGCACGCCGCTGAAAGTAGGCGATACAGTCAACGGCATCGCCGTACGGAGCAGTGGCAAGGGTGGCTGGAAAGCTCTTCGGGTGAGAATAAGGCCTGTCACAATTATTACATAATCACCAAGTAATCGAAATTATTTTAGATAATTGCAATTTCTTTGCATAATCGTCATAATCGTTTCCATGTTGAAAGATATTCATATTTGAAAAAGATCATGGAAATAGCTGATCTACTAGCTCAAAACACGTCATGATTTGTCTGATTTTGAGCTTGTTGACGGGCTATATTCAATGACAAACACAATTAAATCTTTAATTGCAATAATCTATGTTAAAATTAATCAAATAAAATGTCCTAGTCGTGACAGCCATAGGTGAGAACCATGGTTGTTTCATATTGCATTTTTCTTATACAAGATTTATTGTTTTTGTCAAATGTGGCTTTAAATGAACATCTTTCTTGTGCTCATACGCAGTGACCAACGTCAGGCGGATACATTTTGAGTAAGGTTAAAAATAGAAACAAAGAGACCTTCATCATTGTGTAAACTTTCTTCTTCTTTGATCATTTTAAAGAGAATCATTTCCACGTTTGGCAGATGAGTACAAATGGAATGATGTCTGTAATTTAAGTGACCTGATAACTGAGAAAACCGTTATGTGAATTCTTGTTGTCAGAGTTGGAACATCATCTAACATCAACTGCATCGGTTGTTCCTAAGTTTTTGTTAATATTTTAGTTGATGAGATTCAACTAATAATTTCATTGGCATTCTTTCTCTTTCAGGTGGAAAAGTGTGCAGAGGAATGGGGGACACACGCCGTAGAGGCAGACGGTCTGAAACTGCGCCCTCTCATTGGCACCGTGACACAATATGACGGTAGAGACGGTGGCTACATCAACCAGACCACGTTCTTCCCAAGCAGTGCCCTGCAGGATGGTAAAGATCTGAGTTCAAAGCATACTTATTAACATGCACATAGATGGCGGGTGGCGGGCCAATAGAGCTACTTCAAAGACTCGCCAAGGGAGTACCTTATTTTCTCAAGTTTAATGCCATACAACAGGGGTCTTCAACCTTTTCAGGCCAAGGACCCCTTAGTTGAGAGAGAGATGAAGCAGGGACCCCCACAAACCTTTCATAGATTCCATATAGTTCATTAGAGCATGCCCTGTGCTACATCTGTGCAACATTTAGTGCTTTTAGACTAATAAGCACAAAATGACCATGTTATCTCCCTAACACCCCTGACTAACTTGCAATCTCCCAGAATTGCACCTTTCAGGTTATTATAATTTTTTGTTTTTTTTGCAAGATTTCATATGCATCTTACATTTCCTCCCCTATTTGCCAGGCTATGAGCCAATGAAGGGAGACTGGGTCCAAGCCCAGTATTTCATCAATCCAACCCAGTGGAGCAGCCAGGCTCAATCAGTGGCTCCCTTACGCTACTGCCGTTTAGATCAGGTAATGTCCTTATTTCAGTAAGCTGGGCCAGATGTTCAAATCATTTAACCAGTTATGTCCTGACAGATTCTGCAAATGTCTTTTAAATTCTAACGGTTTTCATATCAATCAAACTGTTTCATATAAAGACCCCCACAATTGTTTAAAAAAAAAAGACGTTGATATTTTAAATTATTTATTTTATTACGGCTAGGGTAGGTACCCTCACAAAAAAACATGCAGTAATCCTGGTCTCTATACTGCCTCCCCCTGGCCAGCCGGGGCGCCTGATGGAGGGGAAAGGAACTAGTTGGAATAACGTGTTCCTTCTACGGGCTACGTCCAACTGGGGAAACTCCAACTATGATGAAGCAAGGCTTTGTTTTACCAAAAAACGTACACATTTGAAACTTGGAGATAAGAGGTTTCTGCCCGACAGTGATGATATTTTAGTGATTATGTTGTGAGGAAAACGTTGAGATAATAGCCATTTTGGTTAATGAGCCAAGTTTTAAATGATACTAAATATTTTTTCAAGTGTCCAAACAAATTCCAAATATTATCAAATCATCTCGCGGCACCCACTTTGAAAACCCCTGGTATAGGGGTTCCTCGTCTAAATGGGTTAAAGGAGTAGTTTACCCAAAAGTGTCTCATTCAATTACACACACCCCATGAAGTCTTGAATTCATGGAGATTTAGTTTTTTGTCGCATTCCTAAGCCAAAAAATGGATGAAAGTAGGATAGAAAATGAGTCATGTTTTTTTAATGGGTGTGTGCCTTGTGCCTGATTCCATCTGTAGGTGCACATCACCAGCATGTATGGCAACAACGGGACGGTAGAAGACAACGTGTTCTTCAGCCTGGACTCTCTGCTGCTGCCCGCTGACTACCGGCCCATGCCAGGGGACCTGGTGAACCTGGTGATCATGGAGAGCAGTCAGTCCTTGTGGAGCTGGAGGGCCCTGTGCATGGCCCCGACCGAACAACGGTACTGTAGCGCAACGAGAGAAGCCTTTCATCTACGGCAGTGGTTCCATATCTATTCATGTTAACTTCTTTGTGTGCAATATGAAGAAGTGTTAAATTCCCGTCTGTGTTGGATTCTGTTGGAAGCTCCCTTTATTCCTCAATGGGCGGTAGTGACAGGGCTCATCCGGTGAAAACTGGAATTACACTCGATGTAAACGGGAAGTAAACAAGGGAGAAATAAAAATGCCATTTGGCCACAGACGGGAATAAAATGCACATTGACTGCAGGGATTGACACTAAGGCTTGCCCACCTGCCCCCGGCAGGTAAAAAAAAAGCTTTTCTTTTTTAAGGTTGCCCGAATGGGCAAGTGCTCATTTGAGAGGGGACACAACCGTCTATAAACACAACACCAGATATCTGTCTAAACACCTGAACATGGCCAGAGCGCTCTGTATTCTGGTCTGTGGAATGTAAAATAATAGCACTGTTTACCTATAATGTGCTGTTTTTACTGTTTCTACACTTAATAATGTAAAATAACTAGTGTGAAACCATAGACATACAGTATTCAATCATAGCTATGTAGATATTTGGATTTGGAAGTATTGAGGTACAATATGACTTTTTTTTTATCACACAGCCCCAGAAAGTAAAGAAATAAGTGTTACATTGAGCGTTAATTAAAATCTTAATACCTATCATTTTATAATGTACGATTTACTTTTCAGGCAAGTGGGCATGACCTTTGGGCAAGTAGAACATGACCTGTACTTGCCCAACGGGCAAGTGTCAATCCCGTACCAAATACATTCTTGATCCAAGGCTATAACAATATCCCGGTTTGACTTAATTTCCCATTCCCAGGTTAGTAATCTACTCTTATCAGGTTGAGATCTTATGATCTAACTATGTGACTTGTGTGCCTTTTCTCTCTCCACAGTGTGAATGGTTTTGCTAAACCTACACCTGAGGCTGACATCCAGAACCTCCTGAAGGATAAAAGGGGACTGGAGGTCACTGCATACGGTAGCTTTGGGACTATGCTACTTGGGGAGAGCGGAAAACTGGTATTCTGGATTCAGTAAGTGTAACCGTTTAATGAAAATGCCTTTCTTTTTCTAGAGTACGCATATATTGTTTTTGTCTTGACAATTTCTAGCTGCATTGACTCCTTCTCACTGGGATTTGTATTTAAGATAGTCAAAGAGACATTGCCCTCAATTCCCTCATACATGTTGAACTTCTGCAAAGTGAGTGACCGCCACAACACTAGAGTGAGTGACCATGAAGTGGTACCACCCACATTTAGAATAAAAATGGGAAAGTTCTCACTACTACTGCTCTGCCACCAAAATATGGAATGTCCTGACAGACACCATCCATTAAAAGCTGTGAATCACTGGTGTCTTTCTAAATTGGCCTGAACAAAAAAACAGACCAAAAGAAGAGATTCATTTATTTTTATATAAATAAAGGCGGTTTTCAGCCAAATCATTCAGATATAAATTATGTAAATAAATTACACTATAAATCAGCGACGACGTGTAAATCTCATGATGAAACGATACAAATTCCCTTACTTTGCACCAAAACAGGAACAAAGGTACAGAGAGCCAAACTCTGACGCACTGCGAGTTTTCCGGCTGGGACTCACAAGAACAGTTCACCTTCGTTGCCTTCAAAGACCCTTCCTCAGCAAAACGGGAAAAGATCAGTGGGGTTCAGGACCCCAAAAAGGCATCCACAAATGGGTCCACTGCTGTGGACAAAGTCAATGGTACCGTAAGGAATGACCTTGAGCCGGAGGAGGAGGGTGTGGTCACTGCTAAGCCCGCTGAAAGGACACAGGAGATGGATGCGGAACTGAAACCAGGGGAGAGGCTGCCAATTTTAGTGAATTGCACTGCCAAGTAAGTGAACTCTTGAATGCACATAGCAGGTAGTAATTTGTCGTAGTGGTTGCATTGCATCAGTAGTGGCTGTATATCACAAGTAGAGCCCACGGATGCCAGATATGTTGGGTCCGATCCCGATCTTTGGGACACCTCCTTGGCCACCGATTATCAATATTTGACAGATATTTTGTGAAAAACTTGGAAAATGTTGAAATCAATTTGACAAACTTTATTATTTAATTCAGGTTTCTATTTGAGAACATTTAACCTTAAGTAAAAAAATAAATACAACCTTTTAATAGACTTTATATTAAACTAAAAAGATATACGTAGCAGTATACAGTGAACGAGTATATATGAAATACACACAAACTGAACCTTTGTTTTATTCAAGCACGAAGACCTGTTCTTTTGGGCTTGTAGACACGCAATTTTAGAAAATAAATGAAGTGTTAAAAATCTGGGGGAAAAAGTCAAATAAGGGACGATTTTTATCGGTACCGATTTTTATCGTTACCGATTTTTAGCTGCGTGCTTGTAGATCTGCTATTTCTTTTTTTAATCTTGTTTCTACGTCAGTGGTGCTCAAACCTTTTCATGTGAAGGACCCCCAAAATGATATGCATTTGGCCACAGACCCCCATCTCAAAATATTTTGTACCAGGCAGGGACCACCCAGAAGTAAAATTTTAGTTACAAATGCTTAAAAAAATACATATATTCAAAAATGTGCACCCATTTTCACGACTTAAAAAAAATAGCAGATCTACAAGCTCGCCGTGAGCTTGTATATCTGCTATTTTTCAATAGTATAAAAATAATTAAGGCCCCTCCACCTTGGACCCTAGTAACTCAGTCCCACTTTCCCCCCTTGTGACGCCCATGACGACTTCTATGTCTTCAGAATCCAGGGGAGTTGTTCCGAGCTGCTGTTGCTGCACTTCTCCTCCTTCACCATCGGGAGGCGCCTGGAGGTCGTGGTGGCCAGCAAAGAGGAGACCTTGCTGCAGCCCAGTGCGCCCTACTATCACCAGCAGCCCTCCCTGTCCGTCCCTGAGGAACCCATGCACGTCATCTCTGTCTCAGCACCTCCTCCTCAAAGGTACCACTATCACCACCAGCCTGGTTGTAGTCTCACTATCACCACCAACCTGGTCTAAAGCAGTGGTTTTCAACCCCTTTTCACATCAAGGTCCGTTATTTATATGGCATTTGAGCCACAGACCACCATTCACTGAGATTTAGCCTTTCAGACCCAAAAGTTAGAATATTTTGTTGTCATTGGATACGATTTTTCTTTCCACAATTCTGTCCACAATGCTGTATTGCTGTGGTACCATAGGAGGAGTATGCATTCTCTAATTGTGTGGACATCTTTTAAATTAAGTTGCAGATGTTTAACAATAATAATTGAACTCTTCAGAGCGTAAAATGACAGGTCCATTTGGTTTCATTTTACGCCTTTGATTGGTCCATTTGGTTACCAACTCCATCATTCAGCTGGGGACCATTTGGAACCCCCTCAAGGACCACTGGTGGCAGTTTTTCCTAGTTTTCAGTAATCAGGATTCATTTTACAATCCTAACCTGAAGTCAGATAATGATACTAGAATGCTTGGCAAGTGCATGGAAAACGATGGGAGAGTGTTGAAGAAATATAGTTGTTCAGCAATTCCGTGTACTGTATAATAACCATTTTGTGATATTGGGGAACATTGCTTTGTTTTAGTGGGAAAGTTCTTTACCTAACCCACAGATAACATAGCTGCATTTCGTCGCTGTCGGGTGGAAACCTTGTACGTCCAAAACTGTTTTGTATTTATCATTTTAAAAACGATTTCAAGTAGCCGATCTACAAGCACACAATGCTATTTTCGCTAGTTTTGTATAACACTTTTGTATGATGAAGTAGGGCTTTAATTTACAAAGAAAATACATACACATTTGAAACTTGGAGATACTGTAAAAGGTTTCTGCCCGACAGTGACGATTATGTCTTGTGTGTCTAACGTTAAGTTGAAAACATGCTCAGAGATCTTTACCTCATCTCCTACCTCCCCCCAGGCTCATTAGCCGGAGGCTGCCTCAGTTTCTGGGCAGCTACTCGGTTCCCCATGCTTTGAGAGAGTGCGTGGACGGCCAGGGGGACGTGCTGGTAGTCCAGCCCTGCCTAGGAGAGGTCAGTTGTTGTAACTCCTAGGGCTGTCACGATTATGACATTTTACATGACGATTAATTGCCTCTCAAATAATTGCGATTATCGATTTAATTGTGTTTTTGTCGTTGACAATTACATTTCTGTTTGGCTTGTAGGCTTTGAAGTTGCACATGGCAGATATGACACATAACCTAAATATACAAAGAAATTACATATTTGAAACTTCATACTTGAAAAAGAACATTGATAGTGGAAATAGCTGATCTTCAAGCTCACAACCCCAAGTTACTCCCACAATAAGCATGGTTCATACTTTGTCCTGCAACTTCGTGGAACACATCACTCAGTGGGTAGAGTATGGCACTAACCAAAATAATGTACAGCAACTAGGCTTTCATTGTGATGACTGGCTAGTTTCACAATTTATAGTGTAACAAAGTATAATACATGCTGGGTTACGTGTTTAATTGACTCATTGTTTTACGTCAGCTGTCAGCCTGAGCCAATCAGCAAGCATAGGAGAAGAGGCGTAGTGGAAATGTGCGACACTGAGAAATGACACGATTCATTAAACACTTTTCTGTTCTAATATGTCATATTGGGTGAACATTTGTCCAAAATAGCTCATTTACAGCTGTTTACAGCAACAAGATGATATAGGGCCTAGTATAGGATTTTCGATGCTATGCTAAGCCCTCCTCTTTGTTTGGTGTCTTTCGAGTATGGGGTGGCAGTGGCTCAGGGGGTAGAGTGGCGGCTTGGAAACCTTAAGGTTCCCAGTTCGATCCCGGGGTTCCCCAGAGTTAATGTCGAAGTGTCCTTGAGAAAGACGCTGAACCCTTAATTGCTCCCGATGAGCAGGTGTGTGCCTTGCATGGCTTCCTCTGCCACCTGTGTATGAATATGTAAGAGTCTCAGAACGTGTGAAAAGCCCTTTTCTTGCATCATGGTATTTTTATATTGTGAAATTGCTACTTCTACTTCCTACTGCTCAGGTCCTGTCTGCCTCCAACATGCGTGAACGTTTCTCAGCCCTGCTGTGGATGGAGGAGCTGAACTCGGTGGCAGAGATGAAGTCTCTCACCATCACCGGAGCCCTCCTCAGGAAGGGATCCGTTTACCTGCACCTGGAGGTGCTGGGATTGGCAGAGGGACGGCCCAACCTCTCCGTAGGTGAGTTTGATGAGACGGGATGGGGCCGGGCAATTCACAGAAAATGTCAAAACCAATATTTTGAAGTAGAACCAATAACTGACTTAATCTTGCTTATGTACTGTAGGCTAATGGAAAGACAAAAATGTGGATCTTAGTTTTTTTTTTTTTCTTTCTTATCAACAAGTCGATACAAACATTTGAATAGATTATACTGACGCTAAAATAAAAATAATGTCAAATATTTTATAAAAAATATTAAGCTTCATATAGTGTATGTGTAATTCAAAAATGACCACACAAAGCGTAACATAATGATAAAATAATAATTTTGGCCATTGTCAGGCTGACTTTGTTTATATCCCTCTTCTATTCTTTTATATGGATTGATATGAAATATTTTCGAAACATTATTTTTATTTTAGCGTCCGTTTTTCAAGAAAAAGTTGACTATAGCTCCTTTAAGACTGAATGTATTGCTGCCGGCCCGGGTCCCAAAGCCAAATGTGGAAAAAAAGTCTTTCTGTTGCTAACTTCATGCATGTTTCAAATGTGAGCCTTGCTGGGTCTACTCTACAGGTGATCGCCTTACACTGAAGAAACCACAGAGTGGTGGAATGCTGCTGGAATACTTTGCCTATGTAACAGAGGTAAGGACATCAGCACTGTCAATACTCAAAACATGAAAATGCTTTTTAAACACATTACAGTAACTCTACAGTCCCTATATTTGGCAAATGTAAAAAAAAGAAGAAAAAAACGTTTCATTTTTTTCTCCCCCTTGCAAATATTTTTACAAACTGTAAGTGTGATTGATTAATCAAGCACTTTTCGACACATGTCAGCACTTTGAACACTGTGATTATTGCGACAGTAGGTCGCAGTTAACTATGAAAACCCTCACATCTTGTCAGTAACGTCAGAGGGTAACGCCCCAATATCTATAGCTGACTTATGACATCACATTGTTGTGACATCACATTTCGTCCTTGTACCTTGTATGCCCATATATGGAGTTCCCATGCCCATATGTGGATATATTGTGTGGGTCTCATGTGGTCTATAACATAAGACATCTATGATGTCAGACGTCAGTCATTTCCATATTTGGGAAAATATTTAGTCCAATGAATTCTGTCCTGTGCGAATTCCGTCCTAAAGGGCAAGGTCACTTTTTGCCCTTAGGCGTCTTACTGATTGTGATTTCATTTTACATTTATGTGATAGTTGTGACTTCAATTATACTATGCCCTCCTCCTTTTCATATCAACTCTTTGCATTAAACAGCTGATCTACAAGTTTACAGCTTGTAAATGAGCTATTTTGGCCAAATGTTCACCTAATATAACATGCCCCAGAACAGAAAAGTGTTTAATGAATTCAGTTTGATACATGACCAGTGCTTTTGTTTTCGTGTGACAGATTCGTGACGAGATAGTGAGTCTGAGAGTCAACCCAGACTTTCAGAGGGACTATCTGGGAGAGCCTTTGGATGTTGAATTCACCTACAACAGGTCAGATAGTGGCAGCTCTTGTATTGTGAGCACAGTACAGTAAATGCGCACTTAACACTGTTTACAGCCTTGTCCACTTTCAACCTGGTGTCCCTATATTGGGTAGGCAGCTGTAATCTGATGTTATTCCATCCATTAACCAGTCGTAGAGGCAAAGATAAGAAATGTCAATGTGTGTCAACTGCATGTACTAAGTAATGAGAAACAAATGTATGCAATATGCACAATTCAACCTGTGACCTTCTATTTAAAATGGAGAAATCCATTATTGCGACCGTCAGGTTGCAGTTACTATCAAAACCTCCACCGGCTGTCAGTCCGTCAGTCTGTCTGTCTGTCTGTCTGTCACGTCACGTCACCCTTTTGCCCTACTCATCTCTGCGACTGTTGCCTGATGGTCGCTTATCTCCCAATTAGGGAGTCTTACTGGTTAAAGTATTTCTCCTTTAAAAAGAAAACTTTTTCAAATTATTATTTAAAAATAATGCCATGGTGACAGGTTTTGAGCTTGTAGATGTTCACTATTTGTCGTTGGACAAAATGCAGTATATTGGAAGTTGGTCCATACCTGTTGTCTAAGATTATTTTCTTTCTCTACCTTTTTGTATGACTAGATTGACTATGAGACGATGTCACCAAGCACTAGAGCAGGCCACGCAATTTGGGCAGAGTAAGTATGGCTTTTATCTGAATTGCTATGTCTATATGTCCACAGTGGTATTCAATAAATCATTGACTTGTTTCTACATTTTGGTGAAGGCAGCTTTTGTCACCGCTGGAGAAGTCTGGTGTTCTCCTTTACCAACCACCAAATGGTTCACTTACCGTGCTTGATCAAATGAAAGATAAAAGGTAATGCTAGTGTCATCCAGGGACCTGCAGAGAATGTTAGAGAGGCAGGGGCTGAAAGCCGACCTCCAAGCTCACAGCGTTGTGAGCTTGGAGGTCGGCTATTTTCGGTGTGTGATACCACACTAAACTAGGCATAATCAAGTTAATACTGGAGATGTGGCATAAGGGCATGGATTTCTACACGGAGAGGGCAAAAACATAAGATGCGGCATTCAAGTTCAGGAGAGTTTGGACAAGGCAATTCTCTTGAATGCTGCCTTCAGGTATAGCAGGGAAAGAAAGAGGTATTTTGCCTTTCTTTAACCATAGTAAAAAATGCATTCATGGTCTGGAGAAGGCACTTTTTACAGACGGATAAAAGGACAGGGGCTCAAGCCCCCTTTGATGTATGCACATGCCTAGTGTCATCATCTCCACAACCCTGTTGTCCAGTTCTGTTTCCCAGCAAGATCGTTCTTCAGAAACTCCAGTGGACAGGATCCTGGATAGAGGCAGATGGAGAAGAGAAAACCACAGAGGACGACCAGGTGAAGAGCCCTATCGCGTTGCAGAAACCTCTTATCTCAATAACTTTGCGTTTTTTTTCAATGCACTACTTGGTCATACTACAGCGTCACACAAAAGCGTCAAAAGTAGCAGATCTGCAAGCTCTTTGAATCCTGAAAAGTAACAGTTTTGGATATAAGGAGGTTTACTTTGACACTATTTAATTTGTCCCACAGTGTTCTATACTTGGTCCAGAGCCGGCAGCAGGACTCAATGGATAATGGGGCCGTCCGTGAGCTTAAAGGAGTACTTCACCCCCAAAATGACTTTTTGTACCCCCATTGATTCCGGATGGGGACCCGAATGCATTTGGGTCCCCATCTGGAATCAATGGGGTAAATTTACTACAATCAATTTTGAATGCGACAAATACAAAAAAGTATCATTGAACTCAAGTCTCCATGGCGCTATAAAAAAAGAAAGTCATTTTGGGGGTGAACTACTTTAGGTTGCGACCACTATGCAAATTAGTGTTTCACCTTTGTTTTCGAGTATTTGCTTTCACTGATGGGGCCGGAGGGTCAGTGTGATGGGGCTCGGCCCCAGCCGCCCCCCTCGTGCCGCCGGGCCTGACTTGGACCTCTCCTTTTTTTTCCTTCTACACCAAAGCTTTTCACCAAAAATATTTGATCTGCAACACAATGCGTGGAGTAGCCAATTTCTGAAGTTGGGACTTAAACGTCTTCCTGGCAAAGTGGAGACACAGTTGAGTGTGCCTCTGTGTAATTTAACTGCAGTTCTTTTTTTCTTTAATCTGAACTGCAGGTTACAACCATGGAAAATGGGCAGAAGGTGTCAAGCATCTCCATCGACATGAAGTCAAAGACAACGCAGACTAAAGGTGGCTGAATTTGGGGAGAGCGTTGCACTGTCCCCTATACATCAGTGGTTCTCGAAGTGGGGTCTGGGGAGGTTCCATTTGGTCCCTTATGTGTCTTTAACTCTTGATAGTCAGGGAATATTATCAGAATAATGTCAAATCTGGGAATAAATTCCTTACCAAGAGATTTATTCACCAATGTGTTTGTAAAGGTTTCTTGTAACACACCTAACAAAGTTTGAAATTCAATTTCCAAGGGGAAAAAATACACAAAAATTAAAATAAATCTGCTTTAAGTACGGTATGTGAAGCATGTGAAGGGTCAAACTAGGTTTTTTTTCACAATGTTACAATTCTGAAGCAAGCATTTGTTCTGCACGAAAAATACTCCTTGGGCTAAAAACCCAGATTATTCCCAGATTGTATTAATATCCCCTGACTATGAGAATGTACAAATGGCACATTTGTGCTCTCTCAGTTAGGGGGGTCCATGAAATTTAAAAAAGTTTGAGGACCATTGCTGTACATAACCAAATAATGGATACGATAACAAAAAGCAGGGTGAAACTTATTGCGTGTTGGTTGGTTGTCTTCCAGGCGGTGGTCTGCCTCCCCCCACACCCAGGGAAGGGCACCTCTTCAACCCCAGCCTCAACCCCTCTCAGAGGGAGGCAGTGAAGAGGATCCTAGCCGGTGAATGCCGGCCCACTCCCTATGTGCTTTTTGGACCACCTGGTACTGGCAAGACCGTCACCCTTATAGAGACCATCCTGCAGGTATTCCACAGCTCAACAACCAGCCACTAGAGGCTGCTGTTGTCGAGTTGACGTGTCACATTACACCAGTGGTTCCCACCTTTTCAGGCCGTGACCCCCAAAATAATCATATATGAACTGGGGACCCCCACCCTTACAAGCACTACTTTGAGTTGGAAGAGTTGAGGCATTACAATTTGTTTAACACAGTCCTATTGTGAAAATAGCTGATCTACATGCTCACAACGCCTCGCGTTGCAAGGCGTTGTGAGCATGTAGATCGGGTATTTTAAACATTTCTGCCTCTAATATTTGACAAATTGGCCAATGTTAAATCTTTCTTTTTAGAGGTATTAGAAAAGGTCTTAATAGTCCTTAAATTGTCACTTTAGAAATGTGCAGATACCCTCTATAGTCTATACACTTAAACTTTATGTTGGTTTGTTAACTGTTGAGAGAGAAAACAATGTTGCTCATTAAGTTAATCATCTGGGGACCCCCCCAAAATAATTTGGCGACCAACCCCCCCCCCCCCCCCTGGTGGTCCCGACCCACAGGTTGAGAACCACTGCATTACACCACCAAAGCCTTCTCACATGTACACACACACTACAGCACAAACCAATCGGATCTCCAATCCAGTCAGTTCTCCAAACCAGTTCTCCACTTCGGTTTAGGGGTGCAATAACAATCAAATTTGTCAAATTGAATATTTAGAAATAATTAATTAATATAAGAAACATAATTAATAATCAGTCCCTATTTTGGGCATGTCATAGGTGAAACGGTTAACACATAGCCAATCTACAAGCTTGCAACACTTCGCAATGTGGCATTTTTTAATTTTCTTTAGGATCTGCTATTTTCACAATTTTCACATGGCACTGTTGCTTTGTTCAGGGCCCCAGGAAGAGTAGAGGCTCATTCATGTCTCTAAAAGGGATCCTTTAATAAACATAAACACATAAAATAACAGTTAAGTGGTCAATCGATTCTTTGGATATAAATATTTTAGATTATTCGATTAATCGCAAAAGTAATCGATCGAATAATTGCTAAGAAGTTGCCGCCCTACTTCAGTTCACACCGTTTGTATTATTTCGTTTTGCCCTTGAAGTTCCCCTATATTCAGTATTTGAACAATCTCACCTGTGAGTGATTGTCTACTGTTGTTTCCCATCCTTCCAGGTGTACCACTTTGTTCCCAGCAGCCGTCTGCTGGTGTGCACCCCCTCCAACAGCGCTGCCGACCTCATCTGCATACGTCTGCACAACAGTGGCTTCCTGCATGCCGCCAGCTTGGCTCGCATCAACGCCACCCATAGGCAGGAAGAGGTACTACACATTTCAGTTCATCTCATTGGGCCCTGTTGTTACTGAAACATAACATTATGGCTGCGTTCGGAAATGCGCACTCAACGCACTGGTGTGCCATGTTGTCGTTCGTTTATTCAGTGCACTTGGTGGGATGTCGTTCGGAAATCCAGTGCGCTGCACACCGGGTGTGCTGAGTGCACGCACTGAACGACTCTACTCAGAAGATGGGGTTTGACAGTGTGGTGCATCAGTGCGGTGTTTTGATTGGTTGGTTTTCATGGCCGTGTCTCGCGCTTCTCAGCTGTGAATAATGGCATAGGAAATTATAACAAAATGCACCATGTGCTGCTTTATTGGTCCTTTGGGCAACGTGTAAACTAACAGCAGGTAGGCCAATGTATGAATTAAATTACCTATCAATAGCAATGTTACGTTAGCAACTGCTGCTTTTAAGAAAGTTTTCCGACTGAAAAAGCGCACAGCTGCCTCTTAACTGGTCGTTCGTAAATAAACCACACTGAATGCACTCTACAACGTCACCGCCCACTGCACTATCTACACTGTGCGCACACTCAATGCGCATTTCCGAATGCACCCTTTAAATCCTTGATTGAGATAAAAAATTACAAAATCTTATTCAGATATTTGTAATAACTCTAAGCATGTTCTTAAAGGAGTAGTTCACCCAAACAATAACTTATTTTCTATCAATTACACAATCCCATGAAGCCTTGAATTCATACATTGTTTTTGTTGCTTAAGTCAATAATTTGAAGTCGTAAATATGTGAATAATATGTGGATGAAATCAAGTTTGTGAAGTGGTAAATATGGGAATGAAATCAAATGTGTGTAATGGTAAACAATGAATGAAATCAAAGATGCGCACTCACTCTTGTCCATCCTCCTCCTCCTCCTCAGGCGATCCCAGAGGTTCTGAGGCAGTACTCCAGGGCAGGGGAGGACATCCGCCACGCTGCTTTCCACAGGATCGTGGTCAGCACCTGTTCCAGTGCCGGCATGCTGCATCACATAGGACTCCAGTAAGACCAGGAGCGTGTCCAAGATTCAACAACCCCAGACATTTTAATGTATTTAGCCGTGCACCCCATCATTATTTCGTGCCAGCCAGAGACCCCCTCTCCATATAAGATTGTCTTAAAATGTTTCAACAAATAAGATTGTCAAATCTTTTCAAGATCTTTAGAATATGGCAGAGCTGTCAAATCTTTTCAAGATCTTTAGAATATGGCAGAAGCTAGTAGAGGCTATTTTCAAATAGCCGATAGGGTCAAGGTTTTTTTTTTTTTTTTTGCTGTATAGAGGGTATGCGCGTGACATCACTGTTGCTGGAAGTTATGTGGGAACACGCCTACTGAGTGGCAAAACACTAATTTCTGCCATTGACAGTCCATACATCCAAACAGAAAGTCATATCTGATTGAATTAAACAAAGTTAACTCACCAACATTGTGGCTGTACTGAAAGCTTGAATTATCCTCTTTCTATCTGCAAAGTTTTTGTTTCATAACAATCCACCATAGGCATGTTATGAGCTACTTTCTGTCAAGACATTCTGTGCAGGATTTTATTTTTCCAGGTGTCAGAGTTTGGAAGCACTCGTTTTCTACAACACAACATCCTGCTGCCTCCTGCATTATGTGCAAATTAGAAACAGGTGGTATGCAGGGCTGTTGAGTGATTTGCAACTACCACTTCCAAACTCCAATGCTCCATGCTGCTCAATGTTTTGCCACTCAGTCTAGATTAGGGGGGCGGGTCCCAGTGGACGTGCATACCCTCTATAAACTTATTTCGCTGGGGTCCAGACACCACTGTAAGAATGACTGTCCTCAATCACAAACATTAGAAGCAACCAATATTTGCATAGGTCAAACTCCCGTTGGGTCGAACAGCGTCGGCAGGTTAGATAATCACCCTTTAGCGTCGGCAGGTTAGATAATCACCCGTGTTACGGTTACTGAGGTTAGGGTTAGGGTTCGGGTTAGGCATAGGCATAGTTTTACTGAGGTTAGGATTAGGGTTTGGGTTAGAGTTTGGTGGTCGATCCAAAGGGTGTTCGACCTAATGACATGTTACCATTTGCGAGAGCCAAATTGCACCCTTATTGATATAAGTAACTGGCATTCTTCATGTACAATTAACCAGCACCAGGTCTGTAGATATAAGGGCAACATTCATTCTAAACCCTGTCTGTGTTTCCCACAGTTTGGGCCATTTCACTCATGTGATGGTGGATGAAGCCGGCCAGGCCACGGAGCCTGAGGCACTGATCCCCATAAGCCTCGTGTCGGAGAGAAATGGCCAGGTTGGAGCTAGTTTTTAACATGCTTTCCCTCTCTCTCTCTCTCTCTGTGTCTCTCTCTGTTTCTGTCTCTCTTCAGCTTTTTCCTTTTCAACTGTCAACCTCAAAGGGATCTAACTCTAGTTATTACATTCACCTCACACCCTCACACTGTCCATTATTTTATCTTCCTCTCATCACTTATTATGTATTTCTCTCTCTGGCCCTAGATGTGTCCTGATGTAACACGAGCGTGGCTGAGCCTTCTCGTCCTGGTGTTTGTGCACAGTGATTTGTTAGCCTGTTAGTTTGTGCCATGACGGTCTGAGTCTTCTCGACCTAGCTCTGATGTCAAACCTGTGTGTTAACACGAGCGGGGCTGAGCCTTCTCATCCCGGTGTTGGCACACATTGATTTGTTAGCCTTTGTCTATATGTACGTGTCTGTGTCCCCTTCCCACATTGGCTGAGCTTCGCAGGACGTTAATGAAATGAACTCATAAATAGCACTGCTCACTTTTTTTTCCTTTTTTTTTTTTATGTATAATCAATTTAGAAATGGACTAGTTGTATTAAATGTTGCACCCCCCTCTCTCTCTCTCCACTGTTTGCAGATAGTCCTGGCCGGGGACCCCCGTCAGCTGGGTCCCGTGGTGAAGTCCAAGCAGGCTCTGGCCTTTGGCCTGGGAGTGTCCCTGTTGGAGAGGCTGATGACCAGTCCACTGTACACCAGAGAGAGCTGGGGCTACAACCCTAAGCTGGTCAGCAGCACAGCACACACATAACATATTTTGTTGCGTTTAACAAGACATTCTTGAACTCAAACAATAGAATATGCTCGAACATGGGTGTTTCAGGATACAGATCACGGATACAGGAAGTATCGCCTCCTTCATTTATGGCGACTGCCAATTATCAGACACTGAACAGAATTTATCCAATGCCTTATCTGCTCTTGACCTGGGCATTCCTGCAATCTGGAGGCCATAAAACAGATTTATGGACATTACTGAGGCTGCCAAACACGAACACAAGCAATTTGCTACATAATGGTATCCTTAACGCGTTGGTACTTGGTAGCATCTTGGTAAGGAATGCCTCTTCCAGACTGTCGTCGAACGTACATGCCAATTCCAAAATGGGCGCACACACACACACACACACACACACACACACACACACACGCACGCCAGTTGGTCCACTTTCATCACCCATCTTCTCCCATCTAGGACAACATTTCATACGTACATCCCAGACTCTTCTCACTTCTGGCTCCCAAACTGTGGAATGAAGAGATTTCAGTGTTTCAACGTACAGATTATAGATTGTTTTTTGTTATTCTACTGTTAGACTGATGATAGTTTATTGGTTTTCCCATGATCCTAGATTACTATTTCTATGCATTTGATGTATTACCTTGTGCTGTCCTTACTCATTGTAAATCGCTCTGAATTAAGAATGTCTACTACTTCCAAGTTTTCAGGCCAAGGACCCCTTAGTTGAGAGAGAGAGATGAAGCAGGGACCCCCACTACCTTATCATAGATTCCATTTAGTTTAATTGTTTGACAGCATGATCATCAGTGTATTTTGGATTCATGTAAATTTGTGTTTTCAGATATTTAACCACTTGACACTCTGTACTTAGTCTGCTCTTTTTCCCCTCTACACCAAAGCTCTTTGCCAAAAATAGCCGATCTACAAACTTGTAGATCTGCTATTTTTGGCTAACATTCTCAGAATATGGACTCTAGGGTTCAAGTGGTTAATGTAAAAAAGGAGAAAAAAGTTTCTATCACTCAAAGTTTCTGAGGACCCCCTGTACTAACTCTGGGGGTCCCGGACCCCCTGTTGAAGACCCCTGGTCTACTAAATGCCTAAATTGTAAATTGTTCTGATGAAATGCATTCTCCTCACTCCACCAGGTGACCAAGCTGATCGACAACTACCGTTCCCACGAAGCCTTGCTGACTCTCCCCTCCAGGCTGTTCTACCACGGGGAGCTGGTCATGAGGGCCTCCAGGGCCACGGTGGACTCTCTGCTGCAGTGGAAGAGCCTGCCTCACTGGGGCTTCCCACTGCTCTTCCATGGGCTCAGGGTGAGGAGAGGATGGATTGATTGACTGGATATTTTATCAGACAGAAATGTAAAACAGCACGAGTACAGTCAAACACTTGGGCTAAAACACAAAAATAAATAAGTCTTTGCTGTATTGTTTCTGTTGGGGTCCTATGTATTCAATTCACCAACATGTAAAAAATAACACAAAGAATGCGCAATATCATCACACATAACGCTATATGTACAGACGGTTGCTCGGGAGATAATAATAATGCATTTGAAGCTGCACTATGGGACTTTCCTCTTCTACCCTGGATTTGAACCTGGTTTCATGCACAAGGGCTGACATGTTTTACCATTGAGCTGATAGAGGCTGTCTGCTGGCTCAGGGGATTAATTGATTCTTGGCCATTAGGTCAAATCTCGTGTCAGATCCTGTGTCTATAGGTGGGACATGACCCCCTCTCTCCATCTTCCATCTCTCCAGCGGCAGTATGTAGAACAGTAGAAATAATACTCTAAAATAGGGGTGGGAAACTTTGATGATAGAGACGGCCACTATATTTTCACACTCACTCCAGAAGACCACAAAAACATGTTTGGAATAGTAACAGCTGAAATAATATATCAGTATTTCCATATTAACCTGCAGGCCGCATTAAGTGAAGGTGGGGGCCACATGTATGAACTAAAATAAAATCTTACATATTGTGTCGGAAACACTGTTAGTGTGGGGTGGACGGATAGAAAGTGTTTTTTTGTTTTGTCTCTCCTGAAATCCTTATAAATATGAGTTGGACAATTGTGTTCTGTGTCTGTTCTCCACCGCATGCAGGGCACAGAGATGAGGGAGGGTAACAACCCGTCCTGGTTCAACCCGGGAGAGGCTGTCCAGGTCATGCGCTACTGCTGCCAGCTGGCTAAGAAGCTGTACAACCCCGTGGATGCCTCTGACATAGGAGTCATCGCCCCCTACAGGAAACAGGTACAACAATAGGAACACCGGCACTGTGAAAAAAGATAACTTCCAGGGAAAGTCCCACCTTTCTAAGCACTCTCTGCCTCATGTCTTGCCCAGGCTTTTCTCTTCGCAGATAGTAAGCCTGGCTACGTGAGGTTAACCACCACTGTAGTATGTCAAAGTAGGGCATTCATTTTAAACTAATTTGAAATATGGGGGTAAGCCTACCCGACATGTATTCTATCAATAAGTATAAATGTGCAGTCTTCTCACACTTGATTCTATTGTCAAGAAGCAATGTGTTTCTCTGTCTCTCAGTCGGAGAAGATCCGTCTGCTGCTGGGCAAGGTGGGCTTGTCGGACATCAAGGTGGGCTCTGTGGAGGAGTTCCAGGGACAGGAGTTCCTGGTCATCATCCTGAGCACCGTAAGTCACTGCTTTCATGTCAAGGACCCCCACATTGATATGTGTTTGGCCCACGGACCCCCGTCTGAAGACCCAAGTTTCTCAGAGTTATTAATTAATTAACTTATCATATTTATAAAATTCATTAAATAATAATCGCCGAAAAGTGCCGAAGTGCCAAAAATAAAGTGCTTCCTTTCTGTGCCGGAAACGAGATTCAGATCTGCACCCATTCAAAAGATTGCAGACAAACCCAGTTTTCTGTTTCTAGGTCCTGTCACATTTCTTGTTAGTTTGTCTGCTTATAGCGTGCTAACGTTTGGTCGCACTAGCATGAATCCTTTTGTGATCGTCCTTGTATGGCATCGTACACGCGCAAAAAGCGCGATCACATAAAAAGGTAGGGAAATCTTATTTTATTGCGGCAGCCAAAAAAAGGCTAAACTGAATTAATGAATTAGTACCTGCCAGTGAATGTGTTAATATCAATGCTTTGATATCGATATTATTTGTGTTACGATGAGATAACAGTGAGACACTTATGTAACACTGACTGTTATGGACACTTTTTACACTATTTGGTTCTTAACCTCCGTTTACAATTGCTCTGTATTGTTGCTTCGTTTTTTCGCTGTATGCAACTTTTAACCTGTGTCTTTGTAACCTTAACTGCTGTACCGCCTCCGGGCGACTGATTTTCCCTCGTGGGATAATACATGTATATATCAATCTATCTGATGTATTGAAATTTGAAAGAAATTTCAAAATTAATACAAGTAACGGACCTACAAGATCACATTGAATCATATTCTGACACATTGAGAATATGTAGACCTACTATTTTTACAACTTTGAAATGGAGCTTTGTTGTTTTGTTTTTTTAATGAATGAGCAGTCAAAAGTGTGAGTGTATTGCAGTGAAAAGAGTGAAAGTCTTAAGTAAAACAAACAAATAATAAAGAATACTAAAGTAAAGTACAGATACTTAAAATTAGCTTGTTTTACTTTCTACCACTGTGTGTGAAATTATGAATATGATCACAAGACCATTGGATTCTGACATGCTGTCTCTGGCTCCACCTAGTGGATTTGATGATAATTGCAATCTGAGTCTCCTGCCACTGTAATTAGACTGTATATCATGGCCAGATTGCTGCACCGATGGATTTACTTACTGAAGAGAACCTTTCATATCAGAAAAGTTGAATAACCATTGGATTAAGCTTGTTCGACAGAGTCTGGATGTGTGCATTTGTCACGGTATTATAGGCCTAGTTGAACAATGTCATCAAAATGATTCATCGTTCGATTCATTCGTCTTTTTGTGAATGTTGGAACTTGTGTTACGACCTACAGTTCATGCATACCTTTTAATACTTTGGTTTCACAGCGTTTAGGTATAATGAAAGATTTTCCATAATGAAACCTTGTGAGCATACAATGGATTCTGCAGAGCATGAACAGCTATTGTCCATTTAAAAAAAACATTGGCAAACATTGTGATTTCAGAAATGTTTAAATTTAGACATGTAAAATGTTCTCACTTGGTAACCCATTTCACTTGAGACATATTCCTTTTGTTGTCCCATCAACATGTAGGTGCGCTCCAACGAGTCGTTGCCCGGTAACGACATGCAGAGTGTCCTTGGCTTTCTAGCCAACCCCAAGCGCTTCAACGTGGCCATCACTCGGCCCAAAGCCCTGCTCATCATCATTGGAAACCCCCACGTTCTCATTAGGGTAAGTGACCACGGGATGCCCTCTGTCTTTGGTATTTCTTCAAAATAAAGCGTAAGTGAACGGCGACTCTATAGCACATGGAATTTTCAAAACAATGGCAGCCCATGTAGTCCAAGTAGTTCATCCCAAACAATAGTTTATCATAAGATGTAAACATGCTCACCTAACCAATCAGAAAATGTGAACAAATCAGATGCATCGCATGTCTGAATTCAACGCTGAGGCTGATGTTGGTCAATAAGTCACTATGGCGCGTATACACTTGCACATTGATGTGTCGTGTCCGGTTTTAGGGGCGCGATATTTGGTCACCCTAGACTACACCTAACCTCATATCCACATCCACCTGCGCAAAACAGTGGGGGAAAGGGAGTCCGAAGCGACCACGCTGCTCAATTCTCTTGAGAAGATGCCCCGATGCAACTAGTACATCATGTTATATATAACATTGTTATTTTTGCCTTTGGTTTGCCCTCAGGATCCGTGCTTCAGAGCTCTGCTGCAGTACTGCTATGACAACAGGGCCTTCATGGGCTGTGATCCTCCTGCCTTTCTAAGGGAGTCACACAGTCGCAGGTACTGAGTTGGAAGACTTTCATTTTGCTCTAAATCAGTGGTTTAAAGCAGTGGTTCTCAAATTTTTCAGGCCGTGACCCCCAAAATAATCATATTTTAACTGGGGACCCCCCACCCTGACAAGAGTTGAGGCATTACATTTTGTATAACATGGATCTATTTTGAAAATAGCCGATCTACATGCTCACAACACCTCGCATTGCGCGGCGTTGTGAGCATGTAGATCGGCTATTTTCACAATTTCCACCTCTAACATTTGACAATTTGGCCAATGTTTAATTTGTCATTTTAGAGGTATTAAAAAGTCCTTAAATCCGTTGAATGCAATGCTATTCAAATAATGAATCCCCTTATGCAAGGTGAAGCTGTATTTTATTTCCTTTACATTCAGATTGTTTTCAATCCCAAATACAATGCTGTTATTATTGGCTCCTTTCATGCACCTGCTTGTCAAAAAACTAAAAAATCACGGTATGCGTTTTCACTTAAAATTTCGGACGCCAAAACTTCCGGCATACAAATAGTGCCTGTTTTCACATGGCGTGAATTTCAAAATAGCCGTAACTTTTGAAAAAACGTACTGAACTTTAGCTCTGTGTAAGGGCTTTAAGACCTGAGGACGATTTCTAAATCAGTGGTTCTCAAACGTTTTGTGCCCAAGGACCCCCAAAATAATGTGTCTGCCACGAACCCCCATCTGAAAATGTTCTGTGTCAGGGCCTCCCCCAGAAGCAAAGATTTGTTTAAAAGAAAATCTAAATTATTCCATTAATTTCCAAACACTTGAAAAAAGAAGAAGAAAAAAAAAAGTAGCAGATGTACAAGCTTGCAGCACCAAGTGAGCTTGTAGGTCTGCTATTTTTGACAACCACTGTTATAAATCATAATTATTTTTTTAAACTTAAATCTAAAATTAATTGTCCCAGTCTTAATGGTTTTTAAAAAATAAAATAAAAAAACGTTTGGGTGAAAATAAATAAATGTATAATACAAATATATTATATGAAATATTTATACTGTATAGATTTGAAATGTTTTGGGTTAATGTGGGTAACCCATTAAAACCAGGAAAGTATAATTCGTTTTATTTTTGCATTAGTTTTTCAAGATACACAAGCTCACAGCGAGCTTATACGTCTGCTATTTAAACATTTTTGAAAAATCTTTGTAGAAAGGGCCTCAGTTCTTATCTTAATGGGTTCTCAACCTGTGGGTCGGGTCCCCAAATAATTTTGTGGGGTCCCCAGATGTTTAGCTAAATGACAACTGTTTTCCCTCTCAACAGTAAACAACATAAAGTTTAAGTCTGTTGAGGGTATCTGCACATTTCTAAAGTGACAATTTAAGCACTTTTTAACTCTTTGTGTGCCAGCGCCCTCTAGGGGCCAAAGAATGCCAGCGCATCTCTCATAGGCGAGCGCTTTAGCTTCCAGGACTTCAGCTTCCAGGACCTGACGTGCTCACGTTGATGCACGGCATGGGAATGTCCCGGATGAAGATGCTAACAGAATGGCTATTCCCATTTTGTCATCTAAAAGATCATTTTTGGGCGATTTCGCCGTAAATAAACCTCGCGCCGCTTTCCTAAAACACAAAAAAGAGATATAAGCCTTTAAAGATGCGGTCGTTCATTGGATTAGGCGGAGATTGGCGATTGCGTTCGCAAATTACGGCCGGCCGGGACGTTGTTAGCTTTCGGCTAGTAGCTACAAAAATCAAGCCAGGCTTCAGAAGGCCTCTTATCATTTTATTCATTTAATTAAATAAAGCCGAACTACTTCGGGATCGGCACACTCGTGTACTCATCGGAAGCGGTGCCGAACATCGGGTGAACATTGGGGAGCTCAAAAATGTATTTTAAACCATTTTTAATGGAATATATCGTCGGACAGAGTAGAACGGCTAGCTGGCTAGCGGCTAGCGAGCCAGGACCACCCACGACTCTACAAGCAGCTCGGGGTAAGTGAATTAATAAAAAAAAGATTGTATTGGATTGAAATAAAGCCGAACTAGTTCGGGATCGGCACCAGATGAGTTAATACCTCTAAAATGACAAATTAAACACTGGCCAAATTGTCAAATATTAAAGCCAGAAATTGTGAAAATTGACGATCTACATTGCGAGGCGCTGTGAGCATGTAGATCTGCTATTTTCACAACAGAACCGTGTTATACAAATTGTTATGCCTCAACTCTAGTGCTCGTCAAGGTGGGGGTGGTCCCCGGTTAAAATACGATTATTTGGGGGGTCTCGGGCTGAAAAGGTTGAGAACCACTGGGTTAAGAGACCTGATGAAAATTATCATCCAAGCCGGTTAAAACAAAGGCTACAGTGTTATTTACATCTACTATTTGATTAATTTGTTTGAATAATGACATCTCTTTTGACACAGGGAACCAGAGGGCCAAGAGAGCCCAAAAGTGGACATTCCTCGTCTGACATCTGGCCACATTCCACCTGCCAACTAGTTTGTATTAAACTAAAAGTTTTTTTCCTTTGCTCTCTCAGCATACTTGTCTCCCCTCACTGAGTTGCAGCAGTCTTTCTTGTAATATATATTTTTTGTTTGTTTGTTTTCCATCTGCATGAACCAAATGCAGCTAAATAAAGACAACGATGCTCACTGCACACTTATTTGATTGCATCGTGTTATTAAACGGGTGTGCTTGGCTACACAGCCACAACAAACATTTTAAGACCCAATACATTTTCTTGTACGACACTTACTGAAAATAGTCAATCAACAACCTCACATCTTTGTCGCGTCTTTGGAAACTTTCACCTGACATGACATACCAAAAACAGGCAGGTTGAAAGTGGTTATGCTGTTCCATAAACCTCAAGTCTAAAACTACTTTTTGTTACCACTAGTTACTTTTCAGGATTCAAATTCAAAAGTATCAGATCTAGAAGCTCGAAGCGCGTCGCTTCGCACATCGTTTTGAGCTTGCGGATAAGTTACTTTTTATGCTTTTGTGTGATGCTGTTAGTAGTATGATTCTTTTATTATTTGTTTAATCAGTCAAGGAAGGCAAATACCTAGAACTATAGCAAGTAAGGCTGAGACTCAATTAAAAAATCGAATTAATTAGAGGCTTTGTAATTGATTTATCGAAATGTATAGCTTTTTTTATCGCATATTCACAAGTAATCAAACTGCCACACAATCTGTCTGACTAAAACTATACTAAAACTACAACTTTTCCAGGTGGCTAAAACCAAATAAAAAATCTGCCATCAAAATGAACAATGTCCTTCGCAGTTTGAGAACTAGTGTCAGACTGCAGATGAGATGACTGATGCCACAGCCAGGCTGAGTGGAGTGTCTCCAGTCTCCACTGCTCCTCGGCGTGTGTGTGGAGGCAGCCGTCTGCCCCAAACGGGGCCCATTACAGCCTGCATTATGTGACGACTGAGTGGCAGTCTGGGACCGTCAGCCCCGCTGGAGCCCTGGCTGGCTGCAGAACGAATGGGGGGGAGGGGGGGGGCTCAATCTGTAGAAGTCAATGGCCGTCTTAATGGGCAGGGAGGAGACAGCTTTTATCTGTTATGTATGCTATGCTGCCAGGTAGGCCAGCCCCTCCCCCCCGTCCCCAAACACACACGCATGTGTTTATGCATGTGGTTTTCAAACTTAATTTGTTTTCACGGAGCCCCCATAACACTGCGAGTTTGCAGATGTTTCTATCTGTAGTTCTGTACACGTCTCGGGAGTTAAATACCTGTAAATGCTCCATTTGGAACCACTTCAAGGTGTCCCAATCTGTTGGTGGAGACGGAGCCTGTGTCTCGGTATGAATTGTCCCCATTACATGGCATTTAACTCAATTACATAAGTTCTTTGTGTGTTTTTTGAAGATAAGCCCGACCGGGCAGTGAGTGGATTGCATTTACAGCATTTAAACTACAACATTAAGAGAATTCTGAGTACACACAGTGAAAAGCACTGTTGTATCAAAACATTTTCCAAGTTCATAGGTTATTTCATAACCTAAAACTAAATTAACTGTTATTAAAAAGACAAACTAAATGTCAAAATGAACACTGGCTTATACACAAATTTTGCACTCCCAAGTCCCACCGGCTGAGTGTATGGGGCAGGCCATGCATTACCAAGACAAACACAGCGTCTACAAGACAGCCATTAAGCCCGGCAAAAGCCCCCCGCTGGGTTGCCGGCAGGGGCAGCCTGTTACAAGTGTGGGGCCCCATTGTTCTCCCAAATTGGTCTGTGACACTAATTGAGCAGTTAGACCCCTAGCCTAGCTGGCTGTCCTGGCCAGATCAGCCTCGTGTCTACTCATAACCAGACTGTAAAAGATTGGAGGGTCCTTGGTGGCGGTTTGGCTGGCTGGCTGGCTGGGTGATGGTATTGGAGACGGGGCTGGGAGATGGAAGGGAGGAAATAGCGGAGAGAGGGGGGCCCAGTGAGACGGGGCTCCATCCATCCAAACGAACAGCTAGGCTGGCTGGAAGAGAGACCTCTAATTCAAGTTGCGAGACAGGCCTCAGGGCAGGCACAAAGCCCCAAGATAACACATCTCGACCTGGAGACAGACACACTACAACCTCTTGTACCCGTATATGACGACGGCTACATCCCAGGAGTGTGTCTGCCTGCTTGTTACATATTTTAACAGTGTCTGGATTAACACATTTTAATATAGTGTGTTGCTGATTAGTTTGTTAAATTATGTAGTTAATAGTGAAATTGGTGAGATTAGACAAGACATGGAAATAAAAAATAAAATAAAAAAATCTGAATAGCTTACCAGTTTTTGTATTTCTTTGCGCATACAAGAAAGTGTGATGTGAGGGTGATGCATTAACACTGAAACAAGTATTTTCAGTTAATTAAGACCTACTGACTCAAAATATCTAAAGATAAGCAAACTTGGAACTAAATATGAGCTGACTAGCACAGTAAAAATATAGTTTTAAAATGTGGACACAAGGGAAGGAGCTGCATATCTGCCGATCCCAAGTTTACAATGCTGTTTATTTTGAGCAAGGCTGAGCCAGTGTAACATTTAGCATGTGGATCTGAGTAGTGTGTGTTATTGGCATATCAAAGCCAGGTAAGCCAGGAGACTCACTGCTCTGCTAATGAGACTCTGATGAGTTCTCTTTTGAAGACCCCCCCCCCCAGCCCCCTCCAGTCTGTAAGCAGGGACTTGAAAGAGCCGAGCGATAATGGAGGAGACCGGCTGTCTAAACACCCTTTTTCTCCAAACGCCCGTGTTGATCTTGAAAAGACGTACCATATCATTGATTTAAAATGTCCTGTTTCCCTAATCTCACTGCAGTTTTTAAATTTTGCGTTATATATTTTTTAAGTCAAACATTTTATTCACACCTAAAGATTCAGAACAGAAGTCAAACTATGGGCTTGACATTTTGTTTTGAGTTAGTGTAGGGATTTTCGTTTGTGCTCTCTGAATAAAATGACGGTGCAAATATTTTTTGGGCAATAAATGAACTATAATTTCTTTTTAGAGATTTCTTTAAACCATACATATAACAAAGTACCACTATAGTCTATGGCAGTGTTTCTCAAAGTGGATTTCAGGGACTCTCTAGGTTCCTTTATGGGGGTCTATAATTGACCCTTACAATAAGTCTGTAACTTTGACAGTGTACAAACGGAACCAAATGGACCCTAACTGGTCCATTTGATTCCGTTTGTACACTGTCAAAGTTAAGGGGAGACATTTAAATTTCAAAGTTTGAGAAACACTGGTCTGTGGAGCCTGACATGAATGCATAAAAATGTAAATTCCCATGGTTGGGCTGTAGTACTGTAATCTAGTGAAAGCTGGTGGCCTCTTGCCTATTGTCCCTCCCTCCAACCCCCCTGTATACCCCCCCGCCCCCCCTCCTCCCTGTCTGCAGTCATCACAAAACAAGCCGGTGTCTGCAAAAACAGCGTCTTTTGATAGGTACTTGATAACAGACTAACTGACTGATGGGGCTGGGCTGGCCTTATACGGGGTATAAAGGGGCCAAGACAGCCAGCAGAGGAGCATTCATTCTTTCCCCTGCCAGCAGCAGCCACAGCAGAACTGCATCCCAACTACAGCTCCAGCACTACAAGGACTTAGATTAGTATTATTATTACAATGGCTGTGTTCTCCTTCACCGTGGTCGTGGCTCTCCTCTCGGCACTGGCGCATCCGGCGGTGCCCATGGCCTTCGACATGGGCCAGTCGACCCGCTGCGTGCCCATCCCGGAGCAGATGAACATCTGCAAGGACGTGGGCTACTCGGAGATGAGGCTGCCCAACCTGCTGGGCCACAGCAGCCTGGAGCTGGAGGTGGTCCCCCGCTCTGAGGACTGGAGGCCCCTGCTGCAGAGCGGCTGTCACCCCCAGGCCCAGGACTTCCTGTGCTCTCTCATCGCTCCCGTCTGCCTTGACACGTAAGGAGGATTTCTGTACCCTTTGCATTTGTTGTTCTGTTCCGGTGTTAATTTTGACGAGCACATTTTGATTTATATTTTTGTCATCTGAAATGTTTACATTTTAGTCTAGTGAACTTCAATTATCTGTTACTCGATGTCTGACGGTTGCATTTTTATTATCTCCAGGTTTGTCCAGCCGTGCCGTAACCTGTGTGTGGCGGTCAGGGACAGCTGTGCCCCCGTGCTGGCCTGTCAGGGACACGCCTGGCCTGAGGTCCTGGACTGTGACCGCTTCCCCGACCAGGAAGACACGTGTCTGTCCCCCCATCCCAAATTCAGCCATTTTGCCAAAGGTATGTTCGATGTTAATGTAACATGTCATTTAAGATTTTCCAAGAGAATTCCCTCTATGAATTTAGATATATCAACATATTTAGCTCATTATCGCCTCCACTAACTAAAGTCGTCTTGTGTTTTCTCTATTTTTACAGATTTGCCGAAACCTGCATGTCAAAATTGCCCATCGGTGGTTCATTCTCCTTCAAAGAAAACTGTTCTGGATGCCTTGTGTCAGCATGACTTTGGTAAGCAGCACCGCATAATGTGATTTAGTTGAATGTAAATTTTGCACATGTATTTATGAATATATTTTTGATAAATGTATTCGTCATATTTTAGTCATCTGAAAAGTTAGTTTTAGTCTAGTTTTAGTCAACAAAATCTACAGTTGATTTTGTCGACAAAAATGTGTTTTGGCAGGCTTTGATGGTGCCGTAATGGCTGATTTTACGCTTGGTTGGATGCTGAAAATAGACGATCTACAAGCTCACAACGTGTCACAATATATTTAGTTTGAGTCATCATAGCTTGGCTTTTATTTCGTTTTCGTCTGTGAAAAAAGGTAGACGACTAAATGAACACTGATGTATGAAATATAGTGGGAAAAAACATCCTCATTCAAGTCACTGACTCATTCTCTCTCTCTCTACAGCCGTGACCGCCAAGCTGTATCGCCGCCGCCTGCCGATGGGAGACCCTGAGTTTGAGATCGACGGCCACGTGGAGTTCATCCGCCAGGGGCCCCTGCTCCCCTACGACACGCAGCACCTGCTGCAGCAGTGGCTGCTCATCAACCTGCGCTGTGCCAACACGCTGGTGCCCCGGCCCGGGCGGGCACAGCTCTACCTGCTCACGGGCAGCGTGCAGCGCGACGGCAGCGTGCGCCTCACCCGCCTCTTCCCCTGGCACAAGAAGGACGTCAACATCGCCGTGGCCACCAAGAAGTGGAGGCACCATAGATGCTGAATGGACGTGATGATGATGCTTCTGTTCAGCTCAATGAACTTTGAGTCAAAAGCCAAGAGAGAAGATGAAATGAATGTGTTGTAGCTGCAGTTCTCAACCTGTGGTCCTGATTTTATTTATTTCATTATATTTATATTTATATTTTTTTTGGGGGGAGGGGGTCCCCAGATGACAGTGAAGTGACAATTTAAAGACTTTTAAGACCTTTTTAGTGCCTAAACAAAGAAGGAAAAGGTCTATTACTGCCATTATCAAAAGTAATTAACAAATTGCACTATAAAACCTGGTAAAACATTGGCCAAATAATATAAGAAAGAGCCATGATTTTAAAAAATGGCTGATCTACAAGCTCAAAACGCCTCGTGACCTTGTAAATTTGCTATTTTCACAATTATCTGTGGAACAGAGTCGAACTAAATTGAATGTCTCAACTCCCACATTCCAAGTTCTTATCATGGTGGGGGATTCCCAGTTCAAATATAATTATTTTGGGGCCTGAAAACGAACCTCTGAACTAGTGGAGCTTCAGGGTATCGGAACAGAGCTGGACTCTTATAGAAAGATACCCTCTGCTGCCATCTAGCGGCTCTTTCACAGTATCACATCCATCTGCCTGATGGCACATGGTATTGGAATGCACTAATGATTTGTATATAGTAATGTCAACTATTTTAAATAATATATTATATGTGGATAGTTCTGTATTTATGAGAGTCTGTTGATTTGACAGAACGATGACAATAAATATGTATTTACTCTAATATGTCAGTGTTATGGTGTGTAGAGTCTCCAATGGTCTTTTTGATTAACGTACTGCAGGGCTATACATTTTAGCAAATAATTAATAATTCGTTAGGCATATGACCTCTGCCCAGGGGCCCCATATCTGATGGACCAGTCAACAGGTTTAAATAAAAATGTTCATTACAGCAGCTATATAGGTTCAAATTAGGTTCAATTAATTTCACACTGTTACGAGCTGTTAAACGCTGGAGGTATGCTCTGCATACTTTGCAAACGAGAAAGATTCTCTGGATAATGCTGAATATATAAATAAATAAAAAGAACATTAATGTATGCATCTGGATGTGGAGCTAATGGTGCATTTAGCATTGTCTACAATTCTGCAGTATTACCTAAATATGTAAATGTATAAGAACTATAGCCTATGATTTCTCTTCTATGGCACCACATCAATACGGCATCGAAATGTGGACAAAATCTTTATCCAAGGATAACAAAATATTGTACGTTTTGGGTCTGAGAGGCAAAATCTCATCAAATAGTGGTCTGTGGCTCAAATGCCAAATACATATTCGAATGGACCTTGAAATGAAAAGAGTTGAAAACCACTGAACGAGAACAATGTTAAATCCCTTTCCATTGTAGAGATGTAGTGGAGTAGAAGTATAAGTACTGGAATTTGGAAGACCTCCACTACAGTAAAAGTACCTCAAAATTGTACTTGAGTAAATGTACTTACTAGTTACTTGTTTACACCACTGTCACTGAACAGTACATGTTCAGGGGATTAAATATCTAGATATGTAGACGAGTCAATGAAAGCAGGGCTTCCTGAAAGATTTTATTTACAGTTGATACAGGTATCAAAATAAACAAAAGAAAATAGAAAAGTACAAAATATACGGAGTAAGATTTGACTTAATAAAAAGAAGAATAAAAAACATTTTAATAATGAACAAAGCTTTAGTGTAAAGCACTGGTTCTACAAATGTGGGGTACGGGGACCCCCAGGGGTCCTTGAGGGGGTTCCAGGGGGTCCCCAGCAAATGTGTTAATACAGCATCGCAAGCATTTTAACCCCGTTATCCATATTTTATACGTTGGCTATTCAAAATAGACTGGCCACTCTTCCTGCACCCAACAAGACAAATGCATCGATATGCAACGATTATAATGAGTGTTAGATTGACCTCTCTCTCTCTCTCTCTCTCTCTCTCTCTCTCTCTCTCTCTCTCTCTGCCATAGTTTGATGGTCATAATCAGCTAATATGTCCAAGTCCATCAACAATGAATGTCCTAGTTGAGTGGCACACTCACTGAAACCCTACCAGCTCACTCACTGTATAAGCTGCTCTGAATAAGTATATCGTCGCTGTCAGTGCAAAAAACTCATATCTCTGTATACTTCAACTTATTATTAGTTATCGTTTTTTGTACCTACAAGGTTTCCACCCGACGGCGACGATATCACCTCTGTCGGCTGGAAAACTGTAGGCCTACATTTCAGGATTAAACTTCAAGTATCAATGGTGGCAGATCTTGGTTGCAGAATCTGATCTGCAACTTTTGATACTTTTGTGTGACGTAGTATGTATGATCAAGTAGGGCGTTAATATACAAAAACAATAATACAGTGGAGATAAGAGCTCGGTTTCTGTGTTGGAAACCTCGTCTCCATATGGAGACGAGGTTTCCGACAGCGACGACACACTGTATTACAAGACAAATCTCAGTGTGGGCTCTGCGGAAGCGCCAGAGTCTCAGCACGAGTACAGGTGTTTCCAGGGACGCAGGAGGAGGAGGAGGAGTTATAGCGCAGGGAGACACCAGCCGGCGAGGAGGACTCCCTCTGTCTCTGCCTCTCCCTGGCAGTGTTGTTGTGTGAAGACGTCGACGGTCTGACAGACGGCACGTCTAAAGACGGTTCCTCCTCTGGAGAAGAGAGGCCCTGGGCCATCAGCTCGTCCATGGGAGAGCGCGCGCTGCTCTGGACCTCCTTCTCCTTGCAGTTCCTCCACTTCATCCTGCGATTCTGGAACCAGATCTTCACCTATATTATGTATACCAGGATGACGGAGAGACATTAGGGTTCCGTTTTGGGATTGCCATACACTGAAGAAGGCTGTGAGGCCGCTACGCTTGGGTTATCCCTGCCATAGCTTTTAAAACAAAATTCAATGATGAAATAGTCATCTCAATGAAGGCTTTTTTAAAGCACTTTCACCTTGTTTTCCCCCCTTTAATACATGTTTTGAGTCCCCTATCAAAGAGCACCTTCATTATACTTTTTTGGACTTCCGAGCACTGCAGACCCTTTTTTTCTGTTTTGGGATTGTTTGACTCTTTGATTGAGATGCAAAAAGGTCATCGGGATCAGGACTCTAATCGCGATACACTGTCAGGCATTGCAGCCTAGCGAGGTGCCTGGACCGCAAGGCTAAATTTAATTTAGTATTAGTCATATTTTAGTCATCTGAAAAGTTTTAGTTTTGTCTAGTTTTAGTCAATTAAATATACGATTTTAGTCGACTAAATCTGAAGTTGATTTTGTCGGCTAAAATGGATTTTGCCAGGCTTTGATGGTGTCGTAATGGCTGATTTTACACGGAGTGCAACCAAAGATAAAATCACTTGTCTTTTAGTTCTACTGGATCTCTTTTTAGCCTAGGTTTTATTTGTTGACGAAATAAAGGCCATCTACGTTTTAGTCATCATAGTAGGCGCCTATTTATTTTGTAGACGACAAAACATTCTCGTCATAGTTTTAGTCGACGAAACAAACACAGGTTGACATGAACAGGTATGAGAACTAACCGTAGTGCGATAGTAAAGGTGAACATATACAGTACCTGTGACTCCTTGAGGCTGAGGTGAGCGGCCAGTTTGTTCCTGTCCGTCTTGCTGATGTACTTCTGTCTCCGGAACGTCCTCTCCAGCTCCTTCCGCTGGTCGTCAGAGAACACAGCCCTCCTCAGGATCCCTCGGCGGGATTTGGTGCCGCCGGGCCACATTGAAAGGTTGGCTTCCTCTGTGTGGTCAAATCGGGGGTGGGGACGGGACGGGACGGGACAATTGCTGTGTGAATGCATTGTTACTTGTAGCCCCTGGTAAACAGGTACCTTTTCATTGGCCGGGTTTCCCAAAGCGATTTCAGCCCTTCGTAGCTCACACATGGTCATAGAGACCAGGCCCTGACCGTCATGTTCCCGGGTTTACATGGGTTCGGGCAGAGCAACTTATTTAGCCCCCTACAACTACACCAACATTCAGATTTCACAAACAAAGTGCTTAATAAAGTCTCACACCTATCTAAATACAGTATGGCATATAATTACCCGTATCTTCTGTGTTCTTTAATAAGAAGGCTTTTTATCCGATCGTCCGATCGATCGATCCATAGATCGGGTTGGTGCGCATGGGGGGAACACCGGGAAATACAAGGAAACAAAGAAAATGATCGGATAAAAAGGCTTCTTATTAAAGAACACTGAGGACCTTTGAATATATGTATTTTTTAAGCGAACATTTGTAACTCAAATTTTTCTTCTGGGGCATCCCTGGAACGAAATATTTTGAGATGGGGGTCCGTGGCCAAATGCATATCATTTTGGGGGGGAAAAAGAGCGGATCAAGAACAGAGCTGTGGGGAACACCGGTCAAGTAGGTATAGGATAGTATATAGGATTCAAGTGTAGGGTTAAAAGCATTTTTTTTTAAATGCTTTGTTCACATGAAAAAAAACTGAAATGCATCCACAACTTTCGCACTTTCGCCAAACTGTACCAAATCAACAAGCTTTTCAATCCTCAAGATGACACTTGTTTTCGGCCACACTTTCTTTATCACTCATTCTTCAACTCCTGGGGTTTTCTCTACCAATCTGTCCAATTTAACAAAATGGGGTGACTAAAGAGAGCATAGAAAGGCCTTTCCGCCAGGGGAAAAAGGGATTTGGTGAACTCTGAGGGCCAATCCCACGCTGCTTCACTCACAGGTGCACGCACAACAAAAGTCAAGTGGGACGATTTATCCGAACCATTCAGCGTTGCCTTTTTAATCTGTACGACAAATCTGCACACAGACCACCTCTAGGGAGCACATAACAGGCTTGGACACGCTCTTCACTCCCCTATTGGGGACACAAAGGCTTCCACTTAAACGGCCGATTACCAGGTCAGTCCCGGGGGCTACGTGTGTGTCTCTCTCTCCCCATGTGGCCCCTGTGGGGCGTCCAACAATGGGCCGGTTCAGTGCAAAGGCCACCGCGCCTCTCTCTCTCTCCGGCTCAGTGCCCCGGCACTAAATCTTTTCACTCGCAGGTATGAAGCCCGGTTTGTATGCGAAGATGAGCTCGAATAAGTCTATAAAAGTCACCTTCATTGAATGCTTTATGGTCCCAGTGGAGAAGCCTCCAATGGGACTGGGGCTTGAAGGATGGGGAGGGGGGTGTTGTTGAGCCAGGGTCTTTAACCATACAATGGGGCAAAGGGGGGGTTGTTCCTGGCGCAGCCCTCTTCTCCTGCAGAGGAATGGGTGGTGCGAGGTCTCTCTTGTTTTTGTGCTCAGCGGAGTTCATTGCTGCGAGTGAAAAATTGCAGCGGGGTCGCGTGTGGATGCCGGGAGTGAAAGTGGCGATTGGTCACGGAGCAGACCTGGCATTGTTGCGTTGCCGGGCACTGTGGGAAAGTGTCAGCCCATTAAGGTTGAGCTCGGAGGAACCGGGGGCGGGGGGTTGAAGGCGTTCTGAACCACGATGTTTTCTAGCTCACTTACTTGACTGACATCATTGGATATAGCAGACCTGATAAGACTGTGTTAGTGTTACTGATTAACACTAGGGCATTCACGAATAGTAATTTTTAGTATTCGAATTATTCGACCTCAAAGTATTCGAATAGTCGAATATTTGACAGGACTGGCCAAACTGTCAAATATTAAGTAAGCAAGAGGCGAACATTGTGAAAATAGCAGATCTTTGCGAGGCGCTGTGAGCATGTAGATCTGCTATTTTCACAATATTTATCTGCGGAACTGAGTCACATTAAATGTAATACCTACAATCCCAAGTGCTTGTCAGGGTCCCCAGTTCAAATATGTTTATTTTGGGGGTCACGGCCTAAAAAGGTTTGAGAACCCTTGGCATAGAGCATTAACAAATTCATCCACCAGGGGCATTGACAACTCATTCTTATGACTTCCTATCTAGCCAAGCTTTATAAACTATATATTTTTTAAAGAGAAAACAATAAAAAAATTAAAATAACCGAATATTCGACTTCGGTGAATAACGTTGAATAGTGACTTTGAATATTCGAATATTTGGTGAATGCCTTAATTAACACTAACACTCGATAACACTAAATGAACACTAACACTAAATGTACATTTCTCTCAGAGTTACAAATGATGGTAAACGAACTCTGAGGATTTTTGCTGTGTAGAATGCGATGGAAGAAGTAGAAGTATTTGCGACCGTAGGTCGCAGTTTAGTGTGTGAACGGTCACAGCTTGACCGTATCTCAGTCTATAACGCCTGACACTGTGGTTCCCCTGACACATCACTGTGACATCAGTGATGTCAGATACTCAGAGCAGGGATCTCCATATACGGGCATAAAAACAGGTGACATCACAGTGATGTCAGCTACTCAGAGCAGGGATCTCCATATATGGGCAATGTCATAAAAGGGATTCTGTGATGTCAGATACATATATGGGCATAAAAGGGATTCTGTGATGTGATGTCAGATACTCAGAGCAGGGATCTCCATATATGGGCATAAAAGGGATTCATGGCCAAGACAGATGGCACGACCTCACCCTTAGGTGTCTTTCTGGTACTTTGCATCGCAGAACAATTACACAATAGCCTACACATGAAACCCACATAGAAATGAGACTTCTAATTCTATTTAGACATTGTCCCCATTTCCAAAATGAAAATGTAAAACAAAACAAAGGAAAGAATCACAGCCAAACATGTGATTGGCCTATACTGTATGATGAAACGACTTCCCCTCAGTCTGCAATAGGCTTGTTAAATGTAATCTTAATCTGGCAGAAGACAAGACATGTGTTAGCTCTGCACACACACACACACACACACATATATACCAGCGAAAGTGTGTATCCGTGAACACAAAGACGGAGGGCCCCCCGGGGGGGCCCATAAAAGCCCCCCCGCAGCCCCATCCACCAACCCTAAACAACCGTGAATGGCCATGAATAGTGCCGTGCAGGAGTTGTGCGGAGAATTAGCTCCTTGGCGTAGCATTGGTAATTAGCCGCAGAAGGCCAGCGGGAGAGGCCTCCCGCAGCGAATGCTTTTTTGTAGAGGGGAGCCGAAGCATGGCTGATGAGGCATGCAATCAGGGGTGTCACACCAAATCCTGGGCCCTGGGTGCAAGGATTCACTGCGGGCCCCCCATAAATGTTCTTCATAGGGGGAGGAGTGGGTTTAACCCATTTAGACTGGGAACGCATTATTACGCATTATCTTTTTGCTTTAACTATTGAAAAATAGCAGATATACAAGTTCGCAGCGCGGCACCGAGTGCCGCGCTGCGAGCTTGTAGATCTGCTATTTTTTGAAAAATCGTGAAAAAGTATTTGAAAAAGTGAAAAACATGTTTCTATGTCAGTGGTTCTCAAACCTTTTCACGTGAAGTACCCCCAAAATTATAGGCCTATGTATTTGGCCATGAACCCCCATCTCAAAATATTTTGTTCCAGGGACCCCCCAGAAGCAAAATTGGAGTTACAAATGTTCGCTTAAAAAATACCTATATTCAAAGATTTGCACACATTTTCACGACTTTTCAAAAATAGCAGATCTCCAAGCTCGCAGCGTGGCACTCGGTGCCGCGCTGTGAGCTTGTATATCTGCTATTTTTGGAGCGGTGAAAGCGCTCCCAATAGACAGGTATGTCTGTGGCTGGCTGGCTATGTGGCTGGCTGGCTGGCTGGCTGGCTGGCTGGCTGGGTATGTCTGTAGCCTGGCAATACCTTGAGTGGCCACACAAGTTAAAGGAGGGGCGCTGTTGTGCACAACACACACACACACACACACACACACACACACACACACACACACACACACAGATTCACAGATTCACCGCTCCACTTCGAACCGAGGTTTGATTTTTCAATAGCCAAAGTATAAAATAATGAAGGCCCCTCCACCTTGGGCCCTAGTAACTCAGTCCTCCCCCCCCCCCCCCCCTTGTGACGCCCATGCATGCAATGCAATGCGATGCAACACTCACTGCTGGGGAAGAGCTGGGGAGGCGGGCTGGACCCACCGCAGCACGCTGCCAGGACGTACTGCTGCTGCTGGAACATCACGCCTGCACAGAGAAACACAATACACAGCAGTGTTCAACTTTATTTAGTTTTAGTCATAGTCTTTTTGAATAAAATGTGATCTAGATTAAGTCATTTTTCAGTCATCTGAGAAGTTTAAAGTTTCAGTCGACTAAATATCAAAGGATTTTCAGACAGAAATGTGTTTTGCCGGGCCTTATTGGCGTCGTAACGGCAGAAAGAAACACACACATACACATACACAGCAGTATTGATTTTGACAACACAACTTTATTTAGTTTTAGTCATAGTCTTTTTGAAAAAAATGTGATTTAGATTTTGTCATATTTCAGTCATCTGAGAAGTTTAAAGTTTTTAGTCGACTAAATATCAAAAGATTTTAGACAGAAATGTCGGGCCGGGCCTTGATGGCGTCGTAACGGCGGATTTTACACGTGGTTGCATGCTGAAAACAGCCGATCTACAAGTTGTGAGCTTGTGTAGATCTGCTATTTTCAGAGCGCAACAACACCCAAGCGCATCCAAACATGAATACAATGACTTGTCTTTTAGTTCTACTGGATCTCTTCCACACTAGTCCCTCCCTAACATAGGTCTTTCCAAAAAACCTTAGAAAGATTTGAAATATTCAAAGACTGGCACACATTTTCACGATTTTTCAAAAATAGAAGATCTACAAGCTCGCAGAATATCTGCTATTTTTCAATAGCTAAAGCACAAAATGTGAGTGAATCCTTGTACCCAGGGCCCAGAATTTGGTCTCGGCCCGTAGTATGTGCATGCAATGACGCTACCCTCCCCGCTTCCCTCCCCCAGACACGCGACAAAGCCGGATAAACCATGGTGGATACGAACCCGCAACCTCCACAATAGTGGGCAGGCCACGCTATGAATTCCTGAATGTTCATTAACTCTGAGCGTGCAGGTGCACAAGTGTACCTAAATGGACCCATCAGAGTCCATGTGGTTATGGGTCCCGGGCGGCAGTGGTTCAGGAGATAGAGCGTCCACTTCGGGATAAAATGAATGTTTCCCTCCCCGTTCGATCCTCAGCTCCCCTTTGGATTAGTGTCAAAGTGCCTTTGATTACATTTGTGCACCCTCAGAGCAAATGGATCAATTTAACGTACAATCGGGAGGTTCAATGTTGCCCTTGGATCTCTCACGTGGGAGACCAAACCTCTAGTACACGAGGGGTGTAGGTGTACACCGGGGGCAACATTGTTTTCTCGCTCAATAAACAAAACAATATAGTGTAAGTGTACCTCCTGAGCCACACTGTACACCGAAGGGTATCTGCAGATTTCTAAAGTGCTTGTGAGGTTGTGGGGGGGAGGTGGTAGCCTGGCTTGGCCAAACTATATAATGCAGCTAACTAACACCTTGTTTTAACATGGGTGGATTGTTTGGCTGCGCTAGGCTAGGGAGGTGGTGTCCCTTTCAAATATGATTATTTGGGAAGGGGGTTGCACCGTCGCAGCCTGAAAGGTTTGGGAACACTTACTCTATACTCTCCTAGTATTGTCTCCTAAATTTCTCAATGGAGTAGGGACTATATATGAGACCAGACCACCCAACCATTATCTGTCTGCCACTGCAAGACTGTACAACCCCAATTCAGACCACTTCCAACTACTGCACATGACCAATTAGATTTCATGTACATGCTCTGCACAGATTGGTTAAACATAACATCTAGGTTCCAGATTGCAGCTTTAATACTCAGGACATTTACTGTGCATGAGGAATACAATATGTCCTGCTCACTATAACCTTCGCTTCTGTGAGTTCTGTCGGGCAGAAATCTCCTATCTCCATATAGTTTACTTTTTCTTCGTAAATTAACACCCTACTTTTGTCATGTTGTAATTCTATGACATTACACAAAAGCATCAAAAGTAGCAGGTCTGCAAGATCAAGCTTGTTGATCTGATACTTTATTTTTGAATATGAAACTGTTTTGAAAATTTGTCTTTGAATATTTTGACCAGATTCTATAAATGTCTTCTAAATCCTTCTTCTAAATCAGTGGTTCTCAAACCTTTTCATGTCAAGGACCCCCAAAATTACATGTATTTGGCCACGGACCACCCATCTCAAAATATGTTGTTCCAGGAACCCCCCAGAAGCAAATATTTAAGTTACAAATGTTTGCTTTAAAAAATATATAAATATTCAAAGATTTCCCAAAATGTCACGTTTTTTCAAAAATGCAGATCTAAAAAAATAGCAGTTACAAGCTCACAGTGCCCGCTGTGAACTTGTATATCTGTGTCATTTTGACCTCTTTTAAATTTTCATTTCATTCCAAAACAATTGAAACTCACTGGCCTTAAAGATTCTTGTGTATGTATTAACATGTAAAAACCCTCTGTTCGCGGGTCATTTTGACCCGTTAGATATTTGGTTTAAAAAACTATACTAATATAAATTTTAACTTAACATTGACTTTGTCTCAATTCCAAACAATTCATATGATATAGATGGTAAAATAAACAGTGAACTTAGAGTTGAAGCATCTTGCAAGATAAAGTGCTGTTCAGTGTGTCCTACAACAGCAGACAGGAAGACACAGACTGCTTGCAGGAGGTGCAAGAAGCTCATAATGTGCCTCACATGCAGTGTGAAGCATGTGCTTCCTAGTGTATACGTACAACAAGTGTACATTCATATGATATATGATATAGTACTTTATTGTCAGTCAAGGTTATTATAGTAAACGAAAACTAACTAAAAAACGAAAACTAGAATGAAAAAACATTTTAGTTAACTGAAATAAAAATAAAAACTAAGCTTTTTAAAAAAACGAAAACTAACTGAAACGGTATTGTGTGTTTACAAAACTAACTAAAATAAACTAAAATTATAGAGAAAATCTCCTTCGTTTTCGTCTTTTGTCTTTTCTGGAAATAAAAAATAAAAAAACACCAGTTGGTGAGGTCAAAGAGAGAAGTTGCATGTCTCAACATTCCTGCCACTCAACAATATGATTTTCTTTATTAGACAATACTTTTTCCGGAGCTTTTTTAATCTCACCCCTGACAAATACCCCATATTACGTAAAAGACTAAAACTAACACTGAAACTAATAAAAACTAAACTAAAACTAAGCATTTTCAAAAAATAAAAACAAAACGAAACTAGCAACCTCACTTAAAAACAAATTAAAACTAAACTGTAATTGAAAACAAAACCTCAAAACTAATAAAAATAAAAAGGAATGGAACAATCCAAAACTATTATAACCTTGTTGTCAGTTCACACTGAAATTTGTCTTGCGACACAGCAGCCATGTATGCGAAACATATATACAAACATTTGACACAAGGGAACAAAAACAAGACAGGTTTACATAAGGATAATATAGACAAGAGCAATGTCCACCGCTAAGCCCAACTATGGCCAAACTCCTGATTAAGCCTTAAAGTCGACTGATGGACAAAGGACCTTTTTAGTCTAACCTTATTGTATTCTGGAACACCGTATCTCCTTCCTGAAGGCAGCAACCTATATGTACACTTGTACGTATACACTAGGAAGCACATGCTCATATGTGACGTTCATGGGTGTAGACATGTGTGTTCAGCTCTTATTTTACATGAATTTCAGCTATCAGTAAAAACACCTAGCTCTTTCATTATTTAATGTGATATAGCAAAGCATAAACGCAAACATTTACCATATATCATATGCATTGTTTGGAATTGAGACAATGTATGATGAAGATTTAAAATTGATACTGTTTTTGAAACCAAATAAAGTGAATCCGAACAACAAAAATTTGATTTCAATAAATTGACCCCCATTGATTCCAGATGGGGACCCAAATGCATTTGGGTCCCCATCCAGAATCAATGGGGGTAAATTCATTAAAATAAAGGTTTTGTCTTAGGAATGTGACAAAAACGAAAAACTATTATTGAACTCAAGTCTCCATGGCGTGAGTAATCAATAGAAAAAAAAAGGCATTTTGGGGGTGAACTACTCCTTTTAGGGTTAAAGCATAAAATAAATGGTTGAAGTGGTTCCAGGTCTTATAAATCAGTGGTTCTCAACCTTTGGGTTCGGACCCCCAGAGGAGTCTCCAAATTATTTTGCGGGGTCCCCAGATGATTAACGTAATGCGCAACATTGTTTTCTCACTCAACAGTAAACACACCAACATAAAGTTTAAGTGTATAGAGGGTATCTGCACATTTCTAAAGTGGCAATTTAAGGACTTTTTAATAAAAGTGAGCATTTAAACATTGGACAAATTCTCAAATTTTAGAGGCAGAAATTGTGAAAATAGCCAATCTACATGCTCACAACGCCTCGCAACGCCATGTAGATCTGCTATTTTCACAATAGAACTGTGTTATACACAATTTATTCCTCAACTCTTAGTGCTCGTCAAATGGAGGGATCCCCAGTTAAAATATGATTATTTTGGAGGTTGTGGCCTGAAAGGTTTGAGAACCACTGTTATAAATAAAGTGGATTGGATTAATTGTCTCTGTCAGGTGGAGACCTCATCAGTCCAAACCCTGTTACTTTTCAGGATCCAAATTCCAAAGTATCAGCTCTACAAGCTCGCTTCGCACCGCGTTTCATGATGAAGTAGGGCGTTAATTTACGAGAAAAAACAAACAAAAAGTTAAAATGGAGGTACCGGTATGTCATATCTCTAAAAGCAACCTACACAATCTACTTATTTGTTTTTCGAGAGTTACTGGCTCAATTCAACGTATAACTCAAAACCAAATACACCTGTGGAGTTATACCATAGTCTGTTCATAATCAATCTACAATCTATCTACACGTGCGTTATACGTATAGTGGAGTTAAGTTTGTTCAAATTACACACAAAAGTGAATTGACAGCATCATGAAGCTAGCTGAAATTGAAATGTCAATTATTAGAGCAAAGACAATCTTCTCATTTGCAACATGCCCAGCAATTAGCAATTTCCTATACGTTAACCACTGAGGTCAAAATCAATGATTATCACCCAGAATAAGACAAATCTAATAAAATCACACATTACTTAATTTGACAACTATTTGAAGGCAGCAATTGTGTGAATTGTGTGCGGAGATGTGATTGAAGATAAAATATACTATTGTTTCATAATAATTTAATTTGAACTAATTATTAAATAACTATTGTTCATTTGGCTGTAAGATCTATGAGCTTTTACTCTTAATGATCGGTATAATTAGTTTGTTCCTTGCTATTCCCTGATAATAAAGCAGAAAGAAAACCAAAAAAGCTTAATTTGATAATGTTAAACGGTTGGACAATAGACAATGAATTATCATCTACAATTGTTAGTTTTTTTTTGTTTTTTGTATAATAATAAATGTAGTGTTAAACAAATAAATAGATAAATACAAAAATAATACATTTCCTTTGACAGCGTACAAACGGAACCAAATGAAGTTACAGACTTGTTAGGGTCAATTTAGACCCCCATAAAGGAACCTAGAGAGTCCCTGAAATCCACTTTGAGAAACACTGCTTTACAAGATTCACATTCAAAAATAGCAAAAGTATCAGATCGACAAGCTCAAGCTTGCAGACCTGCTTGATGCTTTTGCACAATGTTGTAGAAATACAAGTCAAGTAGGGTGTTAATTTACAATAATTACGAAGAAAATGTTTAAAAAAATGGGCGTCGAGGTCTGAGGTTTACCTGCGTTTGTCAGAAACGGGCTGCCTAGCAGGTCTTTGACCTGTTGACAGTGTGGAAGCTGGCCCTGATAGCCCTGATGATGGCTGTGGCGGTACACTCCATGCTGAAGGCCCCATGATGACGTCCTCCGTGGGGATGCACAACACGGTGCTTGCCTCTGATGGTGATATCCGCTTATCTTCCCCTCCACGACGATGGCCGCCGACGTTAACGACGACGACGTCCCTGATGATCGCAGCAGATTGTCAATGAGGAAGCTCTTCCCCGTGCTCCCGAATCCCTGCAAGCCGGCCATACTCGTCGTCTTCTTGCACCGCAGACCAGAGACCATCCTGGTTCACACGGTTAACCCTGACAACCTCAGCTCTCTCTCTCTGTGTGTCTCTCCAACAGTCACAGCTCTCACTGACACTAAATTCTCCTTTAATCCCTCCTTGGAAAGTGACCAGGGCCAACTTCATTAAAGTCTGGAAAGCAGAGAAAACAACAGTGCTCTCCTCTTCCTCTATTTTAGGGCCTGGGCACTTTTTTTTTTTTTACTACAGGGGCCGTGCCGTGATTGGCCGAGAGCCTCTAAATGCTAGCTTCTCAATGCAGATAAGGCCGGGGTCCCTTTTTCTGGAGTGGCAGAAGGTGGGTCCACTCTCTTTCACTACGTCAACTGGCCTATTAAATGATAGACACCCAGAGACAATGAATTGCTTGGCCATAGTTTAACATGCAGCCAAACAGTTCTCTCTCCCAGTAGTAAATAGTTTTCTCTTTTCATCAGCCTCCCTCCAGGGATCTCCATTGTGCCTCGTACAGACCCATGGGCCTATTAAATACTTAGCAACTCATTCACGCACGCACGCACGCACACACACACACACACACACGCACAGTGCTTATTTATATCTGCTTGAGCCAGGTTTCCTCGTTTTCATATACAAATCATCGTGGTGGGAATGAGCATCAAGCCGGCACGATAAAACATCAAATATAGCCTGGTTTAGTGCAGGAGGATTTTCTCACGTGCAGTTTATTAGGTGTCCAAAATGTGGAAAAGGCTTTGACAAAGAATGTTCAGCGTTTGTTGCTAAGGCAACGATAAGAAGGGAACGTGCATCTTTTCTCACAACAACCTGCCTTTAAACGTTTAGATGTTTGACTTAATTCTTTATTGTGGATATCTTTTCAACATTTCAAATGTGTTATCATTACAACCACTTAAACCTCTTCTACCGTAATGCTAAAGATAATACATAAACAAATAATACTTTTGGGGGTTGCCATTTGGTCAGATGATACAGTGGTTCTCAACCTTTTCAGAACATGACCCCCAAAAGAACATAAACTGGTGACCCACCACCCTGATAAGCACCTGGAATTGTAGGAGTTGAGGCGTCACATTTAGTTTGACCCTGTACCACAGTGAAAATAGCAGATCTAGTGAGCTTGTAGCTATTTTCAAAATGCCTTGCCTTTTTCTTATATTATTTGACAATTTGGCCCCACAAAATCATATGGGGACCCCATGGAGTCCAGACCCGCAGGTTGAGAACCACTGAGATAACGGATTAACATCTTGGGGATGCCCCAAATAACACCCTGCATGTGGCAATTGCCACCCACTAGTTTACTACCTTAAATTCTGTTATTTGATGCATAGGCCTACTGTCCCCAACTCTGAAATGTTTTTGCAGATTAATCTGATTCCATCGCAATCGATGCCCATCCATTTACATGTAACAGTGTCAGAATTTAGATAAGTGTTTGCAACCATAATTTATCAACCACATTCATCCCTTAGGCAGGGAATGTCATTTTAGGTGAACATTTTCTCTTTGTTAGAAAAAGGGCTATGGATGTTTTTCTTGCCACTCCCTATTCTTTCTGAAAATACGCCTCTGGTACCACATTAGGACATGCCACATGATCCCTCCCTTTCACCCTTGCATTTTGCCACTGTTCACTGTCCCTTCCCAAGAAGCGCAAGAATGTCTGAAAAGTGTCTTGAAAAATATATATTTTTTTTTAAATGATAATCGCGACGAAGGTCGCAGTTTACCATGAGAAATGTCACAGCTTTGTCTCTGTGTGTGTAGTGTACACATGTTTACAGTCTATGGCTTGGTTACCTTTACACATCACTGTGACATCACCTACCGGTATGTAAAAGTCCATATAATGGGTATTCCCCAGAATCCCTTTTTATTCCCACATATGAAGATCCCTGATGTCATCGATATATCTCACTGGCCAGATGGCCAAGACATGGCCCATATCTTTGTGGCTGATTCAGACAGGGATCTCCATGTATGGGCATAAATGGGATGTACTACATACAGTACATGGATCTCCATATGTGGGTAACTGGTCCGATATACATCACTGGCCAGATGTGAGGTCACATGTCGCCCTGAGGTGTCTTACTAGTACGGTATATAGAGTGTTGTTTCATATGATTGTGTGTTTCAATAGGTCACTCACTCACCATATTAGATGTGAAGTGTGCAGATGAATGCGATGATGATAAACTTCTTCTGTGACTGCTCTCTGTCATAAATTCTCCTTCTACAGCACTGCTGCGGCAGTGTGGAATTCTGTCGCGGCAGTGTGGAATTCCTTGACTCCTTCCCTTAATTAAAACATGCATAGTTCACTGGCTTCCTTCAAAACTACCCTTTCAAAAATTCACCTTTCAGGAGGTCAAAGGCGGAGGTAGTTATCACTCCTCCCTTAGACAGGTGAGAAGTGATCACCCCCCCCCCCCCCCCTACTCTGTACATAGTGTTTTATTTATGTGATGATATAGATTTCTTTTCCATGCTACTTTATATGTTGATGAATTGAATACCAACTACTACATTTCTTGTTTGACTTACTTGTACTATTTTTTGTCTAATAAAATATTCAATCAATCAATCAATGTCACACCGATGTCCATGACCAGATCCACTGTCACATATCGTCTGTTGCGTGGAAACTGATTATGTCCACAACTGTTACTTTTCAAAAATAGCGAAATAGCTCACAACACCTCACAACGCGAGGCGTTGTGAGCATGTAGATCTGCTATTTTCACAATAGAACCGTGTTATACAAAATGTTATGCCTCAAATATCACTATTCAAATATAATTATTTTGGGGGTCGCGGCCTGAAAAGGTTGAGAACCACTGGTGTAACAATCCTGAGGTGTTTTCTACTTTACTGAAGTATTACAATTTTGTCTGAAATGAGCTGGGTGTGTGGCTGGTGTAACTACGTAAAACCACAGTTAATAATGTTCGACATCATAATAGACAGACAGGGCCAAAGAAACCTTGGGCGGGGGTGGTGGGGGTTTGGGGGCAAAGGACCCAGAGTGGAAGCACAGTAAACAGGCATGTCCGCACAGGCTGGGGGTGGGGGGTGGTCTTATACCTCATGCTGGGCATGAAAATTGGTCCAGACAGCTTGGCCTATTGTTGCATTGGCAAGGGAGCCAAAGGTGCCTTGTAATCAAATTTGGAGGTTTTTATTCCACACACTGGTGGGGAAGCCGTGGCGCTGCGCTGCGTCGCGTGATGAGTGTTTAGCAAGCTTGTGTGTGTGTGTGTGTGTGTGTGTGTGCGTGTGTGTGTGTGTGTGTGCGTGTGTGCGTGCGTGCGTGCGTGTGTGTGTGTGTGTGTGTGCGTGCGTGGCTGCGCGCGCTATATATATATATATAGCTTTGTGCAGCTTTGTGCATGTTTACATGCTGCACTCTGCTTGTGAATATGCCCAAGGCTTTTTGTCTGGTGGCGGCAGACTGGTTTGTTCATGACACAACAGGAGAAAGGCTATATATAGCCTGTAGAGTGGAGTATCATATTGTTGTTGTCGGGCACGGGCAGAAACCTTGTATCTCCAATTTTCAAATTTGTACGTTTTTTCGCAAATAAAACCCTGCTTCATCATACAAGGCCGTCGCACAAAAGTAGTGAAAACAGCAGATCTACAAGCACACAACGCCTCGCACATCGGCTGTTTTCACTAGTTTAAATCATTTTAAAAATGATAAATACAAAACAAACGGTTTTGGACATACAAGGTTTCCACCCGACAACGACAATATATTGTTGTTGTCGGCAGAAACCTCTTATGTCCATGTTTGAACCTTTTATGTTTTTAGATTTTTTTTTCTTCAGAAAAGTAGCATATTTGCGACCTCGAAATGTGGCACGAAACGTGGTGCCAAGCTTGTAGATCTGCAACCTTTAATATATATATATTTTAATCCTGAGAATGAACAGTTTTGGACAAACATGAGGTTTCCACCACAACAGAGACGATAATATGCTTGCTGGAATTCTCCAGCTTCCCCTCTCTGAAAACATTCTGATTTCCATGAAGGATAGGCCTACTGCTGTTTGCAGACTGCAATAAAATACTGCAAGTAGGAGTAGCAAAAATCTAAAACATGGCAAGACAGAACATCTTATAAAAAAAAGCGAGGTTCAACTCGTAAGAACTTCCTACTTAAAGCCCTTTATCCTGTCGACATTGTATGTGTTAATAGTATCTGCAGTGGAAGTCTATTTTGATCTTGCAAGACTTTTATTCTCTGAGCGTTTCATCATTTAGATTCTTAACGATGCCGTCTCCAACAGGGCTCTCCAGGAGAGGGAGGTATAATTAGGCTATTCTCATACGGGGAAGTCTTGGAAAATACCCTGAGAGCAAGTTCATGTGAATTTATTTGATGTCCTTCTCAGGAATTGGAGGCAAAAAAAATAGGGGTCCCTTCATTCAATGCCCCCCACAAAGGCCCCCACGTTTGAAAGCTATAGCAGCTCTTCAGGGCCATCCGAGACCCCCCCATGCAACACCCACCCACCCACCTTTTCTCTCTTGTTTTCACCCACCTCCCCACACCCCCACGCCCCACCCCGAAACCTCTTAAAAAGATATCGGACCATTGCACACTCAATTGATATTCCATCACTCGAACTTAATATCGTGAATGGAGGGCCAGACTCTATGAATCAGCGGGGACAATGAGCCTAGCTTAGCAGTAAACTGGCACTTTGTGTGCAGTGTCTGTGCCATAGAAGAGGAAGTTTCTAATGTGCGACTCACAATTGTGTGTCTATAGAGTTCTAATGAGCTTCTGTGTGTCGGGATTGAATGACCCCGGGGCCCCATTCAACACCACGAGGTGCCCAATGAGCCAGCTCATTGCACACGCACGCACGCACGCACGCACGCACGCACGCACACACACACACACACACACACACACACACACCGCACGCAGCGCACGGAGACACACACACACACACACACACACACACACACACACACACACACACACACACACACACACACACACAATAGAGATAGGGAGGGGGCATATAGAGCGACTCCACTGCATGGAGTCTATAAAAAAGAGAATTTGCAAGAGAGTGAGAGATGAACATGTAGCAAAAGTACAGCAATGAGCTCTATGTGGAGTGACCACACATAAAGCCAGGTGGTGGTGGAAAACGTACTCTCATCATGTTTTACTTGAGTAAAAGTATCAATATTGCAATGTAGAGATATTAGGGTACGGTCACACACTGCACTGCCAATGCATTTAAATGGGAATGCAGTGGTTTGCTGCCATTTGCGGATTTTTGCAAAAAGAAGAAAAAACTAATTAAAAAAAAGAAGAAAAGAAAACACTCCATTATTCCCATTGAAATGCATCGGCAGAATCCACCCTCATAGGTAGAATAAAAGTGTGCTGTGACGGTGCCCTTAAAAGTAAAAGTCTGTAATTCAAAAATGTGCTGGTATATATACAGGTATTGATATCTAAATGTACTTAAAGTACCAACAGTAGAAAGTGCTCATTGCAGAATGTCCCATTTCACAAGTTTTCGATTGAACATAGCAGCAACACATTGTGAGCTTGTAGATCGCCTATTTTCAATAGGCTGGTTAATGTATGTATTGTAATTAATTAATTAATCAAAATCTATAGAAGTTAAGCAATTAACTGCCTAAACTGGAGACTTTTCAAATAATTGTATAGTAAAAGTACAATTTTATATTTGTCTCTGAGATGTAGTGGAGTAGAGTAAAAGTACTGACAATTGGAAATACTCCGGTATAGTAAACCAGTAAGACACCTAAGGGCGAGGTCACGTAGGACGCAATTCGCACAGGACGGAATTCATTTTCAAGTGTGCATGATTCGACTTGCGGTTGGTTGTTTAAGTTGGACAAAATGTGGGCAAAATATTTTCCCAAATATGGATATGGATTTAATCTGATGAATCTATCTGATTTGCTATCTGATTGTATTAAACACTGTCAAACTCACCAATATTGCGGCTCTATGGAAAGCTTGAATTATCCTCTTTCTATCTTTTAAAAAACGTTTTGATGCATTGAATCTCTATGGGAGGTATTGCAACCCTAGAAAAAAAATCTAGGGTTGCAATTTGCAGCTAAGATGTCTCATGTTATAGACCACATGAGACTCACACAATATGTCCATATATGGGCATTCCAAGCATATGGGCATATTGATGAAATCAGGGTTCTCCACATGGGCAAGGACGGAATGTGATGTCACAACAATGTGATGTCATAGGTCAGCTATAGACATTGAGGTTGACGTACTGACACAAGATGTGACGGTTTTCATATTTAACTGCGACCTATGGTCGCAGAAATACCCCCAAACATGTACTACTGAGAAGTTTTACTCAGTTACATTACACCACTGTATTTAGCCAGATGATATTTGCGTAGCACTGCCCCTTTAAGGGCAGTGCATATAAGTGGTGGCCAGGCTCAAGGCCCGCTGTTTGCCAGAAGCCTGCGTTTGAGTGTTTGTTGGGTACCTGCTGGAGGCATGAGTTGAACAGCCTAGCATTCGGTAAGACATCTTGAAACACATGTTGATGCTTTGATAATTCATTTTATGGGGCTAATATCTTAATTAGTGATACTTTATAATGCAGTTACAGAGTCCGGCAGGTGTGTTTTGGTGAGGGGGAGCTGAACTAGCCTAGCTCAGCTAGACCATCCACCCATGTTAAAACAAGGAGGGGAAATACTGCAGTTAGTTAGCTGTATATAGTCTGGCTAAGCCAGGCTAGAGCTGAACGCTGCCAGAGGCAGTAAAGAGGACTGGGGTCTAAGAGGGATTTGGAAATGGGGACTGTTATATATTTTTTTCCAGTGTGATGTTTCCTTGTGTATGTTTTCCCTCCTTATTGGTGTATTTGTGACTGTGTGGTGAGGAGTGATTGAGTATTGACTGGTGTGAATGGTGATAGTGGTGGCTGAGTGTGATTGGATAACTACTGGGACCAGGCTGGAGACTATAAAGATGGCTGCCTCCAGACAGTTGCTGGTGTCTTCCTCCTAACCACCAGTCAAAACACCAGTCCTCTGTGTCGCCAGTGGTTTTAGCTTTGTAGTGGTTTAGTTTTTAACATCAGTTAGTTTACAGCCTTTGGTATGGTAGGGCCTTTCTTTTGTTTTGGTTCCATTTATTTATATGTGTTAGCTCAGTTAGGTAAGAACTCTTTCTTTCTGTTTGGGTTACAGGTAAGCTTAGGGGTTTTAGTTTTGAGTGAGTTTTATGTACAGGGGCCCACCCTGAAGTAACGCATCCACGTTTTAAACTTTTTGTTTATAAACCGCTGTAGTTTGGACTTTAAAACTATTGTTGGTGTTGTTGTTTTGGGACTGGGAAATGGGACTTTTTTGTTGCGGCCTAGGCTCCCCTAGGCCGGGCCGTAACAGGGACAATGTTGGTCAACTGTTGCTCTAATTTATTCTCTGTACTCCCAGAGCCTTCAGGTCCTGGGTTATCCTGGCTATCCAGTAGGACCCTTGAATATATTGACTGGGTATATTTTGGTATTTTGTTGTATTTTAGTCATTTTGCTATATTTTGAAGGGGTAACCAGATTTATATGATCTATTGTAGGAGGACAACTAACCAACCTTTCACTGTTTTTCCCCACCGTGCTTTATACTGATATTTAAAAAAATGTTTGTTGGGGCCATGAGCAATAACAGGACTGAAGAGTGGTGTAGGACCTATACTGGGCCATTAATTAATATTGCATGATTTGACTTTTGTTTGCTGTGATTACTTTATTTTCATTTTTTTCCTATTTTCATTTGTTAATTTGCTGTGTAATGTTTAGTTTAGAGGCCTTAAAGCCTTCACCCCATAGCACAGATTTGCCCTTGGGCTTTGTCCCATTTTAAGGATCTTTACTTTGCAGTTAATTGTCTCACATTCTCCATGTATAAATGAGACACACTCCATAGTTAAACTTTGAACACCCATGTCTAATATTCGCTATCACCTATGAAAGATAAAGCACTAGGCCTACTGTGATGTATTGAGAAACATAATTGTTTATCAATGAAAGATAAATAAAGCACTAGGCCTACTGTGATGTATATTGAAACATAATTGTATATCACCATGTCAAGATAATTATGTCAATGTAGGAGTAAGTAAAAGTATCAATACTGCAATATTATGTATAAGATAATAATAATGTAAAAAAAAAAAACAAGCCCAAAGACGCTTGTAATAAGCAGACATGGCAACACTGCAGAGTGCAGACACTGCTCACTTTGACGCATATGCTGTTCTGTGGTCATATCCCTTATTAAACGGATATTTCACTTTCAAACATGTTTGGACTGACACTTGGTTCTGCTTCTTGTTAGGGGTTGGTGTTTTTTATTTAATTTTAGTTTTATTTAGTTTTAATTTGTTTCAATTTATTACATGATGAATTATAATTTATTAGAAAATACATATTAAATAATCTAGAATTAATTAATTCTAATCCACCCATTAGAAGGACAATATCAGTCACCAGAACCAAGGACATGTGTTCTCAATAAGTCTAACATGGTTAAAATGGAGTTTGAAGTTACAATGGGTTTATGTATGAGGGTGTCTAATAAAATGAATATCAAATATCTAAATACTGAATCAAGCGAATTAAAAACTGCCTGGGGTGAAACCCAAAAGCCTGAGTAGATGTTAAAATGACCCCAAACGTTTGAAGGTGAAATGTCACTTTACATTCATTCACAGTACTGTCCACAAGATGGCGCTGAGAGAATGAAATACAGTATATCAAGTCAGTTAGGACCACTGTGGAAACACTGCAGTTCATGTTTTCACTGCTCTTCCTTGGAGGACAAATCTTTTTAAGATGAGTGTTAAAATGTTTTCATCTACTGCTTCTATCGTTTTAGCGATTTTAACGTAGGCTACAAGTGGCTAAATATATATTTTTAGACACAATAAGCCCATTCCCAAGATGCACCGCAATCCTTCATGAGCAGATGTGACTTATGGGGGCTAGTAGTTGCTGTAAATGGTAATAGACTTCATATTGCCTTATATTTGGGCATGCCTGACATCAGTGACATGGAGCTCCATAGGCCTATTTGGGCATAAAAGAACAAAAGAACAAAGGAAGAGACTCGTACAGAAATCTCCATATATAGGCAAAAAACAAACTCAGACACAGAGACAGACGGGTACAATGGGTTTGGATAAATGGATGGGGCATTCCAACTTGCAGGCTGTCTAGTAATTATGATAACAGAATAGTCTCCTGTATTTGAAATTATATTTTCTATTCTATTACATTCAGGGAGGCAACAAAGGCCTGCCCCTCCCAAAAACAAATAAATAAGTCCTTAATAACCCCAGCTGACTGTACCACTTTCTCCTCTGTCTTATCAATATGTAGACACCTGTGTCTCTTTTTTGTCATGTAGACACCAGTCTCTTTCATGTCAATATGTAGACACCAGTGTCTCTTGTAATGTAGACACCAGTGTCTTAAGTTGAGATTCTGAATTCTTAACCGAGTCCTCATCTTGTAACCAATCCAGTGATGCAGGGCTTCATTTGATGGCCTTCCTGCACTGGCATTTGGCCTTTGTGCCCTCAAAAAATGGACAACACAAAAGGCCAAGTAGCCGTGCCCCTAAAATGACAAAGTTCCAGGCCTGATTACTTCATGCACACACGTAATGGATTATGACTGCAAAGCATTTCTCATAATCTCTGTAGAGGTCAATATGACATGTGGTCTATTATACAACAAATTGTCCCCAAAGGACAGTTTTTATTGAAGTATAGCAGTCCTGAGGTAACTGCAACCACAGACTCCTTTGTGTCTCTGATATGTGTCTGTCTGTATGGTAACGATTATGACCAGGAGCAGTGTAACTGAATCATCCATCTGTTATTCTGTTTACTTTCACAGAAACACACACACACACACACACACACACACACACACACACACACACACACACACACACACACACACACACACACACACACACACACACACACACACACACACACACACACTTTCACTGTCCTGTCCTGTCCTGTCCTGTCCTGTCCTGTCCTGTCCTGTCCTGTCCTGTCCTGTCTTGTCCTGTCCTTGTGGGGTGTGTGTGCGCGTGTGTGCGCGCACGGCGTGCACATTTATTGCTTTGTATTCTTGTCTGGGAACATGTTTTAATGACTTTTTATTTTCCTGGTGGCACTTTAGGAAATGACAACTTGTGGGCAATACAAAGTAATTACATTTCCTGTGTCTGGAACCAACAGAAATCTATTATTAATAATGAATATAGTTGCAGGCCCAGAAGATGTGATTCTCTGGCTTCCGTTTAAAAGGGGGAGGGGTGTTGCTCGTCTTTGTTTTACGGACAATAGCCGCCCACTAGATGCCCGCCATGGTTCAGCCATGAACAGTTTATCTGAAATGGAGCTGTATGCGGAGCTCGGGTGGCGCAGTGGAGAAGTCCCTGCCCACCATTACGGAGGTTGTGGGTTTGAATCCAGGGATGTCGAACCAAATTCTGGGCCCTGGGTACAAGGATTCACTACGGCCCCCCACAAATGTTTAGACTGGTAACGCATTATTTTGTGCTTTATTTATTGAAAAAATAGCAGATACAATCTCACAGCGCAGCACCGAGTGGGGACTGCGTGGAGTCCGAAGGTTCATTAGTCCGAAAGTAGTTAGGGTTACTGAGGTTAGGGTTAGAGTAAGGCATAGTATTCTTAACAGATTCGGACTAATGAACCTTCAGACTAATGAACCTTCTGACCAATGCCATGGCACCGCACCGAGTGCCGCGCTGCGAGCTTGTAGATTAAAGAACCACTGTTTTTTCTGATGTAGTAGTAGGCCTATATTGAAATTCTGAAATCTATGCTCTTGCCCTGTTTCGAATGGCCCTTACAGTAAGTATTATGCATTTGCATAACATTTCGGGGCCAGAGCGGAACCGATGAAATTCCGCATTCCCATCCGCAATAAGGGAATAATACCAGGCCAGGCTGCAGAGACAGTCTGGATAGCAGGCTCTCTGGTCCATCATGGCAGGACGTTGAATGTCAGAGAGGATTTGGAGACGGTCAGACGATCCCAACGGTGTCTGTCTGCTGGCTTCTTTGATAACAGCCTCTCCTTCACGCTGTCAGGCCTGGACTCATGCAGTCTCTCAACAGGCCCTGCTGCTGAAAAGCCTTCCACTAACGTCCATCTGGTCGTCAATTTGCTATGGAAATGTTTTTTTTGTGTGTGTGCATGTGTGAACCTAAACGTCATTTGATATGATATGATATACTCTTTGTCATTTACTGTAAAAAGTACTATAATAGTGTGTTGCCCCGTTAGGGCAACCACACTAATTAGTGAATAAATGTGAGGTCATCATGTATCTTTGTGCATAAAACATATCGTCGCTGTCGGGTGGAAACCTTGTATGTCCAAAACTGTTCGTTTTGTATTTATCATTTTAAAAATGATTTAAACTAGTGAAAACAGCCGATCTACAAGCCGCGAGGCGTTGTGTGCTTGTAGATCTGCTGTTTTCACTACTTTTGTGCGACTGCCTTGTATGATGAAGCAGGGCTTTACTTTGTGAAAAACGTACACATTTGAAACTTGGAGATACAAGGTTTCTGCCCGACAGTGACAATATTAAGCATAGAAATGCTGCACTGGGGCATGCATCTCAACTCAGATTACGTATTTCCATTATTTGACTCTATGTTTTTTCCCCCCCGTAAATGAATTCCCTACTCTTACTAGAAAAGTATCAACAATAGCAGTTTGGGGCGCCCGCTGGCCTACTGGTCCAGGTCCATACCACATAAGGCATTGCCACATAGGCATTGATGCCTGACGGCGTTGCCGGTTCGATTCCCGAACCGGCACGGCCTTTGCCACATGTCACTCCCCATCTTTCCCCCTACTTCCTGTCAGTCTACTGTCCTATCGAGTAAAGGCATAAAAGCTGAAAAAAAATATCTTCATAAAAAACAATAGCAGATCTACAAGCTCAAAATGTGTTATTATTCGATGTGTTTTGAGCGTGTAGATCTGCAATCCTTTTTGTGACATACGCTACGTTTTGGACATTATGAGCTTTCCACCCGACAGCAATGAAATGCAGGTATCATAGCTTACTTCCTCTTTAAATATGTTTGGACCTTATGTTTACTCTAGCCTATAGACCTACAACCTGTTGATTTTATGCTGTTTATTCATAATATATTATAGGATCCATCTTTGATGGATCTTTGAAATGTATCTTTTCACTTTCAATCCTTGCTCTCCCTCTCTCTGTCTCCCCTCCCTCATTTCCCCCCCTTTCCTGAAAACAATGAATGAACGATGGAGCTCGCACAAAAAAATAAATTTCACCCACTTCTTTACACCTGTAACCTAGGCTGTGTGACAATAAAGATGACTGATTTTGATTCAATGAGCAGTTGATTGGGAGGTTATTGAGGGAAGACTCATAGTTATAGCGATAGTTCACCCCAAAAAATAGTTTTTGTCGCATTCCTAAGCCAATAACTTGATGGCCAGCAGTGGTTCCCTATGGAAACACAAAGAATATCCTCAAATAATTAGCTTAGGAATGCAACAAAAAATATCCATGAATTCAAGTCTCCATGGGGTGAGTAATAGATAGGAAAAAAAGTCATTTAGGGGCTGAAGTATCCCTTTAATGGGCTGTCGAATATGATCCTGCAAGGCAGGCTAAACTTGTAGCCTAAATACTGAAGGAAGTCAAAATACCTAAAAATTGTACTCAAGTACAGTGCTTGAGTACATGTACTTAGTTACTTTACACCACTGCTGATTCCTATCAAGAGCACAGACATAAAAAGCTAGATACCTCGTCCACCGCTGCAGTTGATTGGAGCGACCTGTCCAACTTGATAGGCAGAAAAGCGGAAGTGTCGAGGGCAGTTCCAGTTTAATCCAGTCCCACCTGTTGCGCGACGCAGCTGTTTTTAAGAGCTGCGTACGAAAAGACCCGCACTCGCCTCTGATTTGCCTACCGACCTTCCGTGTCTGTTACGCACACGGAAGAATTCCAAGCCTGTCAATCAAAAATGCCTATCAATGCGAGACGGGTACCAGAGAGCCGGAAGAGCCGTCTACCTTTTTATGTCTGTGATCAAGAGGGCTCAAGGCCGCGAGAACAAGGCTGGCCAGGTGATTTTATGAGGTGCCAATCAAGGTCAGGTGTTGCTTATTGACGGGAGAGTCAACATTCTTCAGGCCAAGGACCCCTTGTGATACGAAGACGAAGCATAGATAATATTGTGTCAAATTGTTTTGCATATTAAACCAGGCCTTGGTCCCTCCGACTTCTGATTTTTCTTTTACTTTTTACAATGTCTATTCTGTCACACAGCTGGTTGGTATTATGTGTTGTAGTCTTGCTTAGAATTGTCAAGTTGATTGATCTTAGAAACTACTTCTACCAGATACGTGAATGTTGTGATCCAGTCATGATCACTGAAATGTGCAGCCAGCTCTGCACGTTTTAGAGCAGGGATCTTCAACGTTTTCAGGCCAAGGACTCCTAGTTGAAATTGGCCTCGGAAACCCAGACTTCTTTAGGCGATCAGAAGAAAAAGAAGCCTGGGCGATCGCGTTATGATCACTGTTGTAGGAAGTGTAGAATTTCCCTAACCAATCAGAGTGCAGAGAGAACGTCACACCGAATGTGTTGATGTCATGACGCAGCAGTGTTCTCTGCGCTGAGCAGAGGGGGGAGGGGGGAGGAGAACACATGCTATTGGCCAGAGACTCGCGGAGAGACTCACCGCGCCCGACCCATCTGCCTACACAAACAGGTCCGCGTTAGGTTAGAGTGAGTTGAAATAGAGATGAAGCAGGGACCCCCACAACCCATAGATTTCATATATGTAGCCCCTAGAGGGAGACATAGGAAAGTGATGTCATAAGTGACATAGGTATTTAAGGGCTTTCTAGACAGGCTGCCAACAGGGCAGCTAACATCTGTGGGTCCTCAACACTGCCAGTAGTGTTTGTCGTGTGGGGGGGGGAGTTTGAATACTGACCATGACTTGGTCTGGTGCTGTGCATTGATGTTATCGTGGCTGTTGTGTCCACAATTGTTTGGGGTGTGGCTCTACCCTCCCCATATGGTGTAGGCATTTAGACAGGAGAAATGTGAGTATTTTACTATGTATGTGCAGAGGTGAACAACAAAATGGGTTGCTATATTTTCTGTAAGATATGATTTATGTAGCATTGTCTAACCTGTGTATTTATGTCATTGCTCTAAGGGATACAGGTGGAACCAGGAGGTTCTGGTGCTGCTTGGTGTGTAACCATGAGATGTGTTGAGCTGTGTTAAAGGGCTATCGGGTAAATAATTTAATAGATGCTGCATAACTGTATTGCCTGGCATGAGTTGTATAGGGTATTTTGAATTATACTGTGTTGATATGTTACATGCTGTGTGCTTATGAATTATGTGCTCTTTTCATTGTCCTAGGCCTTATGTGGAACAAGCAGCATATGTAGGACCGCTGTTCCTTTCCCTTAATTGTTTGTTTTGTTTAATTGATTTGAATTGTTAGCCAGTCTCCCCATTTCCCCATTGTGTCTCAACAACACTTTTAATAACTTTTACCTATATTCTAGTATCCTTCTTTTCTAAATAAATAATTGTTATATTTGTACCATATCCTTGATCCTGTCTTGTATTGTTAGGGCGGGTAACATTATGGCGTTGTCGGCAGGATATGGTACATACAGTGTTTTGAGACCAATGATAGTGTGGGAGATGGTTTTAGGTTTTTGTTTGTTTTGAATAACTGGTTGTGAAAGGGAAAGGAACAGCGGTTGAAGAGGACCACGCCTGCGGAGGAAAAGTTTGCCTGCCTGCCTGATCAACTACCACTGCACCCAAACCAGTAATGGCACACAAGGAGGAACTGGCGAGGCTCCGGAATGAGCTAGATCAGCTGAAAGGAGAAAATGAAAGACTTAAGGATCCATCTAGTCAAGGTAATGGGGTGGGCAGTAATGGTTATGACCAACAAAGGGAAGTGGTCTCCATCCCATGTGAACAAAAGTGCCCCTACTTCTGTGGGGAACCTGGTGCTCCATCTGTTGAGGACTGGTTTGAAGAAGTAGACAGATGTACAAGGGGTTATATGTCGGTGGACAAGGCACAGTTTATGTTCGATCACCTGAAGGGGAATGCTCGATTGGAAATAAAATACAGGTCAAGTGAAGTGCGGGAAGATCCCGGGTTAATGATTAATGTACTGATAGACTTGTATTCTTGTTCACATTCCTATGTCGTGTTACTACAGCAATTCTTTAACCGCAGACAGATGGCGAATGAGTCATTGCAAGCTTTTTCATTGGGACTGTTATTTATAATGGACAAGATACAAATGCGTAACCCTACTGCTATGTCTACTCCTGCTACTGTGTTAAGGGACCAGTTTTGTGAAGGGGTGCATGACCATATACTCCGCAGAGAGCTGAAAAGACTGGTACGACTTACTCCTATGATGTCACTCTTCGACTTGCGAAGGGAGGCCATGTGTTGGGTGATGGAGGGACAGCCACAAAGGGATGGGTATAATTGCTGCAGACCCAAGCCTCATGAAACACCGGTCAGGGCAGCAAGTGAGAGGCCCACTTTGAATCAAGTTGAGATTGTGAGACTCAAGGACATGGTAAGAAAGCAGCAGGCCCAATTTGATATGATTTTTAAAACCTTAGAAAAACAGAGTGTGTACACAGGTAGGGTGCATAGACCGGGGCAAGTTAACAGGGTCTCTTCAGAGAAGCAGCCCTTTAGTTTTCAGTGTCACCAGTCAGAACATGTAGCTTACCGGTGTGACACTTATGACCAAGGTAGCCAAGCTACACCAGACTGTGACCCTGTGCCCAAAGTTGTGAACCAGTGTTGTCGAGACCTGGAGTACCAGTTGTCACTGACCAAGGTCGAGAAGCCTTCCCTGCAGGTGGAAGCCCATGCACGGAAGAAAAGCAGACATGAGCAGCAGAGGAGAGGGGGCTGGCTGGAGAGTGAGGCGTCGGAGCTGAGCTACTGCGACAAGGAGACGATCAGTATGACTCCGATGCTCAAAGAGATGGACATCAAGCTCTCATCTGACCGGGTGAGCAGGCCCGAGGGCCGGGGAGAGACTGGTGACCAGAAGCGAGCTGACCCGGGAGATCTACGGCGACAAGTGCACCTTCTGGAGCAGTGCAACACTACCTATAGGCAGCGCATGGGTGAGTTGGAGGCTGAGCTATGCAAGCATGCTGCAGAGGCCAGGAAAGCTGAAAAGTGGCGGTTAAAGTTTAAGAACCTTTATGATCAGCACCGCATTCTAGTTGAGGAGAAAGAACATTGGGTCTCAGAGAGAGTGACAACCCAGGCGACCAATGATGAGCTGAGACGAGACCAACAGCAGGTGTCAGAGCTACAAGCCCAGGTGGAGGAGCTCCAGAAGGCTCTGCAGGCCAAGCACAGCAATATGGACGATGCCCTCTCATTTCTTTTGAAGAAAACATTGGAGGGGCACTTGGAGAAGCAGGCCAAGAGCTTCCAGGAGGAGGAAGGCCCTGATGACCTCCTATGCAAAGCAGATGGCCCTCGAATACTGATAATCTCCCCAGGGCAGTGGAAGCAAGAGTGCCACCACTTGCATAGTAAGAGTATGACCATGGGGAGGCCTTGTAGAAGTGGGTAATTAAACAGTAATAATAGTCTTCATTTGGTAGTGAATCGTCGGGACGACGATTCATTTTTGAGGGGGGTAGAATGTAGCCCCTAGAGGGAGACATAGGAAAGTGATGTCATAAGTGACATAGGTATTTAAGGGCTTTCTAGACAGGCTGCCAACAGGGCAGCTAACATCTGTGGGTCCTCAACACTGCCAGTAGTGTTTGTCGTGTGGGGGGGGAGTTTGAATACTGACCATGACTTGGTCTGGTGCTGTGCATTGATGTTATCGTGGCTGTTGTGTCCACAATTGTTTGGGGTGTGGCTCTACCCTCCCCATATGGTGTAGGCATTTAGACAGGAGAAATGTGAGTATTTTATTATGTATGTGCAGAGGTGAACAACAAAATGGGTTGCTATATTTTCTGTAAGATATGATTTATGTAGCATTGTCTAACCTGTGTATTTATGTCATTGCTCTAAGGGATACAGGTGGAACCAGGAGGTTCTGGTGCTGCTTGGTGTGTAACCATGAGATGTGTTGAGCTGTGTTAAAGGGCTATCGGGTAAATAATTTAATAGATGCTGCATAACTGTATTGCCTGGCATGAGTTGTATAGGGTATTTTGAATTATACTGTGTTGATATGTTACATGCTGTGTGCTTATGAATTATGTGCTCTTTTCATTGTCCTAGGCCTTATGTGGAACAAGCAGCATATGTAGGACCGCTGTTCCTTTCCCTTAATTGTTTGTTTTGTTTAATTGATTTGAATTGTTAGCCAGTCTCCCCATTTCCCCATTGTGTCTCAACAACACTTTTAATAACTTTTACCTATATTCTAGTATCCTTCTTTTCTAAATAAATAATTGTTATATTTGTACCATATCCTTGATCCTGTCTTGTATTGTTAGGGCGGGTAACATATAGTTTCATTGTTTGACGTCACAATCATCAGTGTATTTTGGATTCATGTCAATTTGTGTTTTCAGATATTCACTTGAACCGTCAATACTTAATAAACTTGACCTTGCACTCTGTACACCCTTTTCTCCTCTACACCAAACCTCTTTGCCGAAAATAGCACTATAGCACTGCGAGGCGTTGTGAGCTTGTAGATCTGCTATTTTTGGCTAAAGTTCTCAGGATATGGACACTATAGGGTTCAAGTGCAGGCATATAAAAAAGGAGAAAAAGATGTCTATTACAAGATTTGGAGGACCCCCTGTAGTAACTCTGAGGACCCCCTAGGGGTCCCGGACCCCCCATTGAAGACACTTGTTTTAGAGAATAGATGTGCAGGGGTGTTTCTAGGCAACCCCCCTACAATAATGAAATAAAAATAACAGTATCTAGCACTGAGCGGTCTGTACCATCAAGGGGAAATTTAGAAAGAACAAAGACGAGGAAGAAATTAGTAGCTACTGAATAGGTGTGTTTTAATGGACACTTTTCTGTCTGTGTCTGGTTTTCCTGATTGCTTCTAAAAGTTCAAAGCCATTAGTGGGCAATTTAAAAAAAGACAAAAGACATATGATGACAAGATGACAAAAACTGCAGAGGTGGCCTTGGAGATAATAATACACATTTACAGGGTTAAAATTGCTCCTCATATTCCATCCCTCTCAGCTTCCCTACCATCTCATTAAAAAGAAATGTGTTGGATATTTTCAGACAGATTTACATATGAATCTATACATAAAAACGTTACTATCAAACAGTAACTTGGAAGCCCCCCGCCCCGGCAATGATTATGAGGACCCCTAGGGGGTTTATTACCCATGATGTAAGTTGTAAGGCATTGATAAGCGTTTTAAAACATACCAATATGCATGCTAATTAGAAACTAATTAATGGTGGATACGTGACGTTACCCATACTTTTGTTCGTGTACTTAATTATGTCCTGTTGTAAAAGTTCTTTGGACTCGATTTGAATGTGCTTAAAGGGGCCACACCATGCTTTTAAAAATATATATTTTATATAAATATTTGTCCATAATACGGTTTTATGCAGGTTTTAGCCTAAACAACCACTCAGATATTGACATTTCATGTTCTGTCTGTCTCTAATTCCAAGCCATTTCAGATGCAATACCAAAATGCCCTTTGTTGGCAACAGGGCGCTGTCTTTGTAGCCTGGCCAGCCAGCCTCATACTTGTGTGCATTCACTCACTTCCTACAATATAAGTCTGGACTTTGGGCTATAGGCAGCTTGAAAAGTGGGCGGGAGTAGGCCTACTTGCCTTGACAGACAGACTCCTTTAACCAATCAGCGTAGCAAAACATATCTCAGCCAGTTGGAAGAACGGCAAACTCCGCTAGCGCATACTCCTGTTCCTTTTTAATTGTTGTAATTGATTCCAACTCTGGAATAACTTCACTTATTGCTATCGGATCGTATCGCTATCGGATTGGTATTGATTCTGCCATGTCAGTAATCAGATCGAAAGTGAAAAATCCAGATCGCAGCATCTCTAAAATGTACTTAAAGTCAGGGTTCGAGTTATGCGGGGGCCAGTGGGAGCTTAGCTCCCATAGTTAAAGTCTGGGACCCCATAGTCAACAACCCCCTTTGGGGTCTCTTTTTTTCTAAGTGTGTTTTTTTTTTTTTTTTCTCGTTTTATTTTTATTTTTTATGTTCCATTGGAAGAATTTATATTATTTATGTTAACTAGATATACTAAATAAACATGTTAGACAGTAAGACTGAACAATGACATCACACCGTTTAATCCTACTATTAATTTTATTATTATAAATCAGGCGCATTTAATGTGGGGTGTGAGTCTTCCTTTACCGTCCGGGTTATAACACACTCGCTGCAATGGTTCCTACCTTTCCCCCAGCTGGATGCAGACCTACCCAGCTGCGTGGTCTCGCCATGGCCTGGGCATAGGCTAAGCTAGGAACCACTGCATCGAGTCTTTGCACTTCTAGCCACGGCCCGGACGGCAAAGGAAGGCGGACACGCCGGAGAGCAACAAAACAACCAAACAAAACAACGCTGTCTTAGCAAGACCATACCCGAGGGAAGTAGGGGTGCTGGGGGTGCGGCCGCACCCCCTCCCCCACGTCCCACCGCACCCCCTAAAGGGGGGTTGGGGGGAAAATATTGCCGATCGGCAAGTAGAGGCTCTGACATCAGTGGCGTGAAGTAGGAGCTATTGGCTACTTCTATTTCCAGTACAATTTCAAAATAAACATGTGTTGAATGATCGATTGTATAGACAAAAAAAAAAAAGAAAGGCTCTTGTTTTGAAATGTGCTTCTGGGCACTGTTCAGAGAGGAAATGGCTTTCAAAGGACTTCCCTTTTAACTTGTCTGAACGTCTGTCTCTCCGTGCGTAACTGATGCGTCATGGACTCGGTGGATTATAACAATACGGCCATAAAGGAATATACAGAACACCAAGACAACACAACCTAGGCTATGAAGACATTAAACATCGCCCTCTGCTAGCCCTGGCGTCCTCACTGGTGAGTCGTGGGCTCGTGGCTATAGACTTGTAATGATGAATGAATGCTATGTTATGCTGCTGTGCTGCCTGGCTAGGCTAACGTTTGGGCTAGCTAGTGGCTAATGGCTATGGTGTACCAGAACCATCGCCAATGAAGCCTGGGTTTCCGAGGCTAGCTGTTTCCTAACACTGGGGTCTGGACCGATGTGGCAGACACGTTGTATGGGTCACAACGCACTGAACACAGTGCGAAGCAACTCGTTGTGAGCTTGTACATCTGCTATTTTCACTACTTGTTTGGTACAAGGTAGTAATGTCTCTTGGTTCACGGGCTAAAAAGTTTGGGAACCATCATACTTGCTGTTGTAGACAGGTTCACGGGCTAAAATGTTTGCTTGCTGTTGTAGACAGTGGTGTAAAGTAACTAAGTAGATTAACTGAAAAGCTCTGGGAACTGAATGATTTTATGAAACTGGCACTTGTTGTCTGACTGTTGGTACCAAGAAATCCAGACTATATACCGAAAAGTACCTGATTTAATATGATTTAATATAGGAAAATACTCGTTTTAGCCGACTTTATACCCGAAAAATAGGGCCCCCATAACTATGGGGGCCACCCCCATAACTATGGGGGCCCTATTTTTCGGCGGCGACCTTCGGCGCCGCTAGAGGGACCCCATAGCTCTCGGAGTATAACTCGAACTCTGCTTAAAGTACTAAAAGTAAAAGTACTCATTATGCAGAATGTCCCATTTTGCAAGTTCAAAATCTTTTGAAAATAGATCTACAAGCTCACAATGTGTCACATTGCGATGCATTATGAGCTTGTAGATTATGGCTGAAATATCTATGCGGCTGAAGTGGTTAATAGTAATACTAATCAACCAGCTCGGAGCCTGGGAGGTCGGGGTTCGATCCCCGGCCGGATCATACCAAAGACTCATTGGGACCAAATGGGACCCACCCAGTGCCTCCCTGCTTGGCCTCAGCATCAAGGGTTGGATTGAGGGAAAGTCCCTGCAACATAGTGTCATGTCCAGGGGGTGTACTTGTACATCAAGCTGCTCACGCTACAGAAACAGGAGAGGCTCCTGCCCTATATGGGCCTCATGGCTCGGAAAAAAGAAGGAAAAAATCAACTAATGCAATATTGATATTCACTTAAGTGAATGATTATTAGTACAGATGGGGCTTACATGGTCGTGTCATACGAGATACGACCGTCCAGGCCCGGCGGCGCGAGGGTGCAAATGGGGGCCGGGCCCCCTCACGCAGACCACCTTGCCCCTCCCCTGCGCATCACTGAAACCGGTTTGACCGAGTTGCAAATACTCGAAAACAAAGGCGACTTGCTTGAAACATACATTCGCATAATGGTCGCAACCTTAAGCTCACGGACGCCCCCCTAAGCCATTGAGTCCTCCTGCCGCCGGGCCTGCGACCATCATGTTTCAGGGCTAGGTCTTACATTGCTCCTGTTATCAAAGCAATTTCTGTATTCCATACTTTTTGCTCGAATTGTACCCATCATTTTGTGACCACCCCCCCCCGCATTAGCGTTGCCTTACTCATAAAGACTGTCTGCGTCCGTGCTTGGGCGGCGGTGGACTCTCCAGGCTCAGGAAAACTGTCTATACTTGAGTAGCCTACTTTACACCACTGCTGAAGTGCTGAGTCTTGCTGATTCCTATTACCCCTTGACAAGAGGGCTCAAGGCCAACGACAAGGCTGGCCGGCCAGGTTATTTAATGGAGGTGCCAATCAATTAAGGTCAGGTGTTTCTGATTGACGGGAGAGACAAAAGCACTGTGCTGCATGTGTTCCAAGTTCCAACTACATTTTGTGGACTGTATTTTTGCTTTAATATTTGTATTTGTATTGTTTGTATTAAATCACAAAGAAAGACAGGCATTTTGGTTGAAGAAAATAAACATGAACTGCATGGAACTTTGGACATCCTTGGACTTTCTTTGTCACTATGCTATTTACGAAAACGTTTTCAAAAGATTAAGCATTATTTGGATGACACATCCTCTTGCATAATTTTGGATTCAGAACTTTTACAGCAGAGTATGTTTTATTGTGATGAGTTCCCACAACTTCCCAGTGCATGGTTCCCAAACTTTTCAGAAAATAGCAGATCTACAAGCTCATAATGCGTCATAAGAAATATGCAGGAAACAAAAAATGAAGGGACCCACACAAGCTATATACTTCTCCCACCATTGACACCAGGGGGCGCCAATGGGTCCTCCACTGCTCTCGGCTGGGTCTCTCTCTCTCTCTCTCTCTCTCTCTCTCTCTCTCTCTCTCTCTCTCTCTCTCTCTCTCTCTCTCTCTCCCGCTCCCTCTCTCTCTCTCCCCCTCTCCCTCCCTCCCATCCACACTGCTATATTCCACACAGGAGCATCTTCTCTTCTCAGCCGGTGGAGGTGGAGAGCGACCAGCCAGCCCAGCATCCTTTGTTTTCATAATAGCCACCTGTATCGTGGACATCAGCCAGACATTCAGACACAGACAGATCCTAATGGAACGTCCGATCTCTCAATCAATGGAGTAATATCCCCCCTTTCCCCCTCCTCCCGGACGTGTGTTGTTATCTTTTTGCATCATTGGATGGACATCTAAGTTGTGATGATGACGCCTGCTGCTCTCAGAATCTGGGATTGGTAACAACAACATCCTCCTGCAGCGCTGGTGACCACACCGCTCGCCCCCCCAAAAAACTCGGAAAAACTCGCACGAATTGTCGCCCAAAGCTTTGGTCCCCCTCGCCCCAGAGCTGCGGTCCTGGTCGCCCGTCTGGACCCGTGGCTTAGACAGGTCTCTTTCGCATGTGATTGAAACAAGCGGGGATACAAAAACATGGACTAATTTTGTTTCTACGTTCACCATGGGAATATCACGGCTATTTCTGCTCTTCAGTTTATTTGGCGTTGCCTCAGGTAGGTTTAGGACGCGTTTTGCTTTGCCATTGATCATAAAATATAGATTGTTTTGCAGTGAATAGTCTACAGTATATAGTCTAGTAGCCTACAACAAAATACATACACACATTTCGTGACTGGTTTATGCTGTAGGCTACAGTATTTTTAAGCCTACATTGAGGCATTTGCCCTAGTAGCCTACATCATTGGTTCTCAAAGTGGGGTCCGGGGAGCCCCAGGGGTCCTTGAGGGAGTTCCATGGGGTCCCCAGCCAAATCATAGATAGGAACCAAATGGACCCTTATTGGTCTGTAACTCAGGGTCCATTTGGGTCCATTTGTACATATACATTGGGGTCCCAGAGATAGAATTGCCTAATGCATGTCAAACTGGGGGTCCTTGAAATTAAAATGGTTGGGAATCAGTGCTAGAACCTTAAAACATCTAATCTTATAGTTATAGCCAGGCAGGGATCCCCTGGGATATCTTTTTTAAATGGGGGTCCGCGGGTGGGCTGATAAGTGTCAGTTTGGGGGTCCTTCCTTGACATGAAAAAGTTAGAACCAGTGGCCTAATTGTATTTTTATTTTTGTATTTGTTATTTTTTAACAAGGTATCAAGACCTGACTAAATTAATGTTTGTGTGTTCTTGTGAAAAAGTTTCGGGCTTCGGGGTTGACCCTGCTCTGCGCATCAGCGTGTTCGACGAACTGGCGGTTGGAGATGAAGGCTTTGATGGAGTTGCACAGGTCCAGGGCTTCCACAGCGAGTCCAGGGCGTTCCACTTCCAAGGTAAGAAGGCTACAGTAAAAAAAAAGCTGATTTAAGACATGTAGGTCTATATGCCTTTGTAGATCAGCTTATTTTCAGTGCAGTCCATCCATGGCAGTGACATATTTGCACTGAAAATAACTGATCTACAAACAAAGCTGTGAGCTTAGATGATCGTCTATTTTCAGTGTGTGACACTGACATGCAAGTCCTTCAACACAACCTGCTTTGCACTGCCTTGCACTTGCACTTGACTTGAGATCATGCATTCTTGCTGGTCTAAGTTGAAATGACAGTCTATGAAAAGATTAATAGGATATAGGCTATTACTGTAATATTAGCATACACACCTGGTCACTTTATCAAACTATGTCCTCTTGGAATGTTTCGGCTAAATTGACAGACAGTTCCAGCAAGTAGGCTATAGGCTATACATGGGGATGTTTGTTTCTTTATTGACTGAATTCCTCACAAGGTTAATGTGATCGTGTCAGATGATTCCTTCTTTTGGGAGCATGAGGTCATAAATAGTTGAATCTTATGTTATCCTCTGTCCTTATAACACAATGGTTCTTCTCTAACATTTTCATGTGAAGAAAGGTCTGTCCCCCCGAATTAATGTTTTTGGACACGGACACCATATCAGTTGTGTTAGTCTGTTTTAAAAAAAAAAAATCTGTCACAATATTTCAACTAGATTGGCTATTTTCGAATAGCACCAACTATGAAATAAGGTGACATTAAGTGGTTTTAAACAGATTTTTCCAGGCGAGCCCCCTGGAAGTTGAACGGCGGACCCCTCAAGCCAGGACCCCATAGGCAGGGTGTGTTTAAAGAGGCTGTTGTTGCAGAATGGATCTGCTATTGTTTAGAGTAGACTGAGGCTGAGCTCCGGGGGGGTCACGGAACGCCACCTGCCCCAAACAATGGGGGAATGTCTGGGTCCCCCCCATGGGAAAGTGAGGGAGTGGGTGCAGTGGAGAGGAGGAGGGGGGCAAATGGGGCTTGGAATCAGTGGTAGGGATGGGACGATATGAACATTTCATATCATGGTTATTGTGACCAAAGAAATCGTGATTTACGATATTATCGCGATAATCAAAATATCCCCAACATCCATTATCCTGGGTCGGAACATTTGCCCAAAAATAGCAGATCTACAAGCTCACAACGTGTCGCAACGTGAGCTTGTAGATCGGATATTTTTCGGCAAAGAGATTTGGTAGAGAGTGGGGGGAAAAAGACTGTATCAAGTACGTAGATTATTAAGTACGTTTTACCAATAGAGAGTTTAAATGGCACCGGATATGCAGCTCGGCAAATAAAAAGTGAATTGATCCCAGTGCATGACGGAGGACGATTTCACGATCATTTAAATCTCCACGATACGATTATCGTGAGTGTATTTTATCAGGATAAACGATAATATCGCTTATCGTCCCATCCCTAATCAGTGGTGCAAAGTAACCAAGTTCATTATTAAGAACAATTTGGGAATACTTTTAATTTACGGGAGTATGTCCAATTTCCAATACTTTCGCTTCTGCTGCACTACATCTCAGATGCACATATTGTACTTTTTACTCCACTACAATTATTTGAAAAAACCCCACTTCAGCCCTATTTAAACTTATTTGAAATTAGCCGATCTACCTGCTCACATCGCGTTATACATTTTATACATAATGGTACCTTGTGAAACGGGACATTGTGCATAATGAGTTCTTTTACTTTTGGTACTTGAAGTATATTTTGATGCCAATACTTTTGTACTTTCAATTTAGATCTCTGTACTTTCACTTGTATCTTGTATTGCAGTATTGATACTTTTACTCAAGTAAAACATGTGAATACTTTCTCCACCACTGGGGATAAATGGGGGCAAGCATGCTTGGAATGATAGAAATAAAAGAGAAGTAAAATCACTTTAGAGGGGCCGTATTTATACAGCCCTTTGGTTCACTCTGACCCGGCCCGTGTAGGGTTAATGGCAAATTACAAAATAAACACATTTTCAAATGTTACCTCATGCATGGACTGCCTTACCTTACCCATCAAAAATGGCTCAAGGGGCTAAAGACTAAAGTCGGAGCCGGAGGTAAAGCTGTGTGATTAGCTTGCGGGGAGCACATCTTGCGGAGAGCACTGCCTTTTGGCCCGGCCCCCCAATGGAAAACTACCCTACTCTAGATAGTGATGGTTATGCTTTAATGCAGGGGTCTTCAACGTTTTCAGGCCAAGGACCCCTTAGTTGAGAGAGAGATGAAGCAGGGACCCCCAGATTCCATATAGTTTCATTGTTTGAAAGCACAATCATCAGTGTATTTTGGATTCTTGTCAATTTGTGTTTTCAGATATTTAACCTCTTGAACCGTCAATACTTAATAAACTTGAACTTTCATTCTGTACTTAGTCTGCTCTTTTCCCCCTCTACACCAAAGCTCTTTGCCAAAAATACAATCTCACAACGCCGATCTAAAATCTCTGTGAGCTTGTAGATCAGCTTTTTTTGGCTAAAGTTCACGGAATATGGATATGGATATATAATTATATAATATAAAAAAGGAGAAAAAAACGTTATCACACAAAGATTTGGAGGACCCCCTGCAGTAACTCTGAGGACCCCCTAAGGGTCCCGGACCCCCGTTGAAGACCCCTGCTTTAATGTACAGTAGATGATATCATAGGGAGAAGTACAATAACACTCAAGTTGGTGGTACGGTAGTTCTGCCAAGAGCCACATGGGATCAGACCATCTATCTACGTATCTTCTATCTATCTATAAATGAGACAAATCTATGTCTGTCTGTGTGCGTGTCTGTGTTTACGTCATCCAATACAAATAATACAGAGTGACATCATCAATGGGGTGATGACGTCACCATCATCACCATCAACAGCCAATGAGGGACCAGCGTTCTTGGTGATGTCACCATCACCATCAACAAGTGCGGCCGCCTGATATAAATTACACTCTATTAAGTAGTGTTTATGCCATGGGCCCGTAGCCAGAGAGGGGGGGAAAGGGTGACATCATAACAGTGAGGCATAAGGGCCACAAGAACCGTCTATGCCTGTAGCAAATCAGATGGGCATAAACGGGAATATGTCCGATACGCTTGAGGATTGGTGGCCAACCAAACTATAAATGGGCCAATTTCCATGATTTAACTTTCATGTGACATGTGAAAACGGGCCCAAACCTCTGTTTCTTTTTCCAATGAAAAGACGTGTTGAAAAGTGACAGACTTATTCAGAGATCTCCATGTAGGGGCATAAAAGGGACACGTATCATGTATGATCGTTGCCAAATGTCCAACTCGTTGTCGTGTGGCCATGCTCTTGTCTCTGGTCCCACTTGGAAGAGGCCGGCCTCTGAAGGTGGTCTGTACAGGGGACAGGTGGTGACTAATATTTTGTGTTCTGCGGTTTGCTCGGGCTCACCACTCTCAGTCTGCCAGGCCCCACTTAGCCTTTGTTGGTGTCATTCATACTATTGGCAGCATTCTGGGAAATGAAGTTATGTCAAAGTCAGAGTTGTCAGAGTTTTTTGTGTCCATTCTTATGCCAGTGAAAGCTCTTCCTGACAGCGCCTGATTACGGTCCTGATAGGGCTTGATATCAACCCCTGTGTCGGGGCCAGGGGGTGGAGATTGGCTACCGTCAGGCATCAGCATGCCAAAAGTTGCCGCAGACTACGGCGAGACACACAGGACCAGGCAGTTTAAAGTCCTAGAACTAAGAGAACTAGTAGCGATGCTCACTTCCTTAACCCATTAAGACCTGAAAAATACCAAAAAAATGTATGTGGTGCTCAAAGTTTTTAATGTCAAGGACCCTTAGAATTATATGTATTTGATTACGGACCCCCATCTCAAAATATTTTGTTCCAGGGACCCTCCAGAAGCAAAGATTTGAGTTAAAAATATTTGCTTTAAAAGAATATATATATATATATATATATATATATATATATATATATATATATATATATTATATATACATATATATATTTTTTTTCTTCTTTTTTTTCAATAGTGAAAGTATAAAGAATGGTTACGTGACATAGATGCATTCCCGGTCCAAAATGACTTTTTTTCTATGGATTAGTCACGTCTTGGAGACTTGAGTTTAATGATATGTTTTTGTATGTGTTGCATTCCTAAGACAAAACAATTGATCTTAGTAAATTTACCCACATTGATTCTGGATGGGGACCCAAATAAGCCCCTGGATGGGGACCCAAATGCATCGGCCTGGATGGGGACCCAAATAAGCCCCTGGAAGGGGATCCAAATGCATTTGGGTTAGAATCAATGGGGGTATTTACACCCACTGATTCTCACCCAAATGCATTTGGGTCCCCATCCAGGGCCTTGTATTTGGGTCCCCATTCAAGCCCATGCATTTGGGTCCCCATTCAATTCAATCAATGGGGGTAACTTTATTATAATAATTATTTTTGTCTTAGGAATGCGACAAATACAAAAAGATATTATTGAACGTGTCTAATCGATAGAAAAATAGTCATTTTGGGGGTGAACTACTCCTTTAATGGGTAAACTAAAAAAAACTAAAACAAAAAACAAAGAAGAGCTCACGTCTCATGGCAGATTAGATCTCACCATGGAAGTGACTGCTCTGTATCGGAAGACACAGAGGTGCTCGGGAAAAAACACCGCCTCACCACTATCTTCTAATCTCCTCCAGTCAGGACTCAGGAGGAAGCTGAGGCAGCAGCATGACTGCATGAAGATGATGATGCTACTCCTGTGTGTGTGTGTGTGTGTGTGTGTGTGTGTGTGTGTGTGTGTGTGTGTGTGTGTGTGTGTGTGTGTGTGTGTGTGTACCGTGAAGGCAGCTTATTATTTCAGTGCTTCTTAGACCTTTTAATGCCAAGGACCCCGAGACTGATATAAGGTCAGGGACCCCAAGTTTTTTAACTTAAATTGTCTAGGGTTAGGTCTGCCTAATGTAATGTCCTGGAATATTATTCCACTTAGTGCATGGAAGTGAAATGCTGCTTCTCCATTTTTGGTCTAACTGTGGGAACAACTAGTTGAACTTTTCTGGCCGTGACCACCCCCAAAATAACTAGTAAGACTCCCTAAATCAGGAGATAAGCGACCGTCAGGTCGCATACACAAACTTTGGTAGGCAATGGTAGGCAATCAGGAGGGAATATGGGAAATGGGACAGATCCATGTTGATGACATGACTGGTAGGGATGGGTACCGAAATTCGGTACCGGGACAGAACCGATAAGGACATGACGGTTCCTGGGTACCCAAAAATAATATTTACTTTCGGTACTGCTTATCGGTTCCTAGGCGCACCAGTAAAAAAAAAGACGTGCTATCCGTTCAAAAAAGGCTTCATTACATTACATTATATTCATCTTCAAAGACGTATTTGACTATCTGTCAGGACCCGGTTACCAAGGCTAAACTAACGTGAGTTACGTGACAACGTGTATTCCTCCAAACACACACAGACACACAAGAGCACACACAATCGGGGGACAACTGCGCTGCCACTCAGTCAACAAGTGGCAGCGATGCTAACAACATTAGCAGCTCAGCCACCAGTACAGCTCAGCCCTGCACAGCCACAGAGAGACGTGAGATGGAGACGAAATGTTTATGTCTGCGTGGCATTCATCTCAAAGACTGCGCGGCAACAGTGCTTGTGTTGCGGACCCCGTGTGTCTCTCTGCCTGGGTTAGGGTGCGTCTGCGACTGTCACTGCTCGCTCGCTCGCCAAGCTGTGTTCTATTGTCAAATCTAAGCTGGAAAATCTAACACATCCGGTGGCCGATCTCTTCAGAATAAGATATGTTGCGCTAGCAGCAATAAGACTTCCAGATGGTGGTCGATTTCGTAATGCAATTAAACTTCCAGACGGTGGTCGACTTCTTAATCTCTTCAGAATAAGAGTATCGCTGAAGACATTGAAATATGTTTTCATTTGCATAATTCATTAAAACTGTAAATTAAACATTAAAATGTAATTAAAAATTGCTGTTTTTAATTATTCATTAAAACTGTAAATTAAAAATAAAAATTAAATTAAAAAAAAAAGAAATTGTGTAAAAACCGTTTGGAACCGAAGCCGATAAGCAGAACCGGAACCGGAATCGTAAAAATCCAAACGATACCCATCCCTAATGACTGTACTGTGTACCGCTTTGTGTGATTTTAGGGCAAAATCTGTTGGAGCAGAGTCCAAAAATGTGTCTTGCAAGAATCGGCCTCATGGTGGCGCTAGAAGAGGGCCATGTGAGAAATGAGGGGTGGTTGTGGTTTGGCAGCCAAGGAGTGTGTGTGCAAAGTTTGGCAAAGTATGAACCATTGACACACTGTCAGGCTACACTGAGCCTATGTGGTATGCGCCTGGACCGGTAGGCCAGAGGGCGCCCCATGAGGCATTCCACAGCTATTGTGAAAATAGCAGATCTTCAAGCTTTTTTTGAGCGGTGCTAACCGCTCCTATAGACCGCTTTTTTACCAAAACTATGATGTCACAAATGATGATGACATGAGTTCGCTAGACCAATGAAACACTTCGATTCTGTTGATCTGTCCATGATGTCATAGTCACAGAGTCCATGATGTCATAACGCGTTTAGGCCGCTAAAATACGTCATAACGCATTTAGGCCGCATAAAATACGTCATAAAAAATTATTGAGCGGTGCTAACCTTGAATTTCAAAATTATATTAGATGAATATCACTTATAAGCGATAAAATATCCACACTTTTAGACAGACTGTGGAAAATCTTACAGGTTATAAATGATAGGCAGGTAATACAAGTTTAAAATACAAATGAACAGACTTTGAAAAACTAAAATATTGATCTTCTGGCCTCTTCTCGCCTCTCTGGAGGCCTCTCTGGAGGTAAATAAGGTCACTTATCATTACACTATGACACTCTTACAAGCTACAATCCGTAGCTTGGTCAACTAACTGATGAGAAATGACAATAAAGACTTATATAGTCTGAGCAGACCTCTAGACTGACATACACAACAAAAAGAATATTGCCATGCATGCCTATCAACACTGATTTGCGCAGGAATTAGTTTGCACCGCTCACTTCGCACGGGTGCGATTTTTTAACCCCTGCTTGCTCAGGGGTTAAAATGAAAGTCGTGTTTCATAGATGAGACTTGACCTTAGTCTTGAAAATACAACCACCACAACTGTATTGTAAGTTATATTGTATTAATATACTCTACCATACAGATTGGACAAAATTACATTGTATTCATGAAAGAAATGCATTTGGGGAGCATGGGAACATGTTGGGAATCACTGGAATAGGATGGATGTAAACAGAGAGAGAGAGAGAGAGAGAGAGAGAGAGAGAGAGAGAGAGAGATGAGGGAGGGATAATAATGAGACCCATAGAAAACATCTCCTCAGCACTCCATCAACTGATTTAGTGAAATGGAAAACATGCAGAGGAACACAACACGCTCCCCCTCCAGGTTGTTGTCGTGCGGCACGTGGCTGGTAAACCACCTCTCCATCAACAACAAGCGGCTCTTTAATGGCTGTGGATTGCCTCTGATCAGCCGTTGACTGCTCTCAGTTTCCTGGGCAGCCGAAGGCAACGCTGTTATTTATGGAAGAGTTTTGCCTTACATCACTCAACCCAGACGTCTTGTGTTTGAAGCAAAGCGATGCCGGGTTGACGGGGGAGTACAAGGCTGTACAGTAACAGGGCAGTACAGGGGAGTACTGGGCAGTACAGGGGAGTACAGGGGAGTACTGGGCAGTACAGGGGAGTACAGGGCAGTACAGGGGAGTACAGGGGAGTACAGGGCAGTACAGGGCAGTACAGGAGTACAGGGCAGTACAGGGGAGTACTGGGCAGTACAGGGGAGTACAGGGCAGTACAGGGGAGTACAGGGGAGTACAGGGCAGTACAGGGCAGTACAGGGGAGTACAGGGCAGTACAGGGGAGTACAGGGCAGTACAGGGCAGTACAGGGCAGTACAGGGGAGTACAGGGCAGTACAGGGCAGTACAGGGGAGTACTGGGCAGTACAGGGTGAGTACAGGGCAGTACAGGGGAGTACTGGGCAGTACAGGGCAGTACAGGGCAGTACAGGGGAGTACAGGGCAGTACAGGGGAGTACAGGGTGAGTACAGGGCAGTACAGGGTGAGTACAGGGCAGTACAGGGTGAGTACAGGGCAGTACAGGGCAGTACAGGGCAGTACAGGGTGAGTACAGGGCAGTACAGGGTGAGTACAGGGCAGTACAGGGCAGTACAGGGTGAGTACAGGGCAGTACAGGGCAGTACAGGGGAGTACTGGGCAGTAAAGGGCAGTACAGGGCAGTACAGGGGAGTACTGGGCAGTACAGGGGAGTACAGGGCAGTACAGGGCAGTACAGGGGAGTACAGGGGAGTACAGGGCAGTACAGGGTGAGTGCAGGGCAGTACAGGGGAGTACAGGGCAGTACAGGGCAGTACAGGGGAGTACTGGGCAGTACAGGGTGAGTACAGGGCAGTACAGGGCAGTACTGGGCAGTACAGGGGAGTACAGGGCAGTACAGGGGAGTACAGGGGAGTACAGGGCAGTACAGGGTGAGTACAGGGCAGTACAGGGCAGTACAGGGTGAGTACAGGGTGAGTACAGGGGAGTACAGGGCAGTACAGGGCAGTACAGGGGAGTACAGGGCAGTACAGGGCAGTACAGGGGAGTACTGGGCAGTACAGGGTGAGTACAGGGCAGTACAGGGCAGTACTGGGCAGTACAGGGGAGTACACGGCAGTACAGGGCAGTACAGGGGAGTACAGGGCAGTACAGGGTGAGTACAGGGCAGTACAGGGCAGTACAGGGGTGTACAGGGCAGTACAGGGGAGTACAGGGCAGTACAGGGGAGTACTGGGCAGTACAGGGGAGTACAGGGCAGTACAGGGGAGTACAGGGCAGTACAGTACCAGGGCAGTACATTGCAGTACAGGTAATACAGGGGAGTTCTGGGGGGTACTGGAGTAAAGGGGAGGGCACGCATGCTATGGCTGTAACGATTATGACATTGCACGTGGCGATTGGTTGTCACGCGAATAATTTAGATGAACAATTTAATCGTGTTTGTTGTCAATAAGCTTTGGATCATTATAAAACATACATTTCTATTTGGCTTTTAGGCTTTGAAGCTGCAGAAATGACGAATAACCTAAATATACAAAGAAATTACTGATATATTTAATAACTGTATCCTTAAAAAAATCACAGTAGAAGTAGCCGACAGCTCGTACTGTAGATCTGCTATTTCCACTAATTTTGTTGAAAATGTTGAAGAATTATAAAACCTTTTTAGACATGGAAACGATTATGACTGTTGCGCAAGCAGGCAAATGGACAACCAAAGTATAATCATGTTTTAAGAAGTCAAAGAAAGGTGGGCAGAGGGTGACAGGGTTAAGCACCAAATGGAGCGGAGGAGGTTGCAGAGAGACAGCTTGGCTAGTTGAGCTGAACTGTTTGTTGAACGCTGTTGTCGAGCTAAGAAACCTGTCATATTCATATTTATTTGCTAAGTGACAACGGTTAAAAGTAGGGCAAGTGATTGTTTGGAGTTAAAATAAGTGTTAACTAGCTCTATATTCTGATAGTACTCTATAGCACTGTTTTCCAGACTCATTTGTGGGTCACGGACCAATTTATATGGGTCAAGACTCAAGTAAAAATCCCATTTTCTTTTCCGACAATTTTTTTAAATATTATTTCAAAAGATTTTCCCCTCCCCCAAAAACATTTTATTTTAGGGAAAAAAATAATAATAAAATAAGAATTGTATACATTTTCAAACAAAACACATCTAAGAAATTCCATGAAAAAAAATATACCTAATAATTAAGAAGTAGTGAACATATCCGATTTACAAGCTCTCAAGCCGATTTACAAGAACTTTTCGTCTATTTTCTCTTTTGGGACCCCAGCTCTAAGAAGTTTGGGAACCTCTGCTCTACTTTCTCTATGTGAGTGTTGGTGCAGTAACAGGAAAGGTGTCTCTCCAGCTCTTTATTAAACAGAAAATGCACCTTCAGGTCGGATACCAAACAATTTCTATCCAATCAGGATAGAGAACTCACACATGATACAGATTAAACAAGTGTACATGGAAGAGATGACACAAAGAAATGAGCAGACCAAATTTGAACTGTAACACTAAGAATTAAGCTGATTAATGGGTCCCTGCAAGCCAAATGACGTCATGATGATGTTATGATAACGTCCTCCGGTGACTCCGGTGACGTTCAGAACTAGGCCAGAGCACAGCCATTTGGGATGATCTTGACGTCATTTCCAGGACGTCATATGGACTTTTTTGTTTGACAGGATTATTGTTATTGTTTGTAATGCTACTTGAAATATGAGCATGTAAGGTTATATTCTGGGACATACCTGACTAGTTATGATATTTATCTGGCCTCGATCGACCCTCTCTGATTAATCCAGGACGTCAATTTTCGTGGGCAGGATTTAATGTTGGTTGGAATCAAGTGATATTTCTAGGCCAGATCTGACTACTAGTCATGGTTTGACTTGATCTGGCCCCAATCGAGATGTCACTGATTGGTCCAGGTCCTGACCGTGCTTGCTGGGGTACTCTCTCCTGATTGGCTGAAATTTCACAACCCATCTGAAAATGTATTTTCTGTTGGAGAGACAGGGAGACCCTCTGACTGAAAAAAGGAAAAAATAAAACACAATAGCAATGATTACTATCTGCATATACTGTTGTGCATTAACCTTTTAACAGACGTTTTGTTTTACCCAAACTATATCACTTACCCTACCTTAAGTCTGTCTGTTGCATTTATAAATACTGAACCAATGAAACGTATGAACTTGTGTCTAAATAACAACTACATAGCTCCATGGGGAACAGAGATTACACCAGTTTTCCTCCTGACAGCGATGATGACAGGTGACATGGTGACAAACACTCATTAGACAGAAGCCCTTTCCTTTCCTTTCCTTTCCTTTCCTTTCCTCCTGAGTGTCTCTCTCTCTCTCTCTCTCTCTCTCTCTCTCTCCCTCTCTCTCTCTCCTCTCTCTCTCTCTGCCCAAAGGGAAGGAGGAGGCTGCTATCTCTGGGTGTGTTGGTTTGTGCAGGAGGAGGAGGAGAAGGGGGGGGGAGAGAGACAGGAGTGAACACTGCGGAGGGATGCACTGCTCTGTGTGTGTGTGTGTGTGTGTGTGTGTGTTGTGTGTTGTGTGTGTGTGTGTGTGTGTGTGTGTGTGTGTGTGTGTGTGTGTGTGTGTGTGTGTGTGGTGTGTGTGTGTGTGTGTGTGTGTGTGTGTGTGTGTGTGTGGGCCAAATGTCCCCACAAGTATAGAGGGAAATTAACAAAGAAACGAAGGTGGAGATTGGGATGGAGAGAGAGAGAGATTTCTTTTTAGACCTCTTCTTCGGCATCTCCTATCCACTACCACTAATATATGTTTTATGGTAAAAATAAAAAGTAAATAAAACGAATCTGCTTGGGGTTAAGGTTAGGTATGTTAAGTAGCTGATCTACAAGCTCACAATGCGTTAGGTTAAAAAATGGCAAACAATTGTTAAAATTCATAAAACTGCCATCTGAAAATGTTGACGTCCTCACAAGTGTGCTGTAGTTGTGTGTGTGTATGTGTGTGTGTCCGTGTGCGTGTGTGTGTCAGAATGTTTTTTTTTCTTTTATTCTTTGAGAAAGTGATGAAAGGATATAGCAGTGAGCAGTGGGAGTAATTGGAGGAGGCGAGGATAGTGTGTGTGTGCGTGTGTGTGTGTGTGTGTGTGTGTGTGTGTGTGTGTGTGTGTGTGTGTGTGTGTGTGTGTGTGTGTGTGTGTGTGTGTGTGTGTGTGTGTGTGTGTGTGTGTGTGTGGCAGAGGAGGTGGGGGTGGTGGGGAGGTGGGCTGTTTAGCAGACCCCCTGCTGGTGCCTTTGAAGGTAGCTGTCAGCACAAACTGTGGAGTGGCATTAAGGGCAGGTGGGCCGAGAGAGGGAGAAAGAGAAAGAGAGAGAGGCATAATGGAGGAGGAGGGAATGCCTGGGGCTACTCCGTCCTCAGCAGACTGCTGCCAGGTGCTGGAAAAAAGTACTCAAATGTTTTACTTACTTAAAGTGGGCGTGACACGGCCAAAACAGCTAATTATGGCTATCAAATTAGCCAATTTTTTTAATGATGTCATGTACCCCCATGTTAAATTACCCAATCAAATTAATTTATTGTAGTTACTGTACTGAAAGTAGTACTTTCTGTACAGTAACGGCAATACATTAATTTGATTGGGCTAATATGGGGGGAGGGGCGGAGACTCGCGGAGTCGAGTATCCATATCATTATCTTTTGAAACTGCCCCAAAAAAAGCTGTCCGAGGCGTGTTTCCGACTTTCTAAACCAACTTTAAAACTATCAGTTCTAGGGGTAAAAATTATACACCATTCGCTATAAAATGGTAAAAAAGTACATGTCTTCTTCAAAAAAAGGTGTCAGAGATTCGTTACGAGGGTCAACACTCAACACGCTTCTCCCCGTCTAAGGGACGGTTTTGTCGGCCATACCCTGCTGTGTCTTCCGCTAAACCTGACTGGAGGACCTGGCCGGGACGCGTGATTATGGATCCCACTGGGAAAGATGGAGAACGAGCGTCCAGCGATCTCCTTTCTCCTCGGCAGCTTTGAGCCCTTTTAGCAGACATATGTCCTGCTGTCTCGGAGGACTGAGGTCCGTGGCTCATACACTCTGTGTGTGTAGCCTGTGTGTGTGTGTGTGTGTACACACACAATAGCTCTCCAAAATAGCCTTGCGGTGCGGTGCGGCGCTGCGCTGCTACACGCTAACAACATCACGTTGTGCGCGGCACGGCAGGACGGACGAAGTATACATTGCGAGGCACCGCACAACGGACGAAGTATACATTCACTACTAACTGATACGGCCCGCCTCCTTTTCAGACCGTTTGAAGAAACACCACGTGACTTACTGTATCATAATGTTAAATTTCGGCCGGTGTCACGCTCCCTTTAAGTAAAAGTATCAATACTAGAATGTAGAAATACTCTGTTGCAAGTAAAAATCTGGATTTCATAATGTACTTGAGTAAATTTACGAATTTACGAAAATGTTGGACTCAAAATGTACCAAAAGTAAAAGTACAAAAATGATTGAAAATAGCCGACCTACAAGCTCACAACGCGTCTCATCACGACGCATCGTGAGCTTGAAGGTCGGCTATTTTCAAATAGTGTATGTATAAAATAGTAACTAGTAAGTTAAACTAAAGTTTTCAAATGAATGTGGTGGAAGTGAAGTACACTATTTGGATCCGAGATGTAGTGTAGTAGAAGTAAAAGTTTTGGAAATTGGAAAATACTCAAGTAGAGTACAAATATCTCAAAAAATAGCCGATCTACCAAGCTCACAACGTGTGATCGGCTAAGTTTTTTTTAAATGTTCCACCCCAGGATAATGGATTTTGATTATCGTGATAATATCGTAAATCGCGATCTCTTTTGTCACAATAATCGTGATATGAAAATGTCATATCGTCCCATCCTTAGTTTCAGGTAACTTTTTTTTAAAGATAATCTACTTGTGGTGCAATGCGCGTGAGATCATGCAACCTAGTCGCTTCTTCAGGGCTGGTTTTCGCAGACCTGGCCACACATGCTTCTCTGGCAAAAGCTGGCAACACTGCTGCCCTGCCCTGCCTGCCGCATCCCTCCATGCTGTGCCATCAGCCCACCCTCCCCTCCCCTCCCCTCCCCTCCCCTCCCCTCCCTTCCCCTCCCTCTGTCTGTGACTGCATGTAATATTTATCAAGACCCCACCCAGGAGCATGCCTAAGCATAAAGACACAATCACAGTGCCATTACAGCATCCCGCCCAATACGCTGACGACACTGATAACTGTTTTTCTTCTGATGTATACTGCTGCTGGAGTCCGTCTGTCCGTCTGTCTGCTTGTCTGTAAACAGCCAGTCTCCATTGGAGCGATTGGCATGAAACTGTGCATGCACACTCCCAGTAGGCCAAGGAAGAACCTCTGCCCTAAATGTTTCAAATCGACCTCACGGTGTCGCTATAGCAGTATTACTCTTGAACCGTAAGACGTACAATCAATTTTCGGCATTCTTTGGATTATGAATTCAACTTCCCACATAGGCCACACCCATTTCCGCCTGATCAGATTTTCCACCGTTGTGTCCATTCCTACAGATCTTGTCCAAATCGTTAGGCTACGGTACACAGAATCTCTGTGACGTCACGTGATCACGATGTGTCCGTCACCATGTTCAGATGCCCTTCTGATCGACTACGATTGGCTTTTAAAGTTTGCAGGGTGGGGCCCAACTGCCAGTTGGTGGCGCTGTAACATCCCCTTCACCTTTTGGCCTATAACTCTTCGTACTGTTGGTCGTACAATCAAAATGCCCTGCTGTAATTTACAGTACCTCCCATACCTATATCTTAACCAGGGGTCATCAATCCTGTATGTCCTTACACAGACAACGTCCGTGGCAAATACATACATATTCTTTTTACACACCATTATAATGTTATTATTTTGACCCAACAGAATATCAAGTTTCCAGGTTTTCTTCAAAATAGACACTTATTTACTACAAAACTATGGCATATTACAAGTCCAAATAATACTAGTGGTTCTCGAAATGTTTTATTTGCAACCGAAATTTCACAGAAATGTTATAGTCATTCAAGGCTAGCTCTTTGTTTTTCTGGTAATATTATTGTCCACTAATTTTGTATGTCCGATTGTCCGTGGGCAAAAATAGAATTTCGACAAAAATTCTCCAGCATGGCGATGACCCCTGATCTTAACTGCTATGCTGTGTCTGGCGATTGAATTTCCCCTGGCGGGATCAATAAAGGTCTATCTTATCTAAGAAGCATCCTGGCATGGCATGGCTGCCTGCCGCGAGGGGAGATGGATAGGGATGGGACGATATGAAAATGTCATATCACGATCATTGTGACAAAAGAAATCGCGATTTACGATATTATCACGATAATCAAAATCCATTATCGTGGTGGCGGAACATTTGACCAAAAATAGCAGATCTACAAGCTCACAACGCTTTGCTTTTGAGACGCGTTGTGAGCTTGTAGATCGGCTATTTTTTGGCAAAGGCATTTGATAGAGAGTGAAAAAAAGACCATCAAGTACGTATATTATTATTAGTAAGTAAGGATGGACAGCAGCGCCAGCGAGGCCTGCGGGGAGCTGCTCGGCTTGTGGCGCAGCGTGGCCACTGGCCAGCGCCTCCAGGTGGCCGCTCATGTCCCGGCCTCGCTCCTTCCTGTGGGCCCTGGGGTCCTTGGCCGGGTCCTCATTTTTCTAGTTTTATTAAGCGGTGCTGACCGCTCCCACGTCAGGTGTTGTCTGTCCTGTGTCTGTCTGTACGTAGGTCCTGCCCCATCCCACATTGGCCAAGCTTCGCGGGACGCTTAATGAAATTAACTCATAAATAAATAGCACTGCTCACTTCACACGGGGTGTGATTAGTGTGGTTGTTCTGGGTTCCAGAACCTTTATGCCAGTTAAAGAGCGGTGCTCCTGAGCTCCAACATCTAGCTTTGTCCGGTTCCCAATACTGGCCTAGATATGGCCTACATCTGGTCTAGACACGGCCTACCTCTGGTCTAGACACGGCCTACATCTGGTCTAGACACGGCCTACATCTGGTCTAGACACGGCCTACATCTGGTCTAGACATGGCAACATCTGGTCTAGATATGGCCTACATCTGGTCTAGACACGGCCTACATCTGGTCTAGACATGGCAACATCTGGTCTAGACACGGCCAACATCTGGTCTAGACACGGCCTACATCTGGTCTAGACACGGCCTACATATGGTCTAGACATGGCAACATCTGGTCTAGACATGGCCTACATCTGGTCTAGACACGGCGTACATCTGGTCTAGACATGGCCTACATCTGGTCTAGACACGGCCTACATCTGGTCTAGATAAGTTATAAGTACCTTTTACCAATTATAGAGGGTTTAAATGGTACCGCATATGCAGCTCGGCAAATAAAAGTTGAATCGATCCCAGTGCATGACGGAGGACGATATCACGATAAATTAAATCTCCACGATACGGTTATCGTGAGTGTTTTTTTATCACATCACGATAAACGATAATATGGCTTATCGTCCCATCCCTAGAGATGGACACTGTGGCATGCGCCCGCTCTCACACTGTTGCTGGAACGCTGCAGACAAACCCAGCCATATCAGGATTGGATACGGTCCCTCTGTCTGTGACTCTGCATCTAATATTTATTAAGACCCCACCCAGGAGCAAGACGCATCCTGGCTTTTCACCAGTGGTGGGAGATGTACTCAGATTAACCCATTTAGGCCTAGGATTATTGACTGCTTTAACTATTGAAAAATAGCAGATATACAAGCTCACAGCTGCGAGCTTGTAGATCTGCTATTTTTTGAAAAATCATGATTTTTCTTTGCAATTCTTTGAATATATCTATTTAAAAGCGAACATTTGTAACTCAAATATTTGCTTCTGGGGGGTCCCTGGAACAACATATTTTGAGATGGGGGTCCGTGGCCAAATACCTGTAATTTTGGGGGTCCTTGACATGAAAAGGTTTGAGAACAGCATGATTTAGGGGAAGGATTTAGAAGTCGGATCAAAGATCAGGTCAAAGATATTCAAAGACTTGCACACATTTTCACGATTTTTCAAAAATAGCAGATCTACAAACTCGCAGCGCGGCACTCGGTGCCGCGCTGTGAGCTTGTATATGTGCTATTTTTCTAAAGTTAAAGCATACAATAATGGTTAAAGTGGTTAAAATCTAACGCGACTCGGGCACGTTCCAGGTATTTGAGAGTTAAGTAAAGTAAGTAAAAGTAGCAATATCCTGTTCCAAGTCCTGTAAATACTCAGTACCAAGTCCCGTATTCAATTAAAAAAGTACAAATCTTTGCTTTATTTTATTTTTTATTTTTTATAGCAGGATCTACAAGCTCACAATGCGACCCGTTGTGAGGTTGTAGATCAGCTATTTTCAGGTATAAAATAGGGGTTAAGTGGTTAATGTGTGTTTTGTAGTGGAGTAAATAAAGGGTATTTTTTGTATTTATTCTGAGATGTAGTGGAGTAGAGGTATAAAGGTAGCCTGTAACAAATTGAAATACTCAAATTCAGTATAAGTAGGCTACCTCTAAATTGAGCTTACTGTAAATACAGCACTTGAATAAAACGTACTTTAGTTACTTTCCACCACTGCAGGGAGGACTGAAGTCATTCTCAGTGCAATGACGCCATCGCTAGAAGCTTCCTCCAAGCTACTATCCTCAGACCCATCACCCCTGTGTGCGCGTGCGTGCGTGTGTGTGCGTGTGTGCCTGTGTGTGCGTGCTACCGAAAGAGGAAATGTGTGTTTGTATCCAATCTGTCTGGCTCTTGCTCTTGCTGAGTGTTTGAACAGTGACATTGAGGTGTGTATCTGTGTATCTGCTGGCGATAATGTTGCTTATGGCATTGTTTCTCAAAGTGGGTTCCGGTGGGTCCTTGAGGGCGGTTTCCAGGGGGTCCTTGAGGGGGGTTTCCAGGGGGTTTCCAGCATAATGAGAAACTGTTTAACCACGTTCCTTTTTCATGCTCTGACATTTTTACATGAACTTCATGAAGTGCCATGCTTTTATTCATTTTAGTCAGATTTTGATTGCCCAGACATTTTTCTTCTTTGAAAATATCAATACCTTTCACTAATCAGGATGTAATTAAGAAATATTACACAAAAGAGTGTGCTTTATCATGATTATCGCCAGAAGCAAAATCTGAGTTACAAATACATGTTTTCACGACTTTTTCAAAAATAGCAGATCTACAAGCTCGCAGCACGGCACTCGGTGCCGCGCTGTGATTTGGGAATTGGGGTTAAGAAACATTACACAAAACAGTGTGCTTTATCATGATTATCGGCACGCCAGCCTGAGGGTCCTGACCCACAGGTTGGAGACGACTGCTCTAGGCCATTAATATACAGCCGGGCAGTGGGGGCGGGGGGAGGCTGGGGACGGCAGCTCAGAGTGTGTGTGAACGTCAGACAGACAGGCGGTGTGTGTGTGTGTGTGTGTGTGTGTGTGTGTGTGTGTGTGTGTGTGTGTGTGTGTGTGTGTGTGTGTGTGTGTGTGTGTCTGTGTGTGTGTGTGTGTGTGTGTGTGTGTGTGTGTGTGTGTGTGTGTGTGTGTGTGTGCGTGCGTGTGGGTGGGTCCGGGTCAGTGAGGAGGGGGTGATCACAGAGATGCTGGCCCCAGCAGTCCTGGAGGTGCCCTTGGCTCCGTTTATGATTAGTTCCAGGAGAACAGCGGAGAGAGAGTCGAGCCGCCGAATGCAGATCACCTGAGCGCAAGTGTTTATTAAGGAGTCTCATATAGGCTATCTAAAATGGTATACGGGTCGGTGTGAGTGTGTGCGTGTGCGTTTGGATGTATATTTTTGTGTGTGTGTGCAGGGATGTGCAGAGAATGTTCGAGAGGCAGGGGCTGACATTTCTTAAAGGGCCTTTGGTGAAAATATAGAAAATAGCAGCGACACATTGTGAGCTTGGAGGTCGGCTATTTTCGGTAGTTGATACCACACTAAACTAAGCATAATAATCAAGTGAATACTGGAGATGTGGCGTACAGCATGGATTTCTACCCAGAGACGGATAAAAGGGCAGGGGCTCAAGCCCTCTTTGATGTCTATGTGTGTTCAGCTTCTGCACGGCAAAATCTGTCAATTTTGGGTACTTAGTAATTACTGTATGAATTGTACTTCTTAGTTTTGGTCATCATAGTTTAGTTTTTATGTAGTTTTCGTCGCAAAAAAAAGTTAGTTGACGAACATTTTTCACCATAGTTTTAGTTGACAAAATGAACACTGCTCTGTACAAGTACAGGTTTGTGGATGCACTAGTCTGTGACAGAGATAGCGGGTTTAGAGTTTGCTGCTGGTGGACAGTTTCTCACTACTGTAAACCCCTTTGGAGAGATATCCTTACTTTTTTCCTCAAATTACATCCCCCCCCCCCCCCCCCCCATGCTGGGGCCCTGCAGATGAAATGTGTTATTGGAAAATGTGCGCTTTTTCATTTTTTCAAATAGGAAGCATTACGCAATGAGCAAAAAAAAAAGTGTAATTATTGTACAGGTTGTGTTGTAACTGTGCCCCTTCTCTGCGTATGGAAAGTAACATAGCATTTACTCAAGTACTCAATTAGTCAGAAATGTAAACGGCAAGTGGTACAGTAAGACATTGAGACTAAAGAATTATAATAATAATAATCCTGGGGACTTGTTTCCATTGTGGTCCTTTCTATTCAGTTCATCAACATAGTATAAAAACTTACACAATAATACATGTCATCAACAAATAGAAAACGCTATCATGGCGCAGTTGGTAGCACTGTCGCCTCACAGCTAGAAGGTCCTGGGTTCAATTCCCGCTGGGGACGCTGTGGACGCTGGGGGCGTGTTCTCTCCTCCGCGTTATCAGTGCCCATACCCTAAGTGGGTTTAGCAAAAGGGCCTTTCTGTGTGGAGTTTGCATGTTCTCCCCGTGTTTCCTAGGGTAGGTACCCTCACAAAAAACAGGCAGTAATCCTGGTCTCTATAATGCCTCCCCCTGGCCAGCCGGGGTGCCTGATGGAGGTGAAAGGAACTGGTTGGAATAACGTGTTCCTTCCACGCGATACGTCCAGTCGTGGAAAACTCCCACCTGTCAGGTGAAAAGAAGTAGCTTGGAAGCATGAGGTCAGTCCGTTGCTCTCCCAGGTTGGCAGAGGGCGTGTAGTGCCCGCGATTACATTAGATAATTGGCACTGGGTGAAAAATGGGCAAAATCGTGGGATAAAGATTTAAGGCGGTAAACAAAGGAGAAAAAACAATGGGAATTTGCATTTACCGCCCCTTATTGTCTCCTGATTTTCTTCTTTTTGATTGACATTGATCTTTTAAAGGATGGTGTCTGGGCATTCCACATTTTGGTGGCAGAGCAGTAGTATGAGAAGTTTCCCTTTCTACCACTTTTTGCGGTCACATGTTCAGATACTGGATTCTGATTGGCTTAAAACAGTGGTAAATCAATCGCTCCCTCTAGTGCTGTGGCTGTGGCTGTCACTCACTTTGGAGCAGAAGTTCAACATGTATGAGGTTATTGAGGGCACTAAGGGTACTTGGACGGCTACACCAAATCTCCTAAAATAGCAGATCTACAAGCTTGTGGCTCGTATTTTTTGGCAAATTGTACCCTACCCCAGAATATGGATGCTGGAGTGTTTTTAAGCACATTTTGATTGCGATAATATAGTTTAATCACAGTTATACTTTGGCTACGATTATCTTGAAATGTTCCTGATATCGGCCCGTCCTTTCCCTGCTGTATGGAGCATTGCGTGATTAGTGGATTCCATGCATGGACTTCTTTATGGTCTTGAGCGAAGACTTTTTTACTTTGCACACAATGTAGTCGTGGAGGAGCTGTCAGAACTGCGTGGGTGGCTGGTGTTATTTTGCTTCAACACTGCAGCAGTTCCTTCACCAGAGACCAAACAACAAAAAGAAAAAAAAGTTCCCCATTAGCCACATAAAGTGCCTATAATCACACACTGATGATTTCTTGGTTTCCATTCACTGTTGCCTCGGGGAAATAATTACACAGGCAAGATGCACACACATAAGGAAGAGGAAAATACAGATCCCCTGTTGTTATGTCTGCAGAGATGGTTCAATCCCCACCAGGGGATTGAATTCTGGGCTTCACTGGGATTCACTCACATTTTGAGCTTTAACTATTGAAAAATAGCAGATATACAAGCTCACAGCGCGGCACGAGTGCCGCGCTGCGAGCTTGTAGATCTGCTATTTTTGAAAAAACGTGAAAATGTCTTGGAATATTTTAAATCCTTCTAAGGTGTTTTGAAAAACCTATGTTTCTATGTCAGTGGTGCTCAAACCTTTTCATGTGAAGGACCCCCAAAATGATATGTATTTGGCCCCCATCTCAAAATATTTAGTTCCAGGGACCTCCCAGAAGCAAAATTTGAGATACAAATGTTTGCTTATATATTCAAAGATTTGAACACATTTTCATGACTTTTCAAAAATAGCAGATCTACAAGCTTGCAGTGCGGCACTCGGTGCCACGCTTTGAGCTTGTATATCTGCTATTTTTCAAATAGCTAAAGTATAAAATAACTCAGTCCCACCTTCCCCCCCTTGTGACGCCCCTGATCCCCACACAATCCTCCGTTCCTTCCTACTTCCTTCGAGTTCGAGATGTGATGCTCTGTAAGCACAGGTAGACGTGAATGTTTGTGAGAAAAGGGTTGTATAGTGCCTGGGTATGTCTAGGCTCAAGTCACGGTTTAAGGTACCTGCCATAAATACCAAACCTGGGAACTAGTCTTTGCGGCAGTCAAACTATTAACTTTTTCCCTGCCAGATTATTTATTTATTTATTGGGTCTGGTGCCATCAAAAAGCAGCTTACCTTTGCGACGTTATAGTAGATAGATAGACATTCTTTTTTTTCTTTTTTTTTAAGTGCCTGGTCTGCACTTTCGCAGACCAGGCAGCAGAGGGCAGCGTCATGCCATTAATGTGAATTTGGCCGGTCTCGCTTCCCTTACATTGAGAGCAGTCACTGGCCAGAGAGCCTTAGGACCAGAGAAAATCAACACGGAAGAGAATTGGTCTCCGTTGATGTTAACGCATAATGGATTTTTAAGACCATCACTGCTCGCCATGTGATTACAGTACACGGCGGCGTGACCCCTCATCAGCTTAAGGACATCAACAAGGTAAACGAATGAACGGCCGTTTTGGCGCGGCTCACTCTCTAGAATTGGGGCGAACAGGAACGTCCAAAGCAGTATAAGAGTTAATCTCAATCTGCAAAGTAACTAGTAACTAGTAACTAAAAGCTGCCAAAATAATTGTAGTAGAGTAAAAAGGACACTATTTGCCTCTGGGATGTAGTGGGTATAAATGATTGAAAAATGGAAATACTCCAGTAAACCTTCAATTTTACTTAAGTGTACATGAGTGAATATACTTTCCATCCCTGGGTGCAGTGAGATTTGGTCTGTCAGAATGCAGGCAGGGGAGGGGGGGATTCAGTCGAGAGAATGAGTTGTACGTCTGCATAAGACAGTTTCAGATTAGAGTTGAAGCTGGTGGATGGCATCGCATCGAGCTCGAGGCTTTTGGAGATCACCACCGTAGCTGGTGGAATTCTCTCTTTACCCTTAAGAAAATGGAATCGCGTGGATCTCTGGAATCATGGATCCACCTGGGAACGGAGATGATGCAGTATATATCTCAGAAGATTTCAGCCTGGTCAAAAAAAAAAAAGCCTACTGGCAGTGATTGTATAAGGAAGGGGTCTTCAACAGGGGGTCCGGGACCCCTAGGGGGTCCTCAGAGTCACTACAGGGGGTCCTCCAAATCTTTGTGTGATAGAAACGTTTTTTTCTCCTTTTTTATATTACCCACTTGAACCCTAGCGTCCATATTCTGAGAACATTAGCCAAAAATAGCAGATCTACAAGCTCACAACGCCTCGCAGCGCGAGGCGTTGTGAGCTTGTAGATCTATTTTCGGCAAAGAGGTTTTGTATAGGGTAAAAAGAGCGGACCAAGTACAGAGTGAAAGCAAGGTCAAATTTATTAAGTATTGACGGTTCAAGTGGTTAAATATCTCAAAACACAAATTGACACTCCAAAATACACTGACGATTGTGCTGTCAAACAATGAAATTATATGGAATCTATGAAAAGGTTGTGGGGGTCCCTGCTTCATCTCTCTCTCAACTAAGGGGTCCTTGGCCTGAAAACGTTGAAGACCCCTGGTATAAGGAATATGATGCAGATCGGTCCAAAATGACAAGCAGCCATGTTGTTGTCTCCGAGCAAACGGCAGGGATAAAAGGTGGCTGTGTGTATGTTTTGGAAGACCTTTTTATTTTTGTAATATTTTCTGTCACACAGCGTGGTCATTAGGAGCAGGTGGCCAGTGGAAGAATGTGTCTGCCAATAGATAATCGACCCGCGGCTCCCTCCCTCGGCAGGGCCCTCATTGATTTGGCAGCAGAGCAATAGGATGCTGCTGCACATGCTGGCCCTCGCTCTCTCTCTCATCACAACACTGACTCATCCTCTGTGTGTGTGTGTGTGTGTGTGTGTGTGTGTGTGTGTGTGTGTGTGTGTGTGTGTGTGTGTGTGTGTGTGTGTGTGTGTGTGTGTGTGTGTGTGTGTGTGTGTGTGTGTGTGTGTGTGTGTGTGTGTGTGTGTGTAGGATATTATTGGTGCACTTGTTGTGTTGATGTTGAGCCTTGAAGTGACCTAGCGGGCGTTAAGGTGGCAATTTGTTTTGCTGTCGTGGTTTCGGAAACCTTGTATGTCCAGTTCTTATTATTATATAAAGCCCAGCACGTTGGTGTACTTTTCTTTTTTGCTTCAAAAACCGATAGATATCTTCCGATAATAGTTTTTATGCTAATATCGGCCTGATAATATCGGGAGGCCGATAATAACGGACATCCCTACACGTTAACCCTAACTGGTTCATTTGGTTCCATTTTTACACTGTCAGAGTTAAGGGGAGACCTTGAAATTTGAAAGTTTGAGAACCACTCTTCTAGAGCAGTGGTTCTCAACCTTTTCAGGCTGCGACCCCCAAAATAATCATATTTTAACTGGGGAACCCCACCCTGACGAGCACTAACGAGTTGAGGCAATACATTTAGGACACAGTTCTATTGTGAATATAGCAGATCTACATGCTCACAACGCCTCGCGTTGTGAGGCTTTGTGAGCATGTAGATCGGCTATTTTCACAATTTCTGTCTCTAATATTTGACAATATGGCCGATGTTTATTTATTTTATTTTATATGTATTAATTCGTAGTTTACGGCCAAGGAGCCCGAAGATTTTTCTATGTCTTTCACTGCTGGCTTCTCCTACCTGTTAACGCGGGCGCTCATCCAGTTCCCATCGTGCGTGATCGGACACTGCTATGCATCGTGTGTTCGCGTATTCCATCAGCTTCTCAAATCCTTTTAAATTTTTTCAATTGATCAATAAGTTCTCCGTCTGTAAGCCGCGGTGTTTACACAGTAAGCTAACGGCCCAAAATAGAGGACGGACCATCCGCTTCCGGTTAACGGTCTCAATGTTAACTGGTCCGCTCAATAATGTGTCCGTGTAGAAACCGATCACGGAGCATTAGTTCCGGCCTATTTTAGTTCCGCTTCGATAAAAAAAATGTTTTTAATTAAAGCTTATTAAATCTTCGGGTTCCTCGGGCATGGCAGAGAAGGGGTACAAAGGGGTATTTTTTTGGCAGAGGTTGAGTTAAAAGGGTCTTAAAAGTCCTTAAATTATCACTTCAGAAATGTGCAGATGCCCTCTATACACTTAAACATTATGTCGTTTTGCTTACTGTTGAGTGAGAAAACAATGTTGCACATTAACACAAACTCTGCCATCAAAATACCCCTTTGTACCCCTTCTCTGCCATGCCCGTAGAACCCGTAAATGTAATAAAAATGTATTAAAAAACATTTTTTTATCGAAACGCAACTAAAATAGGCCGGAACTAATGCTCCGTGATCGGTTTCTACACGGACACATTATTGAGCGGACACCTTTAACATTGGAGTCCCTGAACCGGAAGCGGAAGTCCGTCCTCTATTTTGGCCCAGCTTACTGTCTGCACTCCGCGGCTTACAGATGGAGAACTTATTGATCAATTGAAAAAGTTTCAACGGATTTGAGAAGCTGATGGAATACGCGAACACACGAGCAGTGTCCGATCACGCACGATGGGAACTGGACGAGCGCCCACGTTAACAGGTAGGACTCGGAGAAGCCGGCAGTGAAAGACATAGAGAAATTAACGGGCTTTACGGCCGTAAACTACGAATGAGTTAAGTTAAGCTAATCATCTGGGGAGCCCCCCAAAATAATTTGGCGACCCCCCTGGGGGTCCCGACCCACCGGTTGAGAACCACTGTTCTAGAGGTACCGGAGTGAAGGACTCAGGTTCCGTCCAGCTCCGGCATCAATTAAGCACTGCGCCCCACCCCAAACTGAGGTCAGTGGAGGCCAGGCCTGTATAGTGCCATCTGATTCTGCACTGTGGAATCTGGTTTGGTTATTTGGTCTTCGTCAAATTATTTTTGCAAATGATTCGCTGTATTACAGGATGTCTGCGATGATCAGAAACCACAAGAATAACTAAAACAAAAAAACACTTCAGATGTAATTATTACAATTTGACAAGCACCCAAACACACCTCCAAAAGGCACACATAAATTCCGGCAAGCAATGCCCTACATTATTATGAAAAATGGTCAGATATTTAATTATTCATCGTGTTTTTCTGCGGGTAGCAGCAGGTTATCGCCGGGCAGAGTAGTCATGTTGCTGTCACTAGACCATCTGTCCCAGCTAGAAGCCATGTCACAGTAGACCCATGCTATCCTGTCACTGGAAAACACATGTCATGTCACAACTATTACATAATAGCCTAATTATTTGAGATGATCACAATGATGTATTTTCAAACATTTAAAAAAAATAGTGGAAATAGCAGATCTACAAGTATCAAGTTATTTTTGATTGTCTGAATACTCTATTTACTTAAAAAAAAGGCACAGTAGCACAGATTTATACAAAAGACTGCTAAGAGGATAACCCAATAAGCCTAGAGCTTCCATTCAGGTCCTGTGTATTCAATTCATCCAGACATTTTAAAAAACAAACAATAATTAACTCAGACCGACACATTGCTGTGATTTGAAATGTGTTCACCGCCTTTGACCCATCTCTTGGAGCAGTTAGCTGCAGCCGTGCCGTGCTCGGGAATCAGAAATGGTGATCAACGCCCCCAATCCAACCCTTGATGCTGAGTGCCAAGCAGGGAGGTATTGGGTCCCATTTTTACAGTCTTTGGTATGACCTGGCCGGGGAATCGAACCCCCAACCTCCCTGTCCCAGGGCGGACACTCTAACCACAAGGCCACTGAGCTGGTATATATTGTATATTATACAGTAGTATCAAAAATATCATATTATACGAGTAGTAATACAAAAATAAAGCCATAATGCACTCCCCGTGTCCCTGTGTGTTCGTCATGGCCTCTTCAGTGTCTTCTAGTCTAGATGGCAGTGTGTTAATTGGTTAATCCCACCAGCTGGAAGTAATGCTATACACAGAGGAAACGCTGCGTTGCTAGCTTCATGAAGTGCTCCAGTGTGTGCTATGGCCAGTGTTGCCAAGTCTGCTTATTATAAGCGACTTTGAGCTTGGTTTTTTTTCTTCTGTTAAGTCGCTTGTAAAAAATACTGGAGTTGCGTTTTAGATTTTTTTAGGGGGTGGGCTTGTTGTAGAGTTGTTTATTTGTGCTTGTTTCCTAATGGTAGTTCTCAAACATTTTCATTTGTCCGCGCAGACCCCCATCTGAAGATATTTTGTGCAAGGGAAGATTTGTGTTGTTAGAATGTTTCAAAAGTATTCAATTAGTTTTGAAAACTAAAAGCTCACAACGTGTTCATCGCGACACTCTGTGAGGTTGTAGATCTGCTATTTTCAAATATCTGATGTATATAGGTTTAAAGTGGTAAACCTCCTTCTCCTCCTCTTTGAGTCTCCTACCGGAGACTTTGCCGGTCATCAAATGATTGGCTTAGGAATGCGACAGAAACAAAATAATCTCCATAAATTCAAGGCTTCATGGTGTGTCTATGTAAGAGATATTAAATAAGTGTTTTTTGGGGGGGGGACTACTCCTTTAAGTCATTTTGCTGGGGACCCCTATGTGTGTGTGTGTGTGTGTGTGTGTGTGCGTGCGTGCGTGCGTGCGTGGTTCCACCATAGACATACTGTAGAAAGGTAGACACCTCCTTTGGCTCTGGGAAGCCTGTAAAAAATATTCCAGGCAATTCTTAAGACAAGCTTCCGGAATTCTGAGGCACACTACTGTGTGCGTCACAGAAGGGGACGTTCGGAAGTCCAGTCAGAGGCATGTAAAAGTTTGTTTCCTCATGCCAATAAAGCTCCTTTGAATTGAATCGATAAGTCCGGAAAAAAACACACTGTGATTGGCCAATAGTCACTTTGAGTGGCAGCGTGCCTTCCACACTTCTGCACTTCCACCTGGACTATTTTATTGGTCGCTCCAATGAACTGCAGCGGTGAATGAGGTATCTAGCTTTTTATATCATCTATGGTGGCCACCGTGACCTACTCGCTTGTTTTGTGCTTGTTTTCGTAGACCTACTGTAGCCGGCCGCTTGTTCCATTTCGCCAAATGTGGCAACACTGGCCGGGGCATCATCTAGCATGCATGTCCTAGCTGGAAGTGAGCTCTTTGATGTAATCGCTTGTGAGAAACGTCATCATTTATTGATGCTTCCATTAAAGAAGTATGGACGTCATGTCTGTAGGGGGAGGGGAAAAAGGGTTGGCGAACCTGCTGGCGGAACAGAAGCCAGTGACACAGAAAATGCCCGCCCCACCATGCCAACTCCCTCTTCTCTCACTTCTTCTGATAGCACCACCAAACTCATAGCTTCTGCTTCTAGATCAAGCCCCCAGTGTGTGACCCATTATGCTGCTGAATGTCTGTTGATGCGCTATTTAGTATGAAAACTTGCAGCTCATGTCCGTCTGTCTGTCTGTCTGTCTGTCTGTCTGTCTGTCTGTCTGTCTGTCACACCACTGACCTGTTCTGACATCACAATGATGACGAGTCTCATGTGGTCTATGATGTCAGACATCTATGATGTCAGACGTCAGTCATCTCCATATTTGGGAAAATATGGACACATTTTGGCCAACTTAAACAACCAACCAGGTCTGCATTTTTCGGGGGGGTCAAAGCTGATCCCATGCCAAAGCGCCAGCGCTCGCCCAGCAGTCTGCCGTCACCCAGGCGGATGCGTGCACGCGCCCGTTCTCGCCCTTAGGGCATCTTACTGGTATAGTTGGTAACATAAAGCTGTGATCTTAATTACAGTACTTGAGTAAATGTACTTAGCTACTTTACACCACTGATTTCATGTGCCTACTACTGCATTTTGCAAAATGAACACATACCCTGGCTCAGAGCTATCTTCAAAGCTCAGATGACACTGTCACTGCACATGTTCTTGTATTTTGCAACATGCAGCAGCCACGTGAAATACTGCAGGTTTTTGAACGTTGTCTACAGAGAGTTTCCTTGTGTTTCTTTGTGAATATTCCAAAGAGCACGTCTCTACTCCCCCCCTGATTGAAGACAGTTCCTTCCAGTATTCCTTTATAAACTATAGGCTTTAACGGGATATTGCAGACGAAGCGGCCTCATGGGAACACAACACAACACATTTCCCTCAACTGCCTAACCTGAAGACATTCTGTAAATACTTGGAACCCATATAAATCGGGGATTCAAAGCAGTTGTTTGTGAATACTAACTATTGTGAAGTGGAGAGGATGAAATGTCGAATGCTAACTGCAAGGTTAACAATTCGCCCAGCCCATTATTTAGATATTGTTGGCTTTTTATGCCTTTTTGATAGTTGCAACCATAGGTCGCATTTACTCTGAAAACCTGCAGCTCATGTGCGTCAGTCACTCAGTCACTCAGTCAGTCACGGCAACCACACTTGCAAATTAATTCTGTCCTAGTCCCTTTTATGCCCATATATGGAGATCCCTGATGTCATCAATATTAAGCCCATATCTGGGAATGCCCATATATGGACATAATGTGTCAGTCTCATGATAACCAGTGTGGTTGTGGTAACTCGAGTCACACTTGCAAATGAATTCCGTCCTTGTCCCTTTTATGCCCATATATGAAGATGCCTTATATCATCAATATTAAGCCCTTATCTGTGTCAGTGCCCATATATGGACATATTGTGTCAGTCTCAGTTGTTTCGGCCTTAGGGCGTCTTACTGGTACACAGTATTTAGCCAGGAAATGGTGGAGAGAGAGATGGGGAGTGACACACAGCAACGGTCGTCGTGAACGGGACTCAAACCCTCGACATGCTGTCAGGCTGCATTGGAGCCTATACAGTAGGTGCCCAGACTACTACACCAGCGGTCCGGGGCGCCAGCCCATTATTATGAAGAGTTGAAGACAGTTGTAGTCATTAGCCTCTTTCCCAATTCAGAGTGTGCACCCTTCAAAGTGTGGGCCTAGCTGCGGTACCCACTCCCCCGAACCTCTGAATGACGTAATATTGTAGTTTAGACAGAGCCGAACGGAAATAAATTAGTCTCAAGTGGAGTTTGCATCGGCCCTTACTCTTGGTATTCAAGTCATCCTGCATCCTCCTTAATAGCTTGTATATCATTCATTGACAGACAGCAGGAAACAAATATTGTGCTTGAAGTGAATGGTAAATTGTTACATCACTGTGTACACACAGATGGCATTTATCACGGTTGAATGGCGTGAAAACCACTTTATTTTGACAGTTTTTTTTGTCAAATCTTAAGATGTATTCAAAATACACTCTTGCAGAAAAACTGACTTGAAAAATACCCGCTCTGAAATCTTTTATGCAATGCGCCTTTCATTTTCGATTTTCAAAAAATGCACTGAAACTAATTTGCTATACCTACTGTCAGGTGTTGTTTAGAGCAGTGGTTCTCAAATGGGTCTTTGATACTGTACATCATCACAATCCTTTTAACCACTATATTTTATATATTGGCTATCAAAAATTAGTGGATGTCATGTACAAGCTCGGCCATAGCTGAATGGTTAGGGACCCTGCCTGAGGAACCAGAGCCCCTGGTTGTCCCAGGTTTGATTCCAGGCCAGCAATTTTGATGTGTGTCTGAGCTTGTAGATCAGCTATTTTTAAATAGCTGTGTGTGGCCTATTTAGTCGCTTCTTTCGGGCTTGTTTTCGCAGACCTGATCACTTTGTTGCTCTTGCCGAATGAATCTGTCAGCAGTGGATTGCATGGGTTTAAGTCACATGTGCTTCCTTGTCCTCCTCCTCCTGCAGGTTCGTCCAGGGAGGTGAGGGCCTCGGCGCGGGCGTCAGAGCGCATGGTCCAGAAACTGAGGGGCAAGAGTGAGTTCACCGTGCTGGTGACCCTGAAGCAGGAGCACCTCAACTCTGGGGTCATCCTCTCCATCCACCACGCTGAACACAGGTACAGAACGAACGAACACACGCCTTCATACCGGCAGGGGTGTCGCACCAAATTCTGGGCCCTGGGTACAAGGATTCAGTGCGGGCCCGGCAGGGGTGTCGCACCAAATTCTGGGCCCTGGGTACAAGGATTCACTGCGGGCCCACCATGAATGTTCTTCATAGGGGGAGGGGGTTTAACCCATTTAGACTGGGAACGCATTATTACGCGTTATTTTGTGCTTTAACTATTGAAAAATGGCAAGTCTCACATGCGCGGGGAAAAATCTTGAAAGTTCGTGTCATTAGTAGTCTTTGAATATTTCAAATCCTTCTAAGGTTTTTTGAAAAACCTATGTTTCTTTGTCAGTGGTGCTCAAACTTTTTCATGTGAAGGACCCCCAAAATTATAGGTATTTGGCCACGGACCCCCATCTCAAAATATTTAGTGTGTGCTTTAACTATTTTCAATAGTTAAAGCACACAATAATGCGTTTCCAGTCTAAATGGGTTAAACCCCCTCCCCCTATGAAGAACATTCATGGGGGCCCGCAGTGAATGCTTGTACCCAGGGCCCAGAATTTGGTGTGACACCCCTGTGCATAACTGCTGCCCAGACACGAGTCAGAGAAATAAGGAACCTTATGCAACAGGTGTTCAGAGTGGCCGAATGTTGTCTGTTACTTTGTGCAGAGCATTCCAACTTCCTGTAGGCATGATTTAAAAAAAATACTGAATCCTATTAGTGTTATGTAGGCCAGGGGGTTCCCACACTTTTCCAGCAAAAGAAAGATTTGGTGTCTTCCATGGGACTCCAAAAATACATTGTGCATATACAGTATCACTTAAGCCCTGTTTAAATACAAGTGAAAATGGCAAATGTAGAAGCTTACAATGCGCCACAATATGTGGGCATTGTGAGCTTTTAGAATAGATCTACTATTGTCTTTTAGTCTAGACAAAATATTAATATCGGTAATACAGTATGTATTGGATTTTCCCTTCTTTTTTTTTTAAGAAAATGTTTTGAATTGTCTTTATTTTTTCTGATTTATTTCTCCTTTTGTACATGAGAGTATGGGCAGGAATTGGGGTGTGGCGATAACACACATAGAGGCTGGGATGGTACATGTATTGTAGGTTTGTTTGATAAACATCTAAACACATTACCTTCGCCATCAGTCAGTGACTTGAGTAAACCAGCAAATCACCCTGTTCGGCAACATATTATTAACACGCCGTCACCCGTTCCGAACACTGGGCCTGCAATCGCGGCGTGGGACGTAATGAGAAACACACGCACGCACGCACGCACGCACGCACGCACGCACGCACGCACGCACGCACGCACGCACACACACACACACACACACACACTGACTGCCGCGGCCCGCGCTTAGCATGCTAATGCACTCCATTAGCCTGGGCTGCTGCACATAGCCGAGAAGATCAGACCAGGCCATGTTGAACGACACATAACACAGCGATTGATGTGTACATTAAAGTCATCGCCGAGAAGAGACCCCACAGCGGCGGTAATGACCCCCCCCCCCCCCACACACACACACACACACACACAATACTGATTGGCTTTCCCAGTCGTTCGTAGGCTACAAAGTGGTGCTGCACTGTTTCATTTGGAAATTGGCCTAGGCTGGGATTTGTTTAATGCCAGTGTTAGCTACTGTTGTGGATTTGTGCAGCTAGAATGAATGTGTACTGTCTCATCTATGCATGGCTGGGGGTTAGAGTATAACTCTATTAGATTGGGGTTAGCTGGGGGTAGATGAATCAATTCCTTTACAGTTATGTGTCGGTGTTGTTTTTTCTTTTTTACTTTTTTCTTCTCCCTTTTGAATAATGTTTCAAGCAAATGGCCGTTAAGTAAGTGTTCTTTAAAGGCAGCTCTAGTGACTGTATTGGCAGCTCTTTCCATTAACGATGCTCCTTCAGCTGAATCTCAATGGTGTGGAGACAAGGATTCTCTTAAGCCTGATTTATGCACCTCCAAAGTATGTATCAGGCTGCAGAATACAAATGCTTTGAATACAAATGCAGAATGTCCCATTTACAAGTTTTCAAACGTATAAAAGTCTTTTGAAAATATCAGCTATTTTCAAAAATGTATATAGGGTTGAAGTGTTTAATGTATCCTTTCTAATAATAATCAATCTACAAAGTAACTACATAGTAACTAAAGTTTTCAAATAAATTTAGTGGAGTACATTTACTAAAGTACTTAGTCACTTTACACCACTGTTTTTGAATAGCCAACAAATACATGGATAAGATAACTATCATTTTAAGTGGTTAAAAACTAGTGATGTGATGGTCCCCAGCGAAACTACTCATGCTGGGGACCCCCTGGAACCCACTCTGAGAACCATTGCTTCATTGTGTGGCGTTGAGTCCCTCTTATGTTCATAACGTGTTGTTGTTTGTTACATTAGACAGACATACAGCCAGCACTGTTCGTCTGGAAAGCTGATTTACAGTCATTTTAAACAGTGGTGCAAATGGAGATGTGGTTATTGGGTGTATTCATCCTTTACTAAGCAGTTGGGTAAGCATTTGCTTTAGCTTAATCTACAGAATGCAGGAGCAATGAGGGAAGAGGACTTTAATATAAATAAACTCCTAAAGCATTTGCAGATAAGTGCTTAACATAGTTATTATAGTTTTGAAATATTCATCTGTTTTCCTTTTTCATTTCATTTTGGTGTTTGATTTAAGTTTAGTTTTATTTAGTCTTATTAGTGCATATGTAGTTTTATATTTGGTTTTAGGAACAGACTAGTTTTATTTAGTTTTAGTTTTCAAGGAAAGTCTTGATTTCATAGAAGCTGGGGCGGTTACAAAAACATTCAAACAGACTCTATTGGTTAAACCCAGAGCCCTCTATTGGAGATTCGTGCCAACCTTGTTCACTTCATTGGGCCAGGTCTTCTACATACACATCTATTGGCGAATAGTGACAAAGCGCCAACCGGAAGTTTACGGAATGCATTGGAGTGAAAGAGGGAAAAGTGACATTTCGAGTCACATGAACCACGTGACCGGCACTGTTTCTGACCCCGCTTTGGCAGAACTCTCTAATACAAGGCTCTGGTTAGACGGTTAGACCTATAACCAGAGTAGTGTCAAGGTGATATGCCTGCCCTACATTTGCATACTGGGTTGTGAGCTTGTAGATCTGCTATTTCCACTAATTTTGAAAATGGTTGAATATATACGAAAATAATGATTATGACGATTAAGACAAAATAATTGCAATTAGACGATTATGTAATAATTGTGACAGGTCTATCTATGTACGCAAGGCACAACGCTAAAATGCTTTGTCTGGTCTCCGGCAGGTTCCTGGAGCTGGAGAGCAGCGGGCAGCGCAGCGAGGTGCGTCTGCACTACCGCACCAAGGGCCAGCAGGCACACACTGAGGTGTTCCCCTACAGCCTGGCCGACGGCCAGTGGCACAAGGTGTCCGTAGCCGTCAGCGCCTCGCACGTCATACTGCACGTGGACTGCAACAGGTAAACACTGCACTGCTGCCTGCAAATGACACACTGTCAAGTCTTTAGCGTAGGATCACTGACACATGCAGTGGTGGAAAAAAGTACAATAATGTGTTACTTAAAGGTGTTATGTCACGCCCCAAAATATGACGACATGCTACAGTAGGTCACGTGGTCTTTCTCCAAACAGTCTGAAAAGGGAGCGGGACCGTATCAGCCTCTGCACAGAGTGACTGACTGCCTAGTAGTGAATGTATACTTCGTCCGTCGTACGAATAGACAAGCTCACAAGTCACAACATGTCGCGTTGAAGCACGGTTATTTTCTCTCACCACACACATTTTGTGTTCGAAAGTGGCATTTTCACCTCGTACAGCTTCTGTGGGGGTAGTTTCAGAATATAATGATATGCACACTTAACTCCGCCCCAGCCCCCCATATTAGCCAATCAAATTAGTTTATTGCAGTTACTGTACAGAAAGTACCACTTTCAGCATAGTAACTGCAATACATTTATTTGATTGGGTAATCAAAGATAAATTCACTTGACATCATCAAAAATATTAGATAGACTTTACTATTGAAATGCTGATGAAATGTGACGTTAACAACATGTATACTTTACTTTGAGTGATAAGGCTAGTTGGCTGGTGGGGGGTTTTCATTAAATGTGTGGGAATGTATAACTGGACATTATGGAGCTGTTCCAGCCAGTATTCATATATATACGCGTAGACTTGCCAAAATCACTAAATAAACTGCTTAAATTTGAGGCATAAATCAGCTTGGTCTGTTCCTTCCCCTGCCAATGCTCAATGCCCATGTGTAATTGTAGAATGATTGGCCAAGCCATTGAGGAGAGAAATGCACAGTATGCAGACAGACAGACAGACAGACAGACAGACAGGCAGGCAGGCAGGCAGATGGACAGATAGGATGTTTTCTCCATTCTATAGGAGGATGATAACGGCTTTGGTTTATTTTAAGCAGCAGTCGACAAAACGGAAATGTTTCAGCCTTGTGCCAACCGCCAAAAAGATCACTTTACAGCACCTTTACAGTGTTGTTTTTGACAGCAAATTTTGATTTAGTTTTAGTCATAGTCTTTTGAATAACATATCATTCAGTTTTAGTCATAATTTAGTCACCTGAAAAGTTTTAGTTTTAGTCTAATTTTAGTTGACTAAATCTACAGTTGACTTAGTCAACTAAAATGATTTTGGCAGGCCTTGATGGCATCGTAATGATTGATTTTACACTTGGTTGCATGCTGAAAATAGCCGATCTACAACACGTTGTGAGCTTTTAGATCTGCTATTTTCAGCAAGCAACACCTGAGAGCAGTGAAAAAGTGAAGAAGAAAAAAACGCAGTCGACACACATTTTTCGTCATTGTTTTAGTCGACGAAATCAACACTGCTCCTTTAACTGGCATGCATTTTTACTCTGAAGGATCTACGAGAGGGTGGTGGAGATGCCGTACATGGACATACCTGAGGACACATCCTTCTGGGTCGGACAGAGGAACGGTGCCCACGGCCTCTTCAAGGTTGGCATTACTTTAAAAAACAACCTTCTATTAACAAGTGATAAATGATTCAGATCAAGGCAAGGGCCAAGTTATGCATGATTTATAATTCATTTAGTGCAGGTAAAGTATGCAAAAAATAGCCAATCTACAAGCTCTCAACATGCTTTGTAAGCTTGTAATTAGTTGTAGATAGTCAGATAGATAGATAGATAGATAGATAGATAGATGAACACTGGTAGATACTTGTTTGATACTTATTTGCACGACTCCCACACACAAGTATAACTGCCTTATCGAATATTGACCTTTGCACCAGAGTGTCTTTTTTCACTTTTCTTTTTTCCTTTTTTATCGCTACAAACTTGTTTTCGCAGAATTTTAATTGCACTTCTCAGCAGTCGCCTTTGGTGTAATGCGCAGGTCGCTAACAGGCCCAGTAGGAAGTCACTATTTTTGTTTTTGCCGTCATTGTTTGTTCCCTCGCCTCACTCTCTGCTTCTAAAACAACGGAGGTAATTATCCCGGCAGTCTCTCCCGATACTGAGGAGAAATCATTAAATAGCCTCTGGACGATGCTCATTAAATGTTGGCCTTATTGTTTATCTGAAGTGGAGACAATAATTTGGCGTCTCGCAGGCTAGCTGCTCTGCACGTCATCGTCATCAGCGCCCAATCCGTCCCCCCCAGGGGGGGAAGTGGCCGGGGTTGTAATGTTGGCTTTATCGGCAACTGGAAACTATTTTAATCACAGGGGGGCGTTTGATTTGATGCCTGGCACCTACAATATAGGATGCTGTCTCTCTCTCTCTCTCTGTGTGTGTGTGTGTGTGTATGTGTGTGTGTGTGTGTGTGTGTGTGTGTGTGTGTGTGTGTGTGTGTGTGTGTGTGTGTGTGTGTGTGTGTGTGTGTGTGTGTGTGTGTGTGTGTGTGTGTGTGTGTGTGTGCACGCGCGCGCGCGCGCGCGTGTACTTGCATTACTATACGGGCGAGGAACAAAAGTTTCAAATTTGTACATTTTTTCAAAAGTAAAGCCCTGCTTCATCATACAAAGCCATCACACAAAAGTAGTGAAAACAGCCGATCTAGTGAAAACAGCCGATTTGCAAGCACACGTTGTGTGCTTGTAGATCAGCTGTTTACGCTAGTTTAAATCCTTTTTAAAATGATAAATACCTGTCCAACGGTTTTGGACTTACAAGGTTTGTCCAAAACAACGACGATTTGAGAAATAGACGTTGTGAGAATCGTTTTCCTGGTCCTCTCAAGAGAGATGTTGGTTTTAATGCATGAGTATTCCAATTAGAAAAAGACTCAGGTTGGGGTTTAGGAATTAAACATTTAGAGGTTAAGGGTTAGGGTTAGAACTGTCTGTTGGTCCTTAGTCGGGATTTACACGCTCACAACGTGTGGCGCTGCGATGCATTGTGAGCTTGTAGAACAGCTTTTTTTTGTTATTGACTATGTTCAGCTATTTTCAATGCCGTCCTTAAACTATCGATGTCCTCACTAGTATAATATTGCAAGTGTGTGTGTGTGTAGGTACGTGCACAGTGGTAATTGGCAGATGAAAGAAGACCTTGAGGTCGGCACTAATCTTGACGTGACGGCCCCTCCCCCTCCGTCTCTCTGAAGCCCTGATTGAGTGGCTTTATGGAAACACAGTCGTCCCCCCTTAAAACACATCGCTTAATTAACATCTGCGTTGACACACATATACGTGCTCGCACACACGTCTTTGTTTGAATGTGGGTGTCAGTTGAAAACTTGAAAACTTTCTTTATCAGTGATGGCAAAGACTTTTTTTAATCTCAAGTAGAGTATTTGTATCTCCGTTTAGCAGACCAGCATAGTATTTTCTTTGCAGCCTGCTCTCAAAATGTAAACTTGTATTGACAAGCTGTCATTCTGCCATTGTTAATATAGAAAATGAAATAAGCCTATAGTCTTGTCAGTTGTCAGTATTGTAGTTAGAATATTCACGACTTGAACCACATTTATGGACAACAAATACAGCTGGCATATCAAATATTGCAACATGAAATGAAATAATCATAGTCCCTATGTCATGTCCAATAGCTGAATGGGAAGCAATCATGAATTGAGTACAGAGGACCCCAATGTAAACAAGTCTTAGTGCTTTCTTGGGTTTATATCCTATTTGTAGACCTTGTATCTGAACTGTACTGTCCTGTGCTTTTCCTATTCGAACTGCTAATAAAGAGTATTCAATCAATCTGCTGAAAACTCAATTTCACCCGCAGGATCAAAAAGGTCTTAATTATTAGTATTATTAGTCCCTGACTGGCTGCCAATTTCAAACAAGGCAGTTGCTATGCAACGCTTACATTTGTATGTCTTTATTCCAGTTTGTCAGTGTCAGTGTGCAGATCAGCCGGTCAACCTTGTAGAAGGTCATTAAACCACACCGTTGCTGTTTGGAGATTTTAAAGAGATTAAAAACGAAACAAAAAATAAAATAAAAAACACCAATCATCAAAGCATTTGACAGTCCTTGATGATGTTTGCTTTATTTTTTATAGTCGCAATTATCTCATTTTGTCTTTTAAACTTAAAATATAATATAAGGAGTAGTTCAGCATTTAAATCCTATATCATCTCTGTCAGGTGAAACCATGTCTTTTCAAGATAAAATTCTATAGCAACAGTAGCAGAAAACAAAAAACACTAGGGCAGGGGTTCTCAAAGTGCGGCCCGGGGGACCCCTAGGAGTCCTTGAGGGGGATTTCAGCCGGACCTGAACTTAAATGATTAACAGTTAGGAACAGTGCTTAATTTTTGGAGCTGTGTGAAGCACAGGCTCCCTATACGTGGCCGTGTGGGTCTGTGTGTCTGTGTGTCTGTATGTAGCCTGAACTTCCTAAACTTCGGCACGCCACTAGTCCCACAGTTTTGCCACCACACACTCGCGCCATATGTCAAATCGACCGGCTTACTCGGGAATCGTGGGCTATTACTTTTCTAAGAGAAAGGTTTCTATAGTTTAATTGATATTAATTTATTAGTGAATTAATTTTCCCCCATTGACTTATAATGGGAATTGCAAAAACTCACATTCAATTATTTGTCTCTCGCAAACCATAGGGGCTAGAGTTTCAAGACTTGGAGAGGAGGTTCATAATGATTTCAAGGATTAAATAAAAAATAATTAGTGTCATTTGGCCGCATGGTGCGCCATAACACCCCACTTTACGTTTTGGCCTGTAACTCTTTGAACCGGTAGGTCGGACAATTAAAAATATTTTTTTCCCTGGATTCCTTGGGTCATGACGCATCTCCCCATATAGGCCACGCCCATTTGCGCCATGATAGATTTTTCCGCCATCTTGAATTTTCTCCAAAACACACTTTTTTGCTCCTTTTCCTACATATTTTCTTCAAATGTCACAAAAATCGGTACACATGATCCACACACACACACACACACACACACACACACACACACACACACACACACACACACACACACACACACACACACACACACACACACAGACACACACACACACACACACACACACACACACACACAGCTCCACTTCACACGGGTGTGATTTTTTTTCAATCATTAGGTGTCTCATGGGTCTGACACAAAATCAGCTCCAGCACAAATGAAGCCCTGGTTAGAAACCAAATGTACACTCTCAGAGTTGTGGGGGTCCATGGCCTAATGCTTTATTTTTCTATCAATTACACACCCCGTAAAGTATTGAATTCATGAAGAATTCTGTTTAGTTTTTGTCACATTCCTCAGCCTATAATTTGATGAATTAGGTCAGGGGTTCTCAAACCTTTTTGTAGCACAACCCCTATATTTGGGGCGATCACCCCACTCCCCCCCGCTCTTGAAAACTCTGTGAGGGTAGAGATTACAGATGGATCTAAATGGACCACTTATTGTACCACCCCCCATAAGCATTTAGCCAGAACATGTTGCTAGTAGTACTTTAACTTATTGCAACAAGAATTTTGTGATCCAACTCTCGATAACTGGTCTGGTTGTCTTTCTGGAATCTCCCACTCCGAGCGAGCTGGTCGGTAATGTTACATCGCATCACGATCGAATTTTAACAATGTGAGGGGTACAGATGGGAACTATTGGTCATGAATTTGTACCACCCGCTGATATTAAACATAATCCTAGGAAAATCGTTTATGAACAGTTTAAAATCAGTTTGTCTCTACTAAGCCTCTGCTTACAAAGGGCTTGTGAATGTGTGTGTTGGCTTCAAAGTCTAGTGCTCTGTTCTGCTTTGTGTTGGGGGCGGAAACTGTGTGTGTGTGTGTGTGAGTGCGGGCGTTGTCAGAGGTAATTGAGTGTTCCGTTCTCTTCACGCGATCGACAAACAACCTCACTTTTTTTCAAGCCTTTCTTGATTAAAATGTATTCATTCTTTTTCTGGTTGCCAATATGCGCGACCCCAACGGCACCTTCCCGCGACCCCACTTTTGGGTCGGGACCATAGTTTGAGAACCACTGGGTTAGGTCAACAGAAGACTCAGTAGGAACTCTTTCACTCTCATGAGGGATACGTCATGAAGTGTGTCATAAAAAAATAAATAACTACTGCTTTAATATAACATAAACAAACAAAATGGGGGTCCTTAAAATGAAATAAAAATCACACCCGGTGAAGTGGAGCTGTGTGTGTGTGTTGTGTGTTGTGTGTGTGTGTGTGTGTGTGTGTGTGTGTGTGTGTGTGTGTGTGTGTTGTGTGTGTGGTGTGTGTGTGTGTGTGTGTGTGTGTGTGTGTGGATCATGTTGTACGATTTTTGTGACATTTGAAGAAAATATGTAGGAAAAGGAGCAAAAAAAGTGTGTTTTGGAGAAAATTCAAGATGGCGGAAAATCTATCATGGCGCAAAATGGGCGTGGCACTATATGGGGAGAGATGCGTCATGACCCAAGGGAATCCAGGGAAAAAAATATTTTTAATTTTCCGACCTACGGTTCAAGAGTTAACAGGCCAAAACGTAAAGTGGGGTGTTATGGCGCCACCATGAGGCCAAATGACACAATTATTTTTTTATTTAATCCTTGAAATCATTATGAACTCTCCTCTCCAAGTCTTGAAACTGTAGCCCCTGTGGTTGCGAGAGACAAATAATTGAATGTGAGTTTTTTGCGATTCCCATTCTAAGTCAATGGGGAAAATTAATTCACTAATAAATTAATATCAATTAAACTATAGAACCTTTCTCTTAGAAAAGTAATAGCCCACGATTCCCGAGTAAGCACGGTCGATTTTGACATATGGCGCGAGTGTTTGGTGGCAAAACTGTGGGACTAGTGGCGTGCCGAAGTTTAGGAAGTTCAGGCTACATACACACAGACACCACACACAGACAGACACACAGACCCACACAGCCACGTATAGGGAGCCTGTGTTTCACACAGCTCCAAAAATCACACCCGTGTGAAGTGGAGCTTGTGTGTGTGTGTGTGTGTGTGTGTGTGTGTGTGTGTGTGTGTGTGTGTGTGTGTGTGTGTGTGTGTGTGTGTGTGTGTGTGTGGTGTGTGAGTTGTGTGTGTGGGATCATGTGTACCGATTTTTGTGACATTTGAAGAAAATATGTAGGAAAAGGAGCAAAAAGTGTGTTTTTGGAGAAAATTCAAGATGGCGGAAAATCTATCATGGCGCAAATGGGCTGTGGACTATATGGGCGCGAGTGTGTGGTGGCAAAACTGTGGGACTAGTGGCGTGCCGAAGTTTAGGAAGTTCAGGCTTACATACACACAGACAGACAGACAGACAGACACACACACACACAGACCCACACGGCCACGTATAGGGAGCCTGTGTTTCACACAGCTCCAAAAAGTTTGGGAACACCTGACTGCACTATAGAGACAGCACCATACTGTAGCTACATGGCCATTCATTGTACACTGTTGCATCAGTATTATCTTCTCTTCTTTGCTGCTAGTATGCTTAGCGAACAGCACAATTGCCATCGTCTCCCATATTCTTTGGCTTTTGCCATGAAATCATTTTCCGCAGGATTTTTTTATTTTATTTTTTTCTAATTCACGGGCCGGCAAATTGAAGTGGCAAGACAATTTAAAAAAACAATTTCTCCTAAGTTGCACACTCCACTTCTGTAAGGGAAATAAAATGCTCCTCAAGGGATTGGAGATTGGGTTACCATGGCGACTATACTGTGTGTGTGATTGTGTGTGTGTGTGTGTGTGTTGTGTGTGTGTGATGTGTGCTGTGTGTGTGTGTGTGTGAGTGTGTGTGTGTGTGTTGTGTGTGTTGTGTGCGTGTGCGCGTGCGTGCGTGCGTGCGTATCGAAGCCAGTGGTTGAAAGGCTGGCAATCAAATTATATATGTGTATTTTTCCAGATTATGCTTATCATTGGGGATCGGGCAATCACTGGGAAAACAGAAATAGCTGTTTTTATATATTGAACATCACTCCGGCATCATATCGTCGTTGTCGAGTGGAAACCTCGTATCTCCAAGTTTCAAATTTGCACGTTCTTTCGCAAAAGTAAAGCCCTTATTCATCATGCAAGGCTGTTGCACACAAAAGAGCAGATCTACAGATTGTAGATTGGCTGTTTTCACTAGTTTAAATCATTTTTAAAATGATAAATACAAAACAAACGGTTTTGGACATACAAGGTTTCCACCCGACAACAACGATATGCTTCAATTTATATCAAATATTAGAGTTCGTTTCCAATTTAACGAGGACGAGTTCGTCGGCGAGGCGACCGGGCGGAAACTCAAGATGAAGTTGTCAAGCGTACCCGTCTCCCCGCAGAACTGAAATGCCTGTTTTTCACTTGCAGTCACGTTTATTAGTGTGAGACTATACTGTAGTACTATAGTCTGACTTTATTCCATCCATCCATCTTTCCAGATAAACCTTTTTTTGCCGCGCTACTCCTCCCACAGTTTTGGTGGCACCCGTTTGAGCCATATGTCAAATCGACCGGCTTCATCGGGACACGTAGGGGTGCATTTTGTTAAGAGATATGTTAAATAGTTTAATTAATATACATTTATTCTTGAATACATTTTCTCCATTGACTTTAATTCAACCTATTTAGACCTAGAATTATTGAATGCTTTAACCAGTGAAAAATAGCAGATATACAAGCTCACAGCGCGGCACCGAGTGCCGCGCTGCGAGCTTGTAGATCTGCTATTTTTGAAAAAGTCGTGAAAATGTGTGCAAATCTTTGAATATATGTATTTTCAAAGCAAACTAAAATTTTGCTTCTGGGTGGTCCCTGGAACTAAATGTTTTGAGATGGGGGTCCGTGGCCAAATAAATATCATTTTGGGAGTCCTTCACATGAAAAGGTTTGAGAACCACTGACATAGTAGTCTCTCAAGAACAGACTAACTGAGCTCCATTTAAGTGAAAAGGACCTTTTCTTTGACGAATGCTGGCCAGATTGCTGACATAGAAACATAGGGTTTTCAAAAAATCTTAGAAGGATTCAAAAGACACTTATAGAATCTGGTCAAAATTCAAATTTTCACGATAAAAAAAGAAAATAGCAGATCTACAAGCTCGCAGCGCGGCACTCGGTGCCACGCTTTGAGCTTGTATATCTGCTATTTTTCAATAGTTAAAGCATGAAATAATGATACACAATAATGTGTACCCGTTCTAAATGGGTTAAAAGAAAATAATACTTTTCCCAAATATGGAGCTGACAGACAGGGACAAGGACTGACACAGAGATCTCCATATATGGCCATTAATTTATTCGAGAATTCATTTTCCCCATTGACTTGAATGGGGAAAATTCATCATTTGCAAGTGTGACCGCGTCACGGCAACCACACTTGCAATTTCCAATTGCATCTTTCTAGTTCATTATTCCATTTGTTGTTTGGCTTTAATTGTGTGAAGTCAGTGTTTACCAATAAGGGTGTGTGTGTGTGTGTGTGTGTGCGTGTGTGTGTGTGTGTGTGTGTGCGTGTGCGTGTGCGTGTGTGTGTGTGCGTGCGCGTGTGTGCGTGTGTGTGAGCAGGGAGTGATGCAGGATGTGGAGGTGCTGGTGATGCCTCAGGGTTACATCTCACAGTGTCCTGATCTCAACAGAAGTGAGTATGGAGCATGACGTGTATCATCGTATTTCACCCAAAATGTATCACATACATTATAGATCGATAGCAGATCTACAAGCTCACAATGTGTTGCATTGCGACACATTGTGAGCTTGTAGATTAGCTATTTTCAAATGGCCAACATTGATATATGGCTGAAGTGTTTCGTAATAATCAAATCTACAAAGTAACGAGTAAACTAAAGTGTTTACAATAGTGTGTACAATATTTCAATCAGAGCAGTTGCGTCAGTTCAGAAAAAGCTAAGGTATGGCAACATGACTGGTGTGTTGCGCGCGTGCAAGACACCAGTCATGTTGCCATACCTTAGCAACAGGCATGATACATTTATTTCAAGGAGTACATTTTATTTTTTTCCCCCGTTTCAATGGTTTCTTGGGCTGGATATGGCAGCCTGGAACGGTTGTTCAAGTGCATTGCACCTGTGCAGCTGACCTGCGGAACCTGGGAATATACCATTTTAGTAAAAGTATTGGAAATTGGAAAAACTCAAGTAAATTACAGATATCTCAAAACTGTAGTTACAGTACTTAAGTAAATGTATTTATTAAAAAATATAAACATTTTCCGCTTCATAATTTATTCAGAAGTCCTTTTTGTTATTTCTATGAAAAAGGACAAATAAATACTCCCCGAACCCATGCAGGTGTGGAATATCACTTTTGATTTGATTATGAATAATGATTGTGCCACATTATGCGACAGACATGATTTGAATTGATCTGCCATTAGAGAAAGGGCAAAGCAAATTGTTAGCTTAGTCATTCTCATGAATGTTTTGGTGGCAGAACATTCCGGGGGCTTTGAAAAAAAAAGGTAAAAGTATGTTTTAACTGCAGTCTGAATATTCACGATCAAAGAGTCATTTCAACCTGACTCTAAATTATGTGCATAATTCTTAACTATGATGGTGGCAGATATTGCAGTATATGTCAGGTTATATACTGTATTTTTTATTGTAAAATGTGTCAGTGCATTTCTTTTCTGTGTTCTGTGGCAGACAGTTTAATATCCTTTCTCCCATAATGCAGCTTGCCCGACCTGTAATGACTTCCACGGCCTTGTGCAGAAGATCATGGAGCTTCAGGATATTCTTGCCAAAACATCCAGCAAGGTAATGTCATGACGTTTAAGCATTATAGTATTGCTGTCGGGCAGAAACCTCTTATCTCCATATTCTAACTTTGTGTTTTTTCATAAATTAATGTCCTACTTGATCATACTACACTAACTACAGCATCACACTAAAGCATCAAAAGTAGCAGATCTACATGTACAAGCTCGAAGCGCGTCTACCCCATAGACTGTAAAAAAAATATGGACGGTGCGAAGCCATTGGTTTCTATGCTGCGAAAATGATGTTTTTTTGTCCCTTGTATGGGAGTCGCCATCATTGTTTTAATGGTACCCAAGGAATCATAAGGAATGCTATTGGCTGCCAACGGTCACGTTGAACCGCAGGGATACATGGGAGAATGTGGTGTTGCGCCTCCCGAAATACAGCACCCGAAGAAGAACACAGCAGGCTGGTATCAGTTTAGTTGGCCACGCCCCCCGCAACTTTATCATCAATTTTAACATAAATGGGACCATATTTGCACAAAACGCATATCATGGTGATTGAAAGGCAGTTTTTCACTAGCGACAGGAACCATAAAGTATTTATGACAATGTTTATTAAAGCTATACTGTGTAAGTTGCTAAACTAGTGGTCAATCGCGGTATTGCTTTTTTCGTCCGTTTTTCGCCCGGAGTCACCGCGGACCACCGGAGCGGCGCCACAAACCACCGCAACCGATACGAATCCATGGAGTGGTAGAACGTAATTTTCTGAGCAGGATTTGGGGAATAAGAGGTTAAGAATCCTTCACCATCGTAAACACTGGTTGCTGAGGGAAGCTACTTCCTGAAGAGTCGGTTATTGGCCGGTAGTGTATCATGTGTGTATGATCTGCGATGTGATTGGCCAACGTATACACAACGTATACAGATGATGCAGATTACGTCATTTTGCCGGGAAATCCCACCCCTGTCACTGCTAAGAAGAAAACATATAAAGAGAAGGCTTCAGAGGCTGAAAATAACGGAGTGGGTGTACTAAAACCTTAGCGATTTAACAGTTAGGACAATTTTAAGATTTGTTTTATAAAAAAAGTTACATGGTTAGAAAATCAAAGGGGAAAATGAATGGGGTCCAATGGAGAAAATCCTTTTTTGGTACCTCGCGGGGGAAAACAGAGCAACTAGCGGCCAATCATGGGATCATTCTCTTCCGGGAAAGTGTCATGAATAATCCAGGCAAAAACAACCCTGGTCTACCCCCTCCCTAAAACAAACAGTATGACACTTTGGCATTGCCAGGGAATACACACACAAAGGGAATTGGCAGTGACTAGAAAATGAAAGAATAGAAGAACATGCACTCACATTTGCTTCCATAGCAACAACTGCAACAAACAGGCTGGCAGGCCTTTGACATTGGCTATATTGTTGGAAGCTACTGGACTGGTTGGAAGCTATCAAAACCTCCACCGGCAGTCAATCAGTCAGTCAGTCAGTCATTCTGTCCATCACGCCACGTCACACTTTTTCCCTACTGTTATCTCCGGCACCGTTGCCCCTATCCATGCCAAACTTTTCACACACAGTCCTTGGCTGGCAAACCACAACCTCCACCACTCATTTCTCACATGCCTGATTAGGGAGTCTTACTGGTTGTTATTGTTCTTATATTCCAGCAGGAATTATTGCTTTCTACAATTCGCGGTGCGAGGCGTTGTGCGCATGTAGATCTGCTATTTTCACCAGTTTTGTGCGACAGTCTTGTGTGATGAATGAACAGGGCTTTGCTTTATGAAAAAAAACTGCAAATTTGAAACCTGGATATACGAGGTTTCTGCCCGACAGTGATGATATCTATTGTTTTGTGTTGTTGTGGTTGTGGGGGGGAGCAGCTGTCTCGGGCCGAGGACAAGATGAATGGTCTGGACGGCTGCTACTGTGAGAGGACCTGCAGCGTCAAGGGGGTCGTCTACCGAGAGGACGAGGGCTGGACGGACGGCTGCAGGAACTGCACGTGCACGGTATGAGGTGCACGCCTATTCTTGTGTGTGTGTGGGTGTGTGTGTGTGTGTGTGTGTGTGTGTGTGTGCGCGTGTGCGCGTGCGTGCGTGCGTGCGTGCGTGCCAGTCTTGATTTTGATGTTATTTAGTTTTAGTCATATTTTATTCATCTGAAAAGTTTAAATTTTAGTTAGTTTTAGTAGACTAAATAAATCTACAGTTGATTTTGCAGAGACAAATGTATTTTGGCGGGCCTTGATGGTGTCGTAATGGCTGATTTTACACTTGGTTGCATGCCGAAAATTGCCAATCTACAAGCTCACAGCGAGCTTATACAGTAGATCTGCTATTTGCAGAGTGCAACACCAGAGCGCAACCAAACATAAAATGACTTCTCTTTTGGTTCTACTGGATCTCTTCTCCACCAGCTTGGGATCAGTAGCATTTCGGGTTTCTGAGTGGTCGGAGCGGAAACAACTTACGTCATGTTGTAGTCATCAGACGGACTATACTTTACCAAACCGGAAACTGTTTTAACCTAAAATTCCCCGCGCTCAAGGGCATAATTTTAGGCCCTACCCAATAAACCCCTTGATGCGACGTAGTTTTGCTTAATTTGGAAAAGTTTGTTTGGTATATTCAGCTTTTAGTCCAACTCGTAGCGACTGGATGCTTTCCTCTGAGGGAGAAAGTCTGGTGACGCGAGGTTACTATTTATATTGATCCCAAGCGATAGGATTGTGGGCTCCATTCTAAGCTATGAGGGCTGCTGGGTTCTGCTGGGGAAACTGGACAACAGGAGCATTTCTGCCTAAAGCCCCTATCATAGTAGGCACCGTGGTGATAAGCTATCCACCGCGGTGTAGTCTTTTTAAGTCATAAATCTCCAACATTACGCCATTACTCGCGGTGAAGGGCTATCCACCGCGAACCCCGACACATCTCTCTGTTTTTACTATCAGACAGATCGGCATATCACCCCGTTCACTGACTGGTCGATCTAGACCAGTCAGTCACAGTGATAGGACTTCACCGTGACTGACTATGATGGCCTCCACTTGTTTTCTCACTTTAGGTGGATAGCTGATCACCTAAAATTTGCGGTGATAGGCTCTTCACCGCAGACTCTGATAAGGGCTTAATAGACCCATGGACAGTCTTTTGGGATCAATATAAGTAGTGAAGTGAGCCTAGATATTATTTAGGGCAGAGTTGTCCTTTAAAGAGGCATTCCTTACCAAGATGCTAATGTAGTAAGTAAGTACCAACATCTAGAGGATGCTATTATGCAGCTTGCTTACTAACGTGAACTGCTTGTGTTCATATTTGGAAGCCTGCAGATTGCATGAATTCCCAAGCCGAGAGCTACTGTATAAGGGAGGGAGGGAGGGAGAGAGAGAGACAGACACAGTGTGTGAGACAGTTTTTGCATTAACTGCGACAACTGCCGGTTCTTTTAATTCAAAGCTAGAATTTGTGTGCCGCTGACTTTCATTGATGTTTTTAATTAATTTCTCGTGCTGCACTGTAACTTTATTTTATTTCTCTCTCTTTTTCCTTTGAGCTCATTCTAATTTTCCATCTTTCCTTTCTTCTTTAATAGCTAATTTGAATTTATAATGGAATTCTTTTTTGCGCTTTATGTTAATTCTTTTAACCCATTAAGAATGGAAAGCATCCGTGTCATTTTAGATTTGAGCTAAAATGCATTATTTTACACTTTGGCTAATCAAACATAGCAGATATACAAGCTCATAGCGCGTCACTTCGTGCCACACTACAAGCTTGTAGATCATAGGCATAGTGTTTTATTTCAATTTTATCGTTGTTTAGTCACCTTTACAATGAGGTACAGCTTGTAACCATCAGGCATTCGTGGAATGAGCAACACAGCCATATACGTGTGGGGGTCCACATGTTGAAAGCTGCAATTTTATCGTTGTTTAGTCACCTTTACAATGAGGTACAGCTTGTAACCATCAGGCATTCGTGGAATGAGCAACACAGCCATATACGTGTGGGGGTCCACATGTTGAAAGCTGGTATAAAAGGACCAGCTTACACCTTATTTTTGCATTTCCTGAAATGTTACGGCTTTGGTCATACAAGGTTTCCCTCGGACAGCACAATATGTGATTTCCAACCATTGCACCCTAGGGTAGTGGTGCAAGAAGGCACTGATCTCATTGAGTGGCAGCCAGAAGCGTTCGGTACATGAGACTGACTGACTGACTGACTGACTGACTGACTGACTGACTGGTGTGGAATCAGTTTTCACCGAACATTTATACATAGTTTTTGAGCAGTGCAAACTGATCCTACATGTTAGCACTAAATCAGGGGTCTTCAACGTTTTCAGGCCAAGGACCCCTTAATTGAGAGAGAGTTGAAGCAGGGACCACCACAACCTGTTCATAGATTCAATATAGTTTCATTGTTTGACAGCACAATCGTCAGTGTATTTTGGATTCATGTCAATTTGTGATTTCAGATATTTAACCACTTGAACCGTCAACACTTAATAAACTTGACCTTTCACTCTGTACTTAGTCTGCTCTTTTACCCCTCTACAACAAACGTCTTCGCCGAAAATAGCCGATCTACAAGCTCTCAGAACATGGATGCTAGGGTTCAAGTGGTTAAAAAAGGAGAAAAAGGTTTCTATCACACAAAGATTTGGAGAACCCCCTGTAGTAACTCTTGAGGACCACCTAGGGATCCCGGACCCCCTGTTGAAGACCTCTGCACTAAATGCTAAGCGGTTTCTTACGGCCGCACTACCCCGCTATTTGCGCCTGCAGGAGGTGTGGTCGTGTTGTTGCGTTTTCCCTAAAATTGCTAACTTGCCCAAACATGTTTAGGAAACATATCAGATTTTAATCCCACCCGCTACACCAAATGTATTTGTTAGAGTGCACGCCTGCAATGGATATGTCAAGGAGTCGTACTGCCTGGGCGCCAGTGTTGATTTCAAAGCTCACAACGCGTCGCAATGCGACGCGTTGTGAGCTTGTAGATCAGCTATTTTCAGCACACAACCAAGTGTAAAATCAGTCATTACGATGCCATCAAGGCCTGCCAAAATACATTTCAGTTGACTAAATCAACTGTAGATTTAGTCGCCTAAAATCTTATGATATTTAGTCGACTAAAATTAGACTAAAACTAAAACTTTTCAGGTGACTAAATTATGACTAAAATGTAATTATATTTTATTCAAAAGGCTATGACTAAAACTAAAACAAAATTTGCTGTCAAAAACAACATTGCTGGGCGCACAATGGCACAACATTCAGAGGTCTCCACAAATCTGTTTTCCTATGATCAGCAAAAGTAGGGGTGTCAACTCCTTGCGTGAGTTGTATTCATACAAGATGATAGTCTATTCAAAGACAATGATGTGTGCTGTCGTCGTGCACAATGCCATTCACTCCGTCCAGTTTCATTAATCCATTGTTTAGGGAATGAACTGATGACAATAATACATCATCCTCTATAATCAGTACTATGTAAGTGATGCAATATGTCTATCAAATATTTTTGATGTTTTATTGAAAGGCAATCAAAAGCTAGAGCACAGCTCTAAATTGTAAATTGTATCAGTAGTTGCCAAGTAAGCTTATCAAAGATTGTTTGATCTATGTTTGCTATAGCCACACTAGAGCGATTTGTTTAACTCTCTAAACCAGCAATGTGTGAGTGATAATTCTGTGAATCAACTATCATTTAATATCAAGGCAATGTTGCTCTTCCATGGGCAGAGGGAGAGGGCATAAGATTGCATTGGGGATAATGGCTTGCGCAGTCTTCTCAGGCAATGGCATCTGGCACAGTGATTGGTTTTAATATTGTATCACCCAAACCACACCTACTGTATGCATAATGTAACAGGTATAAGGCTTTTTAGAGATAAGGCATGGTGTCCCAAGATAGCAACTTTTGCACAGGAGCGCCCCTTCCACAAGTTAAAGTCACTTTGTAATTTTGAATGCCACAAGAGACCATCCATTAAAAGATGAGAATGGTTTCTTAAAAAATTGCCCTGAAAACACATCTATCAGGAGAACATTAGGGGAGGTAAATGCAAATTCCCATAGAAAGTAGGCGTCATTCATTTCCACCGTTCCACGTTTTTTTCTCCCCCCTTTGTACATATTATTAGGGCATTAACTACTTGTGATTTTTGCAAGTCGACTCGACTTAGTAAAAAGTTGAGTTGAAGTCGACTTTATCGTTTGATGACATCATCACATCACATCACACGCGACCCCCCAATTATTTTGGGGGGTCCCCAGATGATTAACTTAATGTGCAACATTGTTTTCTCACTCAACTGTAGACAAACAAACATAAAGTTTAAGTATATAGGGGGTATCTGCACATTTCTAAAGTGACAATTTAAGGACATTTTAATACCTCTCTAAAATGACAAGTTAAACATTGGCCAAATTGTCAAATATTAGAGGCAGAAAATGTGAAAATAGCAGATCTACTGTACATGCTCACAACGCGTGTGAGCATGTAAATTATTACTATTTTCACAATATAACCGTGTTATACAAAAAACAAAATGTAATGCCTCAACTCTTTGTGCTCGTAGGGTGGGGGGTCCCCAGTTAAAATATGATTATTTTGGGGGTCACAGTCTGAAAAGGTTGAGAACCACTGCATTAAAAGGCTTTGCTTTGCGAAAAAAGTTTACACATTTGAAACTTGGATATACGAGGTTTCTGCCCGACAGTGACGTTATGCTACGGTATGTCGATGAATTGAATAGTGTACATAGGACCACGATCCCCAGGGCCTTTTTTGTGTTATCCTTTTAACCTTAATGTCTGACCTCGTGTTCCTCGTTCTGTTTACATTTCTGACCGACGAAGTATTCAATTATCACTCCAAATCATTTCTAATGCTCAATGTATGCTCTGTTGCGTTGCGTGCTGAAATTGACCCGATCTACAAGCTCACAATGTGTCGCATTGTGAGTTTGTAGATCGGGCTATTTGTGGGCACATCGCATGACGAAGTGCAAATCGGACACCACTCTCCTTTTCACAATTATTCACTCTTGGGTGGAGAGAGCGAAGCAGGATTTGTGAGGCAGTGGTAAGTACCGCTGTTTGAATTGTGTGACGGTGGGTAGAGTGTGGATGCCGCCGCCACTGTGTCTTTCCTTGCGTAACTGGGGCAACAGTCTGCAAACCCCAGGGAGTCTTGAGAATGTAAGACATGGACAATGGGGGCTCCTGTGTACTGTTGTCCCCGGTTTCCTAGACGCCAGTGGTGGAAGAAGTACTAGACATTTTTCTTCCTTAATCCATTAAGAAAGATTTCTGAGAGAACACCATATGGGGGCCTCAAATTAGCTCTTGAAACGGGGCTCCAGATCTTTAAGGCCGGGCCCGCATAAACACAATTCAATTCAATTCAGTGTTTCCCCTAGGATGGAGTTGTAACTGTGGCAGGCTCGGCTCTTCATGCACGGGCGCAAAAAAAAAAGAAAAAAGGTTCTTTTGTCCTGTTTTTTTGGGGTGGTTTCCTCATTGTAGGCAACAGGTGATTTGGATGGACAATCGGATATTCCTACAGCGTAGAATTCACTGTGCCCGTTGAAAATGCTAAAACAAAACACAACCCATTCTAGCGAGCTGGCGCTGCAGCCTCGCTAAGACCTACCATGAAAACACGGGTGGCCCAATTATACTTTATCGCACGCCGGTGTGTGACGCATCTACAGTACAAGCTCACAAAGCGCCTCATAAAAAGATAAAATGTCCTCAGAAATCTACCGTGGCGGCCAAAATCAAGGCGAGGCGGGCCGCCATGGTAAAATGCATAGCCTATAGGGGAAACGTTGCAAATGTATTAAAGTGTCAAATCACAACAAGTTGTCTCAAGACACCGACAGTCCCACCCTGAGCAAGCAATTTTGCGACAGTGGCAACGAAAAAAACTCCCCCTTAACTGGAAGAAACATCAGGCAGACCCAGGCTCTAGGGTGGCCAACTGCCTCGACTGTGTCAGGGGGGAAAGAAAGAGAGACAGAGGAGAGACAGAGAGAGAGAGATACAAGCAAATACAAGTAGATTAGTATGTGAACGGTCACAGCTTGTATCTTTGTGTGTATCTCTGTCTATAACGTCTGACACTGTGGCTCTATGGTGTATATGTATATATATATATATATATATATATATATATATATATATATATATAACTGGCGGCCCGGGGGCCACATGCGGCCCCCACCTTCACTTAACTCACTTAGCGCCGGTCGACTCCCAGATTGACATTGTTATTATGGACGTCCCTGCCGATAGACTTTAATCGACTTTTATATAAAAGCATTGTTTAAGCATTTATGTGGGTTAATCGACGGAGCAAATCGGTTTCCTTACCTTCAGCTCGTTATAACACGAAACCGTGAAAAAAAAGGATACGATTATGACGTCACCGCTAAACCAGGCCTCGTCTGTTTACAATAGCATCTGCTAGCCGTTAGGCTCAATGCAAACCATCGTCCATCACGCAGCTTCACTAGGTCGGATTTTGATTCGAAATTTTGTGTGTGGCGTCTGTATGGGCAACGATCCGTTGCCCACACCGATGGTGGTTTTTAGACGATCAAGCACGAATTGAACAGGATTGAGCACAGATGGGGGGCCGCTGATCTCCCATTGTTGCTGTCACCTTCCCATCCTTCAAACATGGTTTCTTCTGAAGGTTTTAGTGTTACGATGGCGCACTCTAGTGGTCTTTTGGTGGTGGTTTATCATCATGGCTTTGAAAACAATGAAATTACACCCTATCATGTTGATAAAATATAGCTATTTCCTGGCAGTTTTAGCGCACATCCATATTTTAAGTTCGCAGGGAATGGGGTTAATGCGGCCCGCAGGTTAATACCGGAATACTGATATATTATTGATTTCAGCTGTTACAATTCCAAACATGACCTGCTTTAATTCTGTCAGTCTATATTAGTAGCTTAATGACTAGTATAGTAGTATTAAAATGTATTTTTATGTCCAATGTATTTGTATTTAGGTACATAAAGTTAACATGGCTATATAACTAAATGCGTTTGAAATTAAATAAAAGATGTTACATTTTAGGATTCCAATTAAAAAATAACAAAAAAATATTCAGGATTCCAATTCAAAAGAAGTAAAAATAGCCGATCTACAAGCTCAAAACGCATCGCAGCGCGATGCGTTTTGCGCTTGTAGATCTGCTATTTTTGCTTCTTTTGCATGAGATACTAGAATGACAAAGTAGGATGTAGCAATATGCAATGTGGCCCTCTGGAGTGAAGGTGGAAATATAGTGGCCCTCGCCATCATCAAAGTTGCCCACCCCTGCCATAGAGACCTACAAGCTCAAAACGCATCGCAACATTTCTTGAGCTTGTAGATCAGATTTTTGCTATTTTTGTGTGACACTGTCAGTGTAGGATGACGAAGTAGGGCATTCATTTAAGAAAAAATCTTAAAAAGTTGAAATAATGGAGATACGTGCTTTCCACCCGATATCTCTCACCACCATCGCGCCTAATTGCTCTTGACAGATGATAATTATCATGTGTGATTCGTTCCGTCTGCTCATCCAACGAAACCGCCACGCTCGCAATCAGGGAATTAGATGGGATGTGTTCTTTAGCTTATGTGTGGCAATTAGCGGCGACCTTTCCTATCTAAAGGTCACGGAATAAGATGTTACCAATTACGCGGTTTTCGTATAGATGTTGCTGTCGCCATGCCCTCATTCACAGAAGAAGAGTTAATTATAGTAAGCACAACCTGAGGTGGCACCAGATAGCATACTGTTGGTGTCAGACGGAATGACGCTGATTCCTATAAGGATATGGTCTAGAACAGTTAAGACCTTCCAGAAAAACGCGGGCAAAAATCCTTGATTATGCGGGCAAAAATCCTTGATTTTATGCAGGGTGAAATATGCTGGGGTTTATGTGATTTTATGCGGTGAAATATGCAGGTATTTACGAAAGCTGTCAACGTGTCGCCTGGCGACGCGTTGAGAGCTTGTAGATCTACTATTCTCACTAGTTTAGAAATGGGGCTACATGGTAGCATATTTTTTGCCTTTCTGAAATGACGCCTCTGTGTCATATTTTTATACATTTGAAAACTTCTGCATAATGAGCACCTTCTACTTTTGGTACTTTAAGTACATTTTGATGCCAATACTTTTGTATTTTAAGTACATTTAGAATGCTGGACTTGTAACAGAGTATTTCCATATTGCAGTACTGATACTTAGCACTTGAGTAAAAAATGTGAGTACCTTTTCCACCTGGGGTGAAACGTCTCTCCTGCTCCTCAGAACGGCAGTGCCCAGTGTGAGGCCATCTCCTGCCCTCCCCCACAGTGCCAGCCGGGCACACAGCCTGCCTACATGAAGGGCGCCTGCTGCAAGGAGTGCCAGCGTGAGTCACTTTCTTCACTATGCCTCCTACACATTAATATGTGTTTTACACTCTCCAGCTCACTGTTGGACATTAACACAGTCCCTGCCGAAAATAACCCTTTCTATGTAGCTCCCTGCCAGGCCCGATAATCCAGAGAATTTAATAAGCTTGAATTAAAATATATATATTTTTAATAAAAAAAAACTAAACCTCTCGGACTAAACCTCTTGATCGCTGCACCATTACCATGGCAACCGGCAACCGGAAGCAGATCCTTCCGAGCCATGGGATGGTTCCGTTCACTCACTGTTTATACAACACGGGAGCTAGTTCTTGAACGGATGGTCGCTTTTTCAAAGTTTTTATTTTTATTTTGACGCTGTGGACAACGTAAACACGCAAGATTCATGGTCGGAGTCCGATCGTGCACGATGGATATTCTCGCGACCACGTTAAAAGGTAAGAGAAGAAAGGCAGGGCGCTACATAGCGCTTTCTGTCTGTGTTGCGCGTGTGTGTGCGTGCGTATGTGAACCCACTAACTCACTCGCACGCTCTTGTTTGGTGCACGCATCGCACATGATCCTACAACATGTAGCGTACGTACAAATAAACACATCTGTTCACACGCATGCACGCTCGCACACACACAAACATGTTTGTATTACTCTACTTGTGGGGACTTAGGGTTGTTGTTGTTGTCTCCGCAAGGCCGTCCGTCTGTCTGTCCGTCCGTCCGTCTGTGTGTGTGTGTGTGTGTGTGTGTGTGTGTGTGTGTTACCAGCTAATCTCCCCACAGTTGGCCCGGTTGCTGCCAAACTGTGTTGCTGTGAAACACAGATGTGAAACACAGATGTGAACCTGAACATGTGAGTTGCGAATCTGGGTATGGGAGTTGCAAATTATGAGACTGTTCTGACTCCATAGACATCATCCTGTATGCCAAAATGTCCTGATATATATATATATATATTTTTACCATGGTAAAATATCAGGAGAACAAGTGTAATTGCGACCGTAGGGAGAATTTACTATCAAATCCGGCAGAACCTTGACCCATCAGTGCGTAAGTACCTCTTCTTTGCTGTCTCACTGTTTGTTTGTCTGTTTGTTTGTTTGTTTGTTTTGCTTGCCTGTGTGTGTGTGTGTGTGTGTGTGTGTGTGTGTGTGTGTGTGTGTGTGTGTGTGTGTGTGTGTGTGTGTGTGTGTGTGTGTGTGTGTGTGTCCTTCGATATATTTCTGATGCCACCTGATGTTGCATGGCAGTCCTCTACTTTATCATTATAGAAGAAACCTTTTCACAAAGTGAGGAAAATAGACTGCTGCTGTTGTTAGTCATGACTGCCAGTTCCCACCTGATGTTGTGTGGGAGTTCTGACTGCTCCAGACCGTACTGAATAACTGCTAGCTTGCAGAATGTCTTCAGAGTAGGACTCAAGTCTAAGATGTACAGTTCTTTAGTGGCTGCTGAAAATAATCCATGGCGTCCTCCATAGATGATGATACGATTTCCCACCACGCAACAGCCCATGTCAAACCCTAAACACAGTGTATTGCCCTTGGGCTCAATCTTCTTCCAGGAGAAGGTCTCTGGATTGAATTTCCATAGAACATTTAAACTGGAAGTTCCTCGACCGCCAAGTATGTAGAGTTCTCCATTGTATGCAAAGGCTGAACGACCAATGTGTCCTGCTGGAAGAAAATGGTCAGGCGTGCTCATCCAGCAATTGGTCTCTGTGTCATACACTTTGACATTGTTGCACCAGAAGCCCACAAATACAAACATCTTTGTCCCGATGATGGTGGCAGAGTGACTATATGAAGCAGGTGGTGGAGTGCCTCTGGTGTTAATTAGAAGCCATACCATTGTGGTGGTGTCTAACATGTACATGTCATTAGGCCTATGGAAAACAGGATACCATTTAAATGTCTGTCCTCCGTGGATATACATGACCTTTCCCAAGACACAGGCTGAGTGGTACATCCTCCCCTCTGGAACAGTCCCAGAAACCATGTGCTTGAACCATCTGTGGGTGCCGACGTTGAATGAATGGATCTCATTGCAGTCAGGATACCTTATGTGCTTTCTGTGCCACCCTCCCCAGATGTAGACAGAATCTTCTATGAGCACAGCTGTGTGGTTCCAGCGGTCGCAGGGAACCTCAGGGGGACGTTCTCTTCCAGTTATCACTGGAGGCACCTTCACCCAGCGTAACGACACCGTGTTGAAGATGCTCACACCGATCTCATCACTGCACCAGAAATGTACTCCTCCAAAGGAGTACACTTGGTTTCCTACTGTCACTGCAGTGTAAGGTCGAAATGAAAAGAATGGTATCTCTGGTCCTCTCTTTGGAAACAATGTGCAGCACAGCATTTCTCACACTAGCTGTCACAAGGGCTGGTGAAGGACTCAAGAGGGGACTTCACTGACAGGTTGCACGGACCCCTCTACTGAAGAATCCCAAGACTGAGAAACATGAACCTGTAAGTCACAGGAAATTAGGAAACCACTAGTTTTCTCTTCCTAATAGTTGAGAAAGGATAACTGTGGAGGCAATTCTCACGTAGGGACCAGAAATACCCCAACGAAGTGGGGCCACAAATATACTGAAAACAACCACACTTCGAAATTACCAAGATAATTTACTGAGAAGAATGGCATGCAGCCGCTAATATAGACCATGATGATGTCTTTGACAATGTCACAAACTGACGTCACTTTGTGACATATTCATCAACGTCACAAGCTCACGAGGGGATGGGGATGTCCACAATGTTGAAACTGGGAATCCACATGCTCACAATGTGAATATGTGCGTTCCTGCGTAGAATTTTATGCCTTTATTGATAGAGATAGACAGTAGGCTGAGAGATGGAGAGTGACGTTGCAGCAAAAGCCGCCGGGACTTGAACTGGCCCAGGAGGCGGGCCGAGGCCATCGTTTAGTTTCTTTTGGTATAATAATTGTTTGGTATGTTCATCTGTTATTCTAACTCATTGTGTGACTCGCAGGACTAATCTAATTGATTCTCGTCTCATGTCATATAATGTATGTGCATGGCTGTAATGTAGATCCCTGGTGTCATTGGTATACGGGCATACATGGGTCTGCCCATATATGGGTCATAAATTGGCGGTTCTGAACAACCGGCCATCTGTCAGTTTCTTTATGAGCGGTGCTAGCTGCTCCAATAAGTGACTTTGTGGGTATATATCGTCGTTGTCGGGTGGAGATTTTGTATGTCCGAAACCACTAGTTTTTATAATTTAAAACATTTTACTAAAGTAGTGAAAACAGCCGATCTACAAGCACAAGGCGTTGTGTGCTTGTAGATCTGCTGTTTTAACTACTTTAGTGCAACTGCCTTGTCTGATGAAGCACGGCTTTACTTCGTGAAAAAATGTACAAATTTGAAACTTGAAGATACAAGGTTTCTGCTCGACAGTGATGATGGGTGCAGAGGTTGACCTCAGGACTAAGCGTGGGACACTAATCGCTATTAACCTTAATAATAATGATTTAAAAAAATCAACACTCAAAATAATCATATCGCATGGTTTTTAATTCATCATGAAATCATTCTCCGTTAAGCACTGACATCATTTACATTTTGACGAACTATATCCGGTTCCATGCACTTAAACCCTCCAAAAGACCAGTCCAACTAGTCACATCTCCCTGCAACAAAACAGTTTTAAGGCCAGACCGTACCATTGCAACTAGTCGCAACTCAGAGAGAGAGAGAGAGAGAGAGAGAGAGAGAGAGAGATGATCATCAAGGCTTGTAGATCAGCTATATTTGAAAATTATAAATATTTCAGCCTGTAGTCCTAAATCACCTAATGACATGTCCAAAGTAGGGGCAACAGGTTGAAAGTGATTAATTACCATGATGCATACCATGCACTGTAACTATATATTATTTTATAAATATTTCCGTGTCAAGAGAATCCAGAGAGTCCGTCCCCAAAACTAAAATGAAAAGAAGGCAGTGCTGAATAGCCTAATATGGATTCATTGTCATAGTTATAATGCTTGGCGTGGACTAGCCTTTAACAGGGGTCTTCAACAGGGGTCCGGGACCCCTAGGGTAAATATGTATTTTAGACGCAATATGCCTGGCTAAAGCGATAAAAAGCAGTGAAAGAAAACATTTTAACACCCATCTTTTCTTTTCTCTAATTACAATCTAATAAAATATGAACCCTTGTTGTAAAAAAAAGTTGTTCTTTAAGACACCCAAAATAGGGCAAACCCTGAAGCCGAAAGTGTGAGCTTGTAGATCCGCTATTTTTGGTCCATGACCCCGGGACACACAACTATAAATCAGGCCTAAATCAGACCTTGACTTTCCAAAGAAGTTTAGGGATAAGGGTTGAAAATAGGGCCCTTGACTAATCCTCACTCTAACATCTAAATCCTAACCCCTAGCATGAATCGTGTCCAAATTATTATTATTTTTTTAACCATAATACAACCATTTCTCTTATGAGGACCAGGAAAATTGTTCTCACAAGGCGTTTATTTCTCAAATTGTATATAGGCCTACTTGAAGGGACATTTGGTCCTCACCAGTATAGCAATACAAGTACACACATACGCACGCACACACGCACACGCACGCGCACACACACGCACGCACGCACGCACGCACGCACACACACAGTACAAAGCACGCCTCCAGTATGAAGGCTTGCTTCACAGCTGACCAGGGCTGTGCTGCGTTGCTAAGCTATGCCTCCCACCATGCCTCATGAGACCAACCATCCTCATACTGTACACGTGATGGACATGTCAGTTATTCACCAGCAACACACTGTAAACACACACAGAGCAAGGGGCAAACACTGTTCGCTGGGATTGAAGCTCATATCGTCGTTGTCGGATGGAAACCTTGTATGTCCATAACCGTTCGTTTTGTATTTATCATCTAAAAAATGTTACTAAACTAGTGAAAACAGCCGATCTACAAGCACAAAACGCCTCGCATTGCGAGGCGTGTAGATCGGCTGTTTTCGCTAGTCTTGTGCGACGGTCTTGTATGATGAAGCAGGGCTTTGCTTTACCAAAAAACGTACACATTTGAAACTTGGAGATACGAGGTTTCTGCCCGACAGTGACGGTATACCGGGTTCTCGTTCAGCTTGCTGTTCCCACTAATGGCCCAGCAGATGTCGCACTTTCACCTTCTTTTTTTTACTAAAAGTAAAAGTAGCAATTGATTGATTGATGTAATATTTTATTAACAGTGTGCAAAAAGTGCAGTGGTACGTTTATACAATGATGTTAAAAAGGATAACACAAAAAGCTTGTTTACATTGTGGTCTTCAAAGCTGTATTCAATTCATCAAGACATTTAAACACATCATTTTGTCTAGGACCAGTTGCAAATTGCGTACAGGTGCTCTTATGGCGGTTTTGAAGGAGGGCTGGGAGTCTGTCACATTGTGATGGCTGGGCATTCCACATTTGGTAGCATAACACATTAGTAGAACAAATGTACCATACCATAATGTAGACATAAAAGTACTGTAAAGGCCTGTATGTTAAAATGTAATCTTACAGTATTGGCATTAAAATATACTTCAAGTACCAAAAGTAATCGTTATGCAGAATGTCCCTTTTCTTTTTCCCTAAAAGGTTTTCCAAATGTGTCAAAACCTTTCAAAAAGCTCACAACTCGTCCTATCACGACGTGAGCTTATAGTATATAATGGGGCAAATGGTCCATGTAGGCAATGTTTTGTACGTTTTCAAATAATAGTGAAGTAAAAAGTAGAGATGAACCAGTGGTGTAGAGATATCAATTATTGAAAACATGGAATAAACTGTATATGTCAAGTACAGTATTTACTAGGCTACTTACCACCATCGCTGGAGTCTACAGTATATGCACGAGATGTAAACATAAGTTCCTGTTTACAGACAGTGGATGAAAAAAGTACTCAAATGTTTTACTTACAGTAGGTAAGAGTATCAATACTGCAATGTAGAAACACTCTGTTAGGCTGCACCCACACCAAAGTACCTATGAGAGTGGATTCCCCATTCCGCTAATGCGTTTCAATGAGTATGGAACATTTTTTGCAGAAATCCTCTTCTGGCATGAAACCACTCCATCCCCATTGAAATGCATTTTTTTTTTACTCATGTTTCTATGTCAGTGGTTCTCAAACCTTTTCATGTCAAGGACCCCCAAAATGATATGTATTTGGCCACGGACCCCCATCTCAAAATATTTCGTTCCAGGGACCCCCCAGAAGCAACATTTTAGTTTAGTTTTTCTTACTTTTTCTCTTAAAAAAAGACATATATTCAAAGATTTGCACACATTTTCACATCTTTTCAAAAATAGCAGATCTACAAGCTCGCAGTGCGGCACTCGGTGCCGCGCTGTGAGCTTGTATATCTGCTATTTTTCAATAGCTAAAGTATAAAATAATTAGGGCCCCTCCACCAGTGTGACACCCCTGCGCACACACACACACACACACACACACACACACACACACACACACACACACACACGCGCGCGGCCGCGCGCGCGTTGGGTTCACCCTGAGGGGAAGATGTAGAAGGAAATAACGTATTTTCTTATTTCCTCTAGGCTTTATTCTTAAGGCAGCGCTCTCTCTCTCTCCCTCACTGATGCTGCCGTGCATAATGCAGAGCATGAAGGTTGTTTGGTTTTGGTCTCACTCATCAATAGCCGTTGTGCGTTGGCTATGTTCTCTCGGCAGATGAATAATTCTGTTTCATCGCATACAGTATATCCACACTTTAGATAGAATTCAGTTTTTTTTCCCCCAGTCCTGCATACTTGCACGCACGCGTATGCACACTCTCTCTCTCTCTCTCTCTCTCTCTCTCTCTCTCTCTCTCTCTCTCTCTCTCTCTCTCTCTCTCTCTCTCTCTCTCACACACACACGCACACACTATATATTTACATCACTTGTGGGGACATTACATAGACTTCCATTCATTTTTATGCAAGTCCTGTGGCCTTACCCTAACCTCTATCCCTAAACCTACCCCCTAACCCTAAACCTAACCGTTGTGGGGACCTACTATTTTGTCCCCACACTGTCAGAGGTCCCCTGCAGGTGACTGTGTGAACATGCGTTTAGTCCCCATAAGTATAGCTAGACACACACACACACACACACACACACACACACACACACACACACACACACACACACACACACACACACACACACAGTGTGGACTCTTATTACGCTGCGTACCCCGTGTCTCCTCTCAGGTTCCCTCTGTTCACCTCCAAAGTGATTTTTCACAGATGGATATTAGCTTTACTCACCTCAGGTTTTCCTCTTGTTTTGACTCAAATTGCCCACAAAAGGGGCTCATACATTATTAGTTTTCTTTACCCCAAAAGTAATGATAGTGGCCTGGTTGCTTGAGAACACCATGTATCTTGTTCTATACGAGGTTGGTTAACTTGGGGGCATGGGGGCGCAGTAGGTAGCGCTGTCGCCTCACAGCTAGAAGGTCTTGGGTTTGAATCTCACTGGGGATGTTGGGGGCTTGTTCTCTCTTTCGCGTCATCAGTGCCAATACCCTAGGTGGGGTTGGCGAAAAGGCCTTTCTGTGTTGAGTTAGCATGTTCTTCCTGTGTCTCCTAAAGTAGGTATACCTCACAAAAACATGCAGTAATCCTGGTCTATTATATTGCCTCCCACTGGCCAGCCGGGGTGCCCGATGAAGGGGAAAAGGAACTGGTTGGAATAACGTGTTCCTTCCACGCGCTATGTCCAACCGGGGAAACTCCCCCCTGTCAGGTGAAGAGAAGTGGCTTGGACTCCTCATGCATTGAAGGAAGCATGAGGTCAGTCCGTTGCTCTCCCCAGGTTGGCAGAGGGAGTGTAGCGCCCAGGATTACATTAGATAATTGACACTGGGTGAAAAAAAAGGGTTGTTGTTCTAATATTTGCTTTCAAATAATATGAGCTTGGTTCAAGAATCGTTTCGCATTGCGCTCATCAGTAGCACCAGCACCAGCCTATAGCATATTGTTTATTGATTGGATTGATGGAATTTACCTTAATCTATTTGGATTCATACATACATTATCAATATCTTTGTGTTTTGGATACACCGGTATATATATAGGCTGGCATATATTATGTATTTTTATTTTTACCCAGCCCTTGTGTGAAGTGCATTCCGCTCAGATCCTGCATCACTGCATAATGTACGTCCTCCCACACACACACACATGGCTTGGTTTGCTCTGTCCCACTGCGAGGTTCTTCACACTCCCATCCAGGTGCCACTTTAGCCGTTAATAATCTGCTTGTGTTGACATCGTTTAAGCTTTACCCATACCGTTAGGTCACAGCAACAATGGGGGGGGGTGTGATGATCGCTATGACTCATAAGCTGTTGTTATGTTGCGTGCACATTACAAGAGGCTAGGGTGATCCGCTGTAACCACTTGAGCCTATGGCATCCACATTCCTGGGGGAACGCTCGCCTGGAATAGCCGATCAAGAAGAGAGAAAGAAGAGGCCATTAATTACAGTGCCGACTCTGGTCAAGTTTTACTAAGTATAGAATAGAATAGAATAGAACAGGGGTCTTCAACGTTTTCAGGCCAAGGACCCCTTAGTTGAGAGAGAGATGAAGCAGGGACCCCCACTACCTTTTCATAGATTCCATATAGTTTCATTGTTTGACAGCACAATCATCAGCGTATTTTGGATTCATGTCAATTTGTGTTTTCAGATATTTAACCACTTGAATCAATACTTAATAAACTTGACCTTTCACTCTGTACTTAGACTGCACATTTTTTCCTCTACACCAAACCTCTTTGCTGAAAATAGCCGATCTACAAGCTCACAACGCCTCGGCGCGAGGCATTGTGATCTTGTAGATCAGCTATTTTCGGCTAAAGCTCTCAGAATATGGACACCAGGAGTTCAAGTGGTTAATATAATCAAGGAAAAAAAAAAAGCTTCTATCACACAAAGATTTGGAGGACCCCCTGTAGTAACTCTGAGGACCCCCTAGGGGCCCTGGACCCCTGTTGAAGACCCTTGGAATAGAATAATAGAATAGAATACTTCATTGGCAGTAATCAAAAGCACAGCAATTAAAGCGTCAAAATGAATCAAACCTAAAAGCACACCTAAAAGCCAATGCTTGTTTACAGTACATTATGGTTTCCATCGTGATAGAGGCTCTTAGTGGTTTAATATCCCAAACGATTGGCATGCTCATTGCTCAACTCACAAGACTTTGAATTAATGACAGGAGGAAAGGATGTGGATCCCGGGATCTCCTGGCCCTTTATCATTTATCTCCATACTTATCTTTAAGTATGGAGTAAATCAGTGGATTTTATACAAAGCTTTATAGAAGCTTCCTGCGACTGCAGTTACATTGTTAAATAGGATATCTTCACTGTCGGGCAGAAACCTTGTATCTCCAAGTTTCAAATTTGTACGTTTTCTTCGCAAAGCAAAGCACTGCTTCATCATACAAGGCCGTCGCACAAAGGTAGTGAAAACAGCCGATCTACAAGCACACAATGCCTCGCAGTGCGAGGCGTTGTGTGCTTGTAGATCGGCTGTTTTCACTAGTTTAAATCATTTTTAAAATGATAAATGCAAAGCAAAGTGTTTTGGACATACAAGATTTCCACCCGACAACGGCGATATGTGTGTACACAATCAACTGTACCAACTGCACCTGAAAATAGTGCACAGAACGGTCAAAAGTACAGCAGGTAAATACATGGGTGAATAATATGATCCGACATGTGCAGCGGCAAGGCTCAATGCCTGTTCAGCAGCCCTGACTGAGGGAAGCTGTCCCTTAAGTCTGTTTGTGTAGCATTTTGATACCGCAGCGCTGCCTGTCCTGACAGTAGCAGCATGGAGAGATTGCGGCTACGGGGCGGTTATTGTACTTAATAATCCGTTTTGCCCTGACCTCCTCCACACTGCCTGGTGCACACAATATGTCCGGGAGGGAGGGGGGCTCACCTCTGTCTGTATAACCATCCTCCGTAGCAGTAGTGGAAAATGTATACACATTTATTTATTTTTTTACTTAAAGAGGTGGTGCCATAGTTTTGTACTTTTTCTGGTTTTCATGTGTCTAGGAGGTTGACGGTACTTCATTAGACCCCCTGGTGTGGTTGTTATGAGCAACTATGTATTCCCTTTGCATTTTGGATTTCTTTCTTGAGGCTGCCACCTTGTGGGTCAAATGTGCCGATCCAAAAACACAGAGTGACATCACTATCTGGAGATAATCATCCCCTCCCCTTTTACCATTCACCCAACACACGTGGGTGTGGCTAACTTCAGCTGGGTCACCACCCACCGTGACAACCAGGAATACTTAATGAACTGGTGGGTGTGGCCACATAAAAACCTAATTTTAACTCTTTCTGTACACTTTTTTTTCTTAGTTGCCAGGAAACTGAAGTGATACTGTGGAAATGGGCCCTGGTGTGACATCACACCAGTCCACTTTTTAGGATAGAACCATTCAGACACACCCACTCAGAAAATCACAGAAATGAAAACCAAGGCTTATTTTTTTGGGTGGAGAAATACACTGGGAATAATAAGATAAATACAAATTATGGTGTGGCCCCTTTAAGAAATTGAACAATACTGCAATGTAGAAATACTCTGAATCAAAATGTACTTGAGTAAAAGTACAAAAGTACATTGTGAGTTTGTAGATGGGCTATTTTCAAATGGCCAAAATGTATATACTGTATGGCTGAAGTGGTTACTGTATGTTTTGGTGAGAATATAATCCAAATCTACAAAGTAACTAGTAAAGTTTTCAGATAATTGTAGTGAAGTAAAAGTAGAATATTTGCCTCTGTGATGTGGTGGAGTAGAAGTAAAAGTACAGCAATTTGGAAATGCTTAAGTGTGCAGTATTAGCATAATTAGTTACTTTACGCCACTGCGTCGCAGCTGGCCATGCAACCTGTCAGGATGTTCTTTAATGGTGCTGCTGTGCAGCGTGGATGCGGGGGCTCAGGCTGAATTCTGTTGTTTGTACAGACGTTGTTGTTGTTGTTGTTGGGCCTTTCGGGCTGTGTGGCCGCTATGTGAAATTTCTCGAGAGAACCAAGGGTAGTCACTCAATATGATGCCACTGTCACGTTAACGTGGGCCATCTCTAGGCCAGATTTTTTCTAAAACCTTTTTGTTTTAAGGACACCGACCGCCATTCATTTCTTCCTATGATTATCAATCCTTTTAGCTGGTGACCCGCTGGAACTTTGGGGGTCCCTGGACCACCAACTTTTTGTCATTGACAATCAGGCCATATCGTCAGCATCATGATGATGTTAGAACTGTTTGTACAGGGAGTGTAGGGTTCAGCAGGGGCGTGACAAGGGGTGGGGGAAAGTGGGACTGAGTTACTAGGGCCCAAGGTGGAGGGGCCTTAATTATTTTATACTTTAGCTATTGAAAAATAGCAGATATACAAGATCTGCTATTTTTGAAAAGTCGGGAAGATATGTGCTAATCTTTGAATCTTTGGGTCTCTGGAACTAAATATTTTGAGATGGGGGTCCATGGCCAAATATCATTTTGGGTGTCCTTCACATGAAAAGGTTTGCGCACCACTGACATAGAAACATAGATTTTTCAAAAATAGCAGATACAAAGCTTGTATCTGTTATTTGTCAATACATGGGGGCCCCACAGTGAATCCTTGTACCCAGGGCCCAGAATTTGGTGCGACACCCCTGGGGCTCTGCACACACAGCCCTGAGGGGCACCATGTGTTGTTGTTGAAGGTCAGTGCTTGTGACGTGTTGCTGCTCCGTTCTTCAACCACCTGGCGACGGCACAGACAGGATGTCCAGAATCCAGCTGCACATGGTTGGGCGAGGGCCCAGATCCCTGAGATTTGCTGTCAAACTTGGCAGGCAACTATTGGGCATGAACACTGCGCTGTAGACCACAAACAAACAAACAAACAAACACTCGAAAAGGTCCATGCTCACCACCATGGAGGTTGTGGGTTCAAATCCGTCGCGTTGAAACCATAGAGTAAATAGAGAGCGGATAGCCCCGCCCCCAGCTATTCATTTCAATGCAAGTGCTCAGTGGCGTTTTGAAGCATGTGGAAGTAGCTTATCCAGGTGCATTGTGGGGGAAATTGGCACATATCTACGTGACAAAATGTTTCACGTCGAGACGTAATTACGTCGCGAACGTCACTCGACGTCCATTGAACCCTATTGTAGACCTCAGCGGCGAGCTCTTATGCTCGTACATGTAGTTCCCCCCACCTGCTGTTCCAGCTTTGGCCAGTAGGGGCCGGCTGCTTCAATATTTACAAGCCGTTCTGGGGGCTTGGTTGAAACTGGCTTTGTCGGACGTCTACGTGAACACAATTGGCCCTTGTTTTGGGAAGGTTAGCCAGGCAGGGAGGGTGATAATATTGTTTGGAATTAATAGGTATAACGACTAAATTGGGGAGGAAAAGTTGGTAGAAAACTATTGGCTAATCTAAATTTAAATGTAGAAAAAAATAGAAGAAAGGGTGGTGGTTTGGAGAGCCACGGCCATTCGCACCAAGGTATTCAATATTTGAATACCTTCACATACGCATCCTGGCACACAAACACACAACAGGGCTTTCACGCTACCTGAGGGAGAGGTTTGACTCAAAACGCATTGCCGGCGACTCTGTTTTTTTGCCAAAAAAAAAATGCTGTAAAGGATGCATATTTGAAGTTTAGCATCATACAGTGCTCCTTTTGCCTTTATGGAAAGTCTAGGAATGTCCGCTTTTTATTTTGTGTGGCAATCGTATCGTCAGTACATCTATTTTGGCGATGATAATCAAATTGCCTTGGGTCCAGCGAGGCGTGGCAGCATGGAACCACTGTAGTCCCTGGACGAGCTCTCAAGCATTAACTGACAATCGAGGTGAGGCGATCCAGGTCTCTAATGGTCCCTGAAATGTTACCTTTGGGTTCTTGGGGACTGTAGGCACAACGGTAATGCACTGCTAATTGCAAATTGGATAATTAAGGAATGCGGCTATTGGAGGAGATGGGGGTTGCCGCGAGTTGTCCTGCCGCAGGGATGCAAAACACATTAACCCATTAAGACTGGGAAAGCATCATTTGTCGTTTTAGACCACTTTAACTATTTCATACTTTGGCTTTTAAAAAATAGCAGATCATGGATATATGTATGTATGTATTTTAAGTGAACATTCTTTTTAGATGGAGTCAGCAGAGTCACATCTAATCTAACTATTAATTTACAGAATGTCTTTCTGTCCACCGTCTGTCTACAGTACTCTGATGTCATAGTACTGATGTCACATACTGGCCTCGACACGGAACAACATATGTGGGCATAGGACACAGAACACCATATTTGGGCATAAATGGGTAAAACAGTGCCCAAATTTCTGATGTCACAGATACCGCCGGCTGTACTGCACATGCGTCACCACCATGGTAACATCCACATCCTGACACAATGCCCACATTTGGAGATGGCTGATACGTTTATTCAATCCTTCATATACTGGGCACACCTCCGGTCAAGGTCCTAGTACATATCTTTTTGGGTCCTTGACATGAAAAAGTTTGAGAACCACAGATAGGCCTATATAGAAACAATGTCGTTGTTGGGTGGAAACCTTGTATGTCCAAAACCTTCCTTTTTTGTTATTATTTAAAAAAAATGATTTAAACTAGTGAAAATAGCCGATCTACAAGCACACAACGGCTCGCACCGCGAGGCGTTGTGTGCTTGTAGATCTGCTATTTTCACTAGTTTTGTGCGATGGTCTTGTATGATGAAGCAGGGCTTTACTTTATGAAAAAACATAGACATTTGAAACTTGAAGATACAAGGTTTCTGCCCGAGAGTGACGATAAGTTCTTAAAAAGGGGATTTATAAGACAACCGCGTGTCCTCAGGTATTCTTAAAGGGTTAAAAGGCCTTATCTGCCGGCGCAGGTCTTTATGCAGGAGGAGTTCCAAGTCTTGTTTTGATCATCTGTCAAGTGGAAGCATCAAACACTTCCCTTTCCCCCGAAGTTCATCCACTTTCATGATGGGCTGCTTTGTGATGGGTTCTGACCTACGCTGTCAATCATGTTTGATTCTCCCTATCTGTCTGGCACGAAAGCTACACATCAGACAGACACTTTTTTTTTGCCAGAGTGATTGCTGTGCCTTCTCCACTGTCTGTCCTGATATGATCTATTTGGCTTGTAGTGACGAAGGCAGATTCCTATCCCTGTGCACCACAGCAATTTTCATCGGCTAACATTAGAAAACACAAAAGTGTATATCGTTGTTGACGGGTGGAAACCTTGTATGTCCAAAACCTTTTTTTTTTCTTTATCTTTTCTTTTCATCAAATAAAATAGTGAAAATAGCCGATCTACAAGCACACAACGCCTCGCTGTGTGCTTGTAGATCTGCTATTTTCACTAGTCTTGTGCGACAGTCTTGTATGATGAAGCAGGGCTTTACTTTACGAAAAAAACGTACAAATTTGAAACTTGGAGATACGAGGTTTCTGCCGAGCAGTGACGATATAACATCAGCCCAAAGGCTTGTTTATGGCGTGGTCCTCGTTCTGCATAAGCTGTCAGGGCGGGTTTGCAGTGATAAGTTCAATGTTTAGCTCTTAATGTGGGGAACTGTATGAACAAAGTAGTCGTAAACAGAATGCAGCCATGCAAAACTGAATTTTGAGTGTAATTTTGGAACGTTGTCTAGTAGCAGACAGTGTTCGCATTTCATTGTGTGTGTGTGTGTGTGTGTGTGTGTGTGTGTGTGTGTGTGTGTGTGTGTGTGTGTGTGTGTGTGTGTGTGTGTGTGTGTGTGTGTGTGTGTGTGTGTGTGTACTTGTATTACTATACTTGTGGGGGCCAACATTTTGTCCCCACAAGTAGAATTTAAGAAATAGACATTGATAGGAGTTAGGCCTGACTTATGGAGTTATGGTTGATTCATACGCAGTCGCATGCTTTTGTCGTGCACCGGGAACAAGATCGACAAGCTCACCACGAGCCGCAAACGCCAAGCATGGCGATGCCAATACTTTTATACTTTTACTCAAACAAATTTTGAATTCTGTAGTTCTACTTGTAACAGAGTATTTTTTTACTTAAAGGAGTGGCGACACCGGCCGAAATTTAACATTATGATACAGTAGGTCACGTGGTGTTTCTTCAAACAGTCTGAAAAGGAGGCGGGCCGTATCAGTTAGTAGTGAATGTATACTTCGTCCGTCATGCGGTGCCGCGCAATGTATACTTCGTCCGTCGTGCGGTGCCGCGCACAACGTGATGCCTTGTTGTTAGCGTTTAGCCCGGCTAGCGCTGCACCGCACGGCTATTTGCGAGAGCTATTGTGTACACACACACGCGCGCGCGAAAGCACACACACACAGGCTACACACACACACACACACACACAGAGTGTATGAGCCACGGAGGCACGGACCTCCTCTGCGGAGGTCGGAGGAGGAGATCGCTGGACCCTCGTTCTACGCTTGCTCCGGTGTCCCGGGTGCTCCAGTCAGGTTAGGGGAAGAGACAGCAGAGTATGGCCGACAAAACCGTCTCATAGACGGGGAGAAGCGTGTTGACCCTCGTACACCTTTTTTGACACCTTTTTTGAAGAAGACATGTACTTTTTTATCGGTCTAACCATTGATTTTATAGCGAATGCTATATAATTTTTACCCCTAGAACTGATAGTTTTAAAGTTGGTTTAGAAAGTCGGAAACACACCTCGGACAGCTTTTTTTGGGGCAGTTTCAAAAGATAATGATATGGATAATCGACTCCGCCCCTCCCCCCATATTAGCCCAAACAAATTAATTTATTTCAGTTACTGTACAGAAAGTACTACTTTCAGTACAGTAACTACAATAAATTAATTTGATTGGGTCATTTAACATGGGGGTACATGACATCATTAAAAAAATTGCCTAATTTGATAGCCTTAATTAGCTGTTTTGGCCATGTCACTCCACCTTCAACTAAAACATTTGAGTAGTTTTTCCACCACTGCCTAAAATGTCGACGTCCTCATAATGATTACAAACGTGCGTGCTTGTGTTTTTTATGCTTCCAGCCGTGTGCCAGTTTGGTGGAGAGGAGCTGGTGGAAGGGGATCAGAAAGCGGTGCGGGACTCCTCTGGGAGGTGCCTGCTGTTTGAATGCAAGGTAAGTCCCTTCAACAGTCTGCCCAGCCATTCAGTTAAAAAAATTAAAATATGTATATTTTTGAGTCTGTCTTGAGAGATTACTTCTTCAACAAACATATGAGTGCCAGCGGCGGCTCCAGAGATAAAGAGAGGCCGTTTTGGAACTGGAAAGATTCCCGGTTCAAAACCTCAGCTCCTGAGTCCTGGCACGCGTGTCGGAAGTGTCTTTGAGCAAAGCACTGAACCACCAACTATAACAGTGTTGTTCATTTTGTCGACTAAAACTATGGCGAAAAATGTCCGTCGACTGCCTTTTTTTCGCTGATGAAAACAAAATAAAAACAAAATAAAACTAAGCTATGATAACTAAATATATTGACAATTTCGTCAACAAATAAAAACTAGACTAAAACGTCGTAATGTAGATCCAGTAGAATTAAAGACGAGCCATTTTATGTTTGGTTGTGCTTGGGTGTTGCACTCTGAACATATGAGATCTACAAGCTCACAACATGTCAGGCTGCAACATGTTGGGAGCTTGTAAATCGGATATTTGCAGCATACAACCAAGTGTAAAATCAGGCATTACGACTATAAAAGTACACTAAAACTATAATACTTATGACTTAAATATGACTAAAACTAAAGGAAATGGTATTCAAGGGGGCATGGTGGCGCCTGCAGTCGGTAGTGCTGTCACCTCACAGCTAGAAGTTCCTGGGTTCGATTCCCACTGGGGACGCTGTGGGCACTAGGGGTGTGTTCTCTCCTCCGCATCATCAGTGCCCATACCCTAAGTGGGGTTGGCAAAAGGGCTTTTCTGTGTGGAGTTAGCATGTTCTTCCCGTGTCCCCTCTATACTGCCTCTCCCTGGCCAGCCTGATGGAGGGGAAAGGAATTGGTTGGAATAACGTGTTCCTTCCACGCACTACGTCTAACTCCCCCCTGTCAGAAGAAAAGGTGTGGCTTGGACTCCTCATACAGCATGGAAGCATAAGCTCAGTCTGTTGCTCTCCCCAGGTTGGCAGAGGGAGAGCAGCGCCCAGGATTACATTAGATAATTGGCACTGAAAAACGGGTTGCAAAACAACATTCTAAATTCAAAATCCAAAACTAAATTTGCTGTCAAAATTAATACTGTTAAACTAACTGCTCCCGATGAGCAAGTTGGTGCTTGTCAACATTAAGTTAGTTCTTTCTGTCCCTCGGTCTCTTTCTGTTTCTCTCTCTCTGTCTCTTTCTTTCTGACAGCCACAAGGGCACTCAATACATGGAGATACTCACCAAGAGGCTTGGCTGGTGCTTCTTGGCGTGTGAATGGGTGAATGTAGCGCACATTGTCTTTTCAAGACAGTGCTTTGGATAAATAGTTCTGTAGAACTGGCTGACTATTTACTGTATCCATGTGCACACTGCACACACTCATACATTGATCGAGTGAAACTGTTATTAAGTCTATTGAGACCAAGGTCTCTTTTGCAATGGAGTACTGCATAAGAAGTGGGAATGTTTACAGCTATAATATATTATCTTGCAGAACATGAATTACACACCCACATATATATTTACACAATTCAGAACTCAGGAAAATAGCTCAAATGCATTGTACATGTACAGTAACAACAACATGTAAATTACCATTGAATTCTTGGAAGCTTCAAAGGGGACAAAGCAATCCAGCTTCAAACTCTTATTTGTTCCATAAAGATGGAGCACGACTGATATAAAAAAAAAAAAAAAGATTTACATTTACTTTTGATTACTTTTTACGTAAAAGTAAAAAGGTATTGCCATCAAAATACTACAGGTGTGCCGTTTCAAGTCTTTGGGCTTTACCGCTCTTTTCCTGAACATTTCCTGCAAATCATCTTTTCTGCAGGTTTCTTTCCCAGTTTTGCTTTTCTATTTTTTATGGAGAATGGAGCATATTTTGTATGATCTTGTAGAATGACATTCTACAATACAATGCCAAAAATAAGGACATCATGCAGAATAAAAGTGGTTCAAATATATATATTTTCCTGGAAAGTTAGTGCACCCCAAAGTGCTCATCTAGTAAATTACATAATTATTTACTTTTCATATAATGTTGTTGTTGCAACAATAACGTGTGGTTGTCAACAAAATCCCAAGACACAGCTGTGTGGGAACACCCGGCATATGTTATGCTTTGCCGCGAACCAAATTACCTCTTGTTGAGAGACCGTCTGGAATTGAACAACTCTAAGGGTTTAACAAACACTCCTCTCTAGACAGAAGCAACATTGACCATTATTTACACACAGAGGGTTATTTTGTTCAGACTGCCCTAAGTTCTACCCCCCATATAATCAGTAATTCACTTAAACCGGCACTTTGACTCCTGTTCATTTTCATCGTTCTGTGCACGACAGGTCACTAAATACTCTGGATAAGCAAATGTGCTAGCGCTACAGCAGGGTGTCCATTGAATTCTCCAATACAAACGTCCATACCGTCCTTTTGCACAAGTCTTTAATTGGGATAATCTCTGCTAATTGAGTCAGCATTTGGAAGCCAGAGCAACCCAATTGTTAATCAAAGAGATACCTGAGGCTTTAAGCCCATAGTTTCTAGAATGATCACCTGAGCTGTTCTTCATCACAAATCCTATGCCTTACTGAATCACTTAGCGTAAAGCATTCGCCAGATGGCAGGGCTAGGGCGTTGAACTTCCACGTCAATTAGTTTGATCACCTCAACGCCGGGGGGCGAGCCCGTTAATCGATCAGGAAACGTTACAATTTTGCAAGTTTGTGCAGCGGGCAGCGCTCGCTCGGCTCCGTCATAACCACACAACGGTGTCTTTTGGACAGCTGTCTGTGGCTGGCTGCTTCTTGGACCATCTGTGTCTGCAGGTAAAGATGACAGGCTGGCATACCCAGAGCAGATCAAAGGACCCGGGATGGATGGATGGGGGTTGGTGGGGGGCTGTCAGTCACAGCGCTACTGCTGCAGACGCCTAGGCGAGCCTCTCCTCTGACAGCTGTTTGTCGTGCCTCTGATCTGTGTGCTCTGCCTGCTGGTTTGTGGGTGTGGGGGTTCAGCCAGGCCTAGCTGCTTGATAAGTCGCTTGATAACTTCTGAGGGACTTTTTTTTTTTACGACGTTGCCTCGAGATTGATAGTTAATTAACAGTGTTACAAATGATGGGAAGTTAATGTCTATTAAGGCTATAATGTCTACAGTACAAACTGTACTTCAGTCTCCCTGGACCCAATATATCATATTGTTGGTGTCTGTTGTTTGAACTTTTTCTTTATTCGTAAATTGACGCCCTGCTTGATCATAATACAGCGTCACACCAAAGCATCAAAAGTAGCAGATCTATAAGCTTGTAGATCTACTACTTGTGCTGTTTTTGATGTTGAATCCTTAAAAGTAATAGTTTGGACCCGACAAATGAAACTTCATATATGTCATTATGATGTCATATCATAGCGTTTTGTTATGGGACTTAACATTGTATAATTATTTTATTGTTAATAATTTTCTGAAAATCTCTTCAGAAAAGAGATTTTAGAATCAGCCTCAGTTCTTAATGGGACAATAGGGGTTCCCCAGGGCACTTGTATTGGGCCCTGGGCCCTTGTATTGCACAGTCTTTTCAGATAGGGGTCCTGCGGCCACATCCATGCTAATTCGGGGGTCCTTGACCATGCAAATGTTTGAGAACCCCTGCTATAAGTACATAACAACGGGAAAGTCCCGATCTGGCGAAGCCCGAAGTGGCGAAGTGGGGAAATGTCTCCTACCGCACCGTTATGGCGAACGCGTATCTATATGGCGAAGCCCGATATTGTATGGTAGTACAATGATAATATGCAGTGCTGTCTGCACTCAGCTTGTCTAGCCTGACTATCCTTTGTCGTATGTGTGTTGTACGGCGAAAATAGCTGATCTGCAAGCTCACAACACGTTGCATCCACGAGACAACGTGAGCACACTGAGAGACGCTCACGCCTCCCCTCCCCTAGGTGCTAAGCCTCGCATTTGCATGCATACATACGTTACTCCTGTATCTGGCCTATACTCCTGTTCGCATCTGCAAGCTCACAACACGTCGCATCCACGAGACAACGTGAGCACACTGAGAGACCCTCACGCCTCCCCTCCCCTAGGTGCTAAGCCTCGCATTTGCATGCATACATACGTTACTCCAGTATCTGGCCTATACTCCTGTTCGCAATTTGGGGTGAGGGGAGTTTCTCACCTGAACTGAGTCAGTGGGTCCCTAGACATGAAAAATCACAGAGGTGCTCGTCCGCCATAGTGCCACGAATGGCGCAATGGCCAAATCAAATATGGCCACCATCGGCTATGATAAAAATCCAACTTTTCTGTTTCTGGGTGTATATGCACATGTAATACCTCCATTTGGACTAATTTGGGTGTGGGGAATTCATTTCTGATATTGTTTTGACCATTTTGGGTGATTTGGACCTTGAAAGGTCATGGTCAAGGTCATTTTGTAATTCCGAAGACCATGGCCACAACTTGGCCATTGTTAAGAGTAAAAACAGGTGCTGTAGGTCTAAACCAACTAATTCTGACATGTATAATTCATTTCTGGTATTGTTTTGACCATTAAGGATCATCTTGTCTTTGAAATATCAATGTCAATGCCATTTTTCAAAAACGATTTTGTCTTTAGTAGCACTTTTATTTTATTTTTTCATAATAGTTTGTTTTGTTTATAACAAAATACAAACTAGTTAGAAATACAAGAAGTAAAAATCCCCATTTAACTTTATAGAGGGACATTAAATGGGTGATTAAATTAGCAAATAAGACTATTTAAGAATAATAAAATCACACAACAAAAATCACACAACAAAATCACACACAAAATGAAATAACAATTTCCCTCAAAGTGCACCATATTGTGATTCTATTAGTATGCAAGTTAGTGTGATGTGCTTTTACAGGATGGATTTGCCATTGTTCCATCACAAAATATGATGCACAGAACTCCATCAGCAAGGCAGCCATAACGTTGAGTGTCATGCTTCATACATGCTAGGAGCCTTCCATCCATCAGGGCTTGACATTGACTTTTTGTGGCACTTGTCCTGTGGACAAGACATTTCCCATTCACTTGTCCGGGCACAAAAGTCACTATCCAGTCCGGATAAACAAATTATATTTCTTTCTTTAATGCATGCATAGGACTCAGACATTGAAATATAATGAATAATACAAGGACTGCTAATGAACCTCCTTGCTCCCTCCACTCCATAGTATGGGCAGTCTATAGTCTGCATACAGGACAATAATATTATGAATAATGTTATGACCTGATCCATGTTCTATTGGTGCACTTTGAGGGAAATTGTTATTTGCTTTTGTTATGTGATCTTATTTGTCACTTTTATTCATAAATAGTCTTATTTGCTCATTTAAACACCCATTTAAAACCCCCCTTTAAAGTTAAATGGGGGTGTTTACTTGTTCTATTTCTCACTAGTATGTATTTTGTTATAAACAAAACAAACTATTAAGAAAAAATTAAATAAAAGTGCTAGTAAAGACAAAATCGTTTTTGAAAAATGGCATTGACATTGATATTTCAAAGACAAGATGATCCTTAATGGCCAAAACAATACCAGAAATTAATTAAACATGTCAGAATTAGTTGGTTTAGACCTACAGCACCTGTTTTTACTCCTAACAATGGCCAAGTTGTGGCCATGGTCTTCGGAATTACAAAATGACCTTGACCATGACCTTTCAAGGTCCAAATCACCCAAAATGGTCAAAACAATATCAGAAATGAATTCCCCACACCCAAATTAGTCCAAATGGAGGTATTACATGTGCATATACACCCAGAAACAGAAAAGTTGGATTTTTATCATAGCCGATGGTGGCCATATTTGATGTGGCCATTGCGCCATTCGTGGCACTATGGCGGACGAGCACCTCGGTGATTTTTCATGTCTAGGGACCCACTGACTCAGTTCAGGTGAGAAACTCCCCTCACCCCAAATTGCGAACAGGAGTATAGGCCAGATACTGGAGTACGTATGCACGCAAACGTGTGTGAACCTTCGGCTTCACTGTGCGGGGGAGGGGAGGCGTGAGCGTCTCTCAGTGTCGTGACTCGAGTGTCTCTCAGCCAACAGTCTATTTGTCTTTGACTAAATGAAACTATTGAGCTGAACTATTGTAGCCTACTACCACACAATATATGTGCCCACTGCCCAGTCTTCAGCGTTTCTCTAAACCTCGCGCAAAGCATGTTTCCGCGTTGGTAAAAATAGCTGATCTACAAGCTCACGTTGTCTCGTGGATGCGACGTGTTGTGAGCATAGAGTTATAATAAGAAGGTTGTGAGCTTGCAGATCAGCTATTTTCGCGGACAAAGGATAGTCAGGCTAGCGAGACAAGCTGAGTGCAGACAGCACTGCATATTATCATTGTACTACCATACAATATCGGGCTTCGCCATATAGATACGCGTTCGCCATAACGGTGCGGTAGGAGACATTTCCCCACTTCGCCACTTCGGGCTTCGCCAGAAAGGTACGTGCCCCATAACAACAAAGTATATAAGGGTTTAAGTGATTAACTTTCGACTGGTATAATCCGTCCGCGCCACATCGCGCCGGCAGAGCTGATGTGCCCACCATAGTCAGCTGGGTCTGAAGTTAATGAGTCTGAACCAGCATTAATCCAGAGCGCTAGCAGGAAAGGCTAATTAATGCAAAATGCCAAAGACATGCTGGGGAGAGAAGAAGGAACTCCCCAATCAAGTTTTTAAACTCTCTCACCAGCACCTCACTGACACAATTCCACAAGATTGATTCGGGAGAAGGATTTTGAGATCGTTTGAGTTAATTAAGATGAATCACGGGAACCACCGTCCGCTATCCTTCAAAGTAAACTACGGGAGAGGAGAATTATTGAGGGAAGGGATTGTTTTCGTCGCTGTCGGGCGGAAACCTCGTATCTCCAATTGTCTGTATTTTGTGAAATTTAATGGCCTATTTCATCACACAAGAGTGTGTGAGTGAGTGAACATACTGTATGTGATCTACAAGCTCACAATGCGCCGTGAAGCAATGCGTTGTGAGCTTGTAGATCACCTATTTTCGCTACTTTAATTTTTTTTTAAAATAACGACAACAAAGGAACGGTTTCGGACATATAAGGTTTCCATCCGAGCGTGGCAACGATTTCTCTGTGGCGGTACAATAATACCGCTATTGACCAGTAACTTTGTCAAGGTAATTGGGTTTTAATGAGCAAGTGGGGAGGATGGACAAACAAACAGACATGCAGGCAGGGAGAGACGAGGTATACAGTAACACAATAGATGGATATAATTACCTTCATAATTACATTCAGGTCTGATCAAATGAGGGAGCGGCTGTGCAGACACAGTGAGAGGCTCATGAGGATCGGAAGAAATACTGTACTCCCAAGTTACCGATGCCACAATATGAAAAATACTCTGTTAGGGCACGGCCACAGCAACGTTTAATTCAATGGGAAAGGAGCAGTTTGTTGCCATTTGCGGATTTCTGCAAAAAAACTACGAAACGTTCTGTTCCCATTGAAATGCATTGGCAGAATCCGCCCTCCATGTCCTTACATAAGTTAAAGGGTAAAAGGTACCTTGAGTAAAATAAAAACATTGTGGCATAAAATATATTTAAAAGTATGCATACTTATTATGCAGACTCAAACTTCAAAATCGACCAATCTTTGCTACGCTGACTAGTCTACACTTGAAGTGAACCCAAGTGCACTCAAACACAGAGTCAAGAATGCATTCTAAATTCTGAGTTGTATTGCCAGACGAAGAAAAAAGGCAAGCAAAGGATTTGGGACGAAACTTGAGGCCTAAGGTTTAAGCTGGCTGAGCAGGCGAGGCGGGGTCCATGGAAGCCACGAAAACAGAGCAGGCAACAGGACAGGAATCTTGAAATATAATGTCCACGTATTTGCTAGAGAATCACAGTGTTTACTTATTTATATCCATAATAGATTTTCTCTTAAAAAACCTGCACCATTGACATGTTTCACACAGATTTTTTTTTTTTGCTAAATAGTTACTATATCAATTTTAAATCATTGAATCGAATGGTATCGTATCGGCATGAATGAACCAATATCTTCCATGTATCGGATCATCAACCATGTATCGTGATGCGTATGGTATCGCTATTAAATGTATCGTTACACCCCTAGTACAAACAGACACCAATTAACCCTCTGGACGGTCCGTGTATACGTCGGCCTTTGACGAATTTGATTTAAATGTTTTAACTTTTAATTCAGAATACAGTCCAAAACAGTCCAAAACGTGCTGTTTCTGAATGCTGTTTGGAAGTGGCAAAACAAAACTTAGAATTAGGTATTGTAAGAACAAAATGAGACCCGGTTCGAGCTTCTCGTTGCTGTGGTTCAAAACAGAATGCTGGTCGTCCAGTTGCACTCGAGAAAAAGCAATCGGTTTTGATGCACGCTGCTCCTACCCCGCCCCCCCCCTCCTCCCTCCTCCCCCCCCTCCTTCACCCCGGAGTGTAGAGATGGGATTTATGGCTCTTTAGAGTGAGCCGGATCTCTGGGATCCGTTCCTTTCAAAGAGCCGTTCAAAAGACTGTCTCATTTTAGTTAGTGGTTATTACTCTGTAGATCAGGGGTCTTCAACAGGGGGTCCGCGACCCCTAGGGGGTCCGCGGAGGTACTGCAGGGGGTCCGCGAAATTATTGCTTAAAAAAAAAAGGATTTAAAAAAAAAATCCTTCTTTTTTTTTTGCCATTTTCCACATTTATGTTAAAAAATAAATCATGATTCTATCCATTTTGAATAGCTTGAATACATGATTGCTATTGACATATTATTGACATTTGTTCTCAGTTAATAAGTAGTATGTTTAGAAATGGTTGTGGTACGGCCCACCCTGCTCGCTGTAACTTGTACATGTTTAAAATAAAAAATATGTCGTAGCCCCGACCCCCCCACCTTACGAGGTGGTAGGGGGTCCTGCTCCATCTGACATCTCCCCATCAGTTTGGGGGTCCCCGGCCTGAAAACGTTGAAGACCCCTGCTGTAGATGTTTATTATAATTACAAATAACTTCAAACCTATATACATTTATTTCGGACATATAAAGGTACATACCTGCCATTTGAAAATAGCCGATCTACAAGCTCACAATGCATTGCATTGTGAGCTTGTAGATCGGCTATTTTCAAATGATTTTTCTAAATTTTTACTCATTGGAAAACCTGTGATTATATTATAATCATTATAATACAATATAAATTTGTATTACAACTATCCTAAATTATAATACACTATAATGGATTATAACAGTGATTATAATACAATATAAAGTATTAATGTATTACTATGATAATTATAATACACATAATAGATTATAAAAGTGGTTATGACACAATAGAATCTATTATCATGTATTACAACTACAGTATGGTGGTCTAAATGAAAAGTCAGTGAGTGATCAGTCATTATGATGTGTTTGGCCCTGTTTGGCCTAGCTCAGACCTACTCTAGATTGGATACTTTTTTTTTTGTACCACTTTCACACCACTCTACCCAGTCTTGTAGTGGAAAACCTGGCACAAGTGGGCTGTGTGGTGTGGTGTTGAGCCTGTGGAAAATGGGCTTTTCACTAATGCTTCAGGGGAATCCTTTTGCATGTTGGTGACAGGGGCCTGCAAAGCAATAATATCGCTGCTTATATCTATTAACATCAATTATAATACTTCTACAATACATTATATTCGGTAGGTTGCACGAGCCTAATAGTCTCCAATATGCCTGATATTTATTGTTTAGGAACAGCTTATCTTGTTATATGATTCAGCCAGTCCTTGGAAGCAGCTAACAACAGTATAACTGTTGTATAACTATGATTACTCCCGTTCTCTTGGCAGAACTACCGTACCACTGACATGTGTTATTGTACTTCCCTCCATGATATCATGTACATAAAGCATAACCATCACCACATAGAATATGGTCTGGTCTCCTACTTAGCTTATCGATTACTGATTGATCCAGAATTCCACAACAACAGGCCCATTTTCTCAAAATACGCCTATGTATAGATTACATTTCAAGAACAAAATAGAAAACATTTCTGTGTCCAAGACATTTCCTGTAGTCTGTTTAGTAATAGAGGTATTGTCACATCAGTGGCTGCCAGACTAATACAATATAAAGTTAAACATAAATAGCAATATAACCACAGAACCCCAAAGTGACAATTATGAGTAACAGCAAAGTAGATTACAACTGGAGAATAAACGTGTGGTGTCTAGTCTGTCAAGTTGTGTCAACAAGAACATTATTATTCATCAGGGAAAGCTGACAGAACATGGACACAGAGGCATTTATTTCTAGGCACAGGATTTATTTCTTGGTGGATTTCTCGTCTTCTTGGAGAGAGGAACAGCCTGGATGTTGGGCAGCACTAACCCTGAGCGATGGTCACTTCGCCCTTGTTGACAACAGGCAGCTGGAGGTGACGGGGGATGATATGTAAATTCAACAAATTCTTTCAAACAACTGGCCTTCTTGCCCTGGCATTTGTGCCCTAAAAAAAAACTAAAGAAAGAAAAAACACCAAAGGCCAAGTGACCTTGCCTCTAAAATTTGAAATTCCACCTGCTACTGTATAATATATTAAGAAAGCCCAATGCTGACAGCTGACCTGGACCAATAAAACCAAGTATAGAACACACACTTGCTGTGCTTTCCTAGAAATAACACAGAGCCAGAGGCATTCATAACATTCAGCCATAACTAAAACCCCTTTAAAGATGCTTCAGTTTCTTAGTAATATGTTTGACTTGTTACAGAGTGAGTCAATGAAGAAGCTGTATTCTTTCAAATAATTTATTGGATACAGTACACTTAATATAGCATGTATTGCAGAGAAAACTGTAACCATCCAGTATTACCGAGTCTCTCTGAATGAAAGTAATAATACATTAAAGTTAGACCATCAACAAATTAAACGCTAGCATCCCTATTCATATGATAATAGAATATCTTTTTGATCTACTCACTCAACACGTTGTGAATGTGATGCCCACCCACAATGCGCCACGTGTTTGAGCTTGTAGATTTGCCTAATGTTTGCCTAAACCTAACCTAAACACCAACCTCAGTGGGGGTATTTTTGAATGGGGATGTTTCTAAGTGGGGGTGTTTCTGAATGGAGGTCTGCCCCCATTTTGGGCAAAATGATTTGGTTTGAAGGGAGAAAAGAGCAGCAAGTACAGAGCCAATGGTCAAATTGAATCTTTATAAATGTCCTAGTCAAAGTGTCAAATGATCAATAGGAACAATAAACTGAGCACTAAGCCATGCAATCTAACAATAGCCTACATCTTTTGTAGTATGTAATTGGTATGACCACGACGGGCTACATAGACATGCCACAGGGCATGTCCCTTAAGACTTAAGAAAAGTCAGCTTGTATAAAATGTACAGTATTGTATAGACAGTAATAGAATCAACCTTTTAAATTGAGAGGGTAGGTGTCTCTTAAAAGAGCCTTTGTGGGGTTTGTACGTATGAAGTATGAAGCAGATGTATTTCTTGGTGGCTTTCTCTGTCTTCATGGGCAGCAGAACCGCCTGGATGTTGGGCAGCGATGGTCACTCCACCCAGCACCTTGTTGAGCTCCTCGTCGTTGCAAGAGGCAGCTGGAGGTGACGGGGATGATACGGGTACTCTTGTTACGCAGCAGCCTGTGGACACATTGTAATTTAACAGTAAAAAGTGTTTTTTATTGATTTATTTTATTAGACAAAAATGGAGAACTGTACAATTGAAATGTAGTACAGTACAAGTACAGATAAACACCTTGCCTAAAAGGAACATCTCAAATAAAACAAATTAATTAAACCAAAAATAGTTAATGAGTCAACACCACATCTCTTTTCCAATAATAGTGGATCTACAAGCTCACTATGTGTTATGGGCTTGTAGATCTGCTATTTTTTGGCAAAGTGATTTGATGTTTAGGGGAAAAGAGCAGACAAGTACATGTCCAACACACTATAATGTGTAACTAAACAAATACAAAATTAAATTAAAATCAGTGATGACAGTGCAGTCAAACACGCCATCTATGAATAGTGTAATTTGCAACACAATTGTATTTATACTACTTGGGGTCATTGCTTCATCTCTGAGCCAAGGGGGTCCTGGCTTGAACCCTTGGCAATGCATGCAACAAGTCTGGCCATTGTTCTATCTCCAAAACAACGGCGCTTGCCTTTAATAAAGCGTGTGTGTCATAACCATGTTATGTATGTTGCATCACATGTATAATGACTGTGTCTACGCTGTGTACAGTATGAGAGGACCTGACTAGAGTAGACATTACAATCGTCATGAAACTGTACCTTTTTCTATGCAAACTTCTAATAATGTCTTCAATCAATCAATCAATCAATCAATCAATCAATCAATCAAACAAACAATGCCTAGGGTTGGAGTAATGAGAGTATGGGATCTTGCACTTCTGGGCAGTCCAACGCTGTTCCAGAAAATGTTCATAGCCTAAAACTGTACACAAAAATTAGCATTTTTTTTTAATGATGTCATGTACCCCCATGTTAAATTATCCAATCAAATGATGCTGCCGACACGCCCATACAGCTACAGTAGCTGTATGGGCGTGTCGGCAGAATAGGCTGTTGATTGTACTGCATACTTTGAGCTCCACCCCCTTTACAAACCGTTTCAACAAAGACCACGTGACCTACTGTACCATAATGTTAAATTTCGGCCGGTGTCACCACTCCTTTAAGTACCAATATTAGAACGTACTCATTATGCAGAATGTCCTGTTTCACAGGTTTTCCAATGAGTAAAAATTTAGAAAAATCATTTGAAAAAAATATTTTTCAAATGGCAGGTATGTACCTATTGTGTCATAACCACTTTTATAATCTATTATAGTGTATTATAATTATCATAGTAATACATTAATACTTTATATTGTATTATAATCACTGTTATAATCCATTATAGCGTATTATAATTTAGGATAGTTGTAATACAAATTTATATTGTATTATAATGATTATAATATAATCACAGGTTTTCCAATGAGTAAAACATTTGAAAAATCATTTGAAAATAGCCGATCTACAAGCTCACAATGCGACACATTGTGAGCTTGTAGATCGGCTATTTTCAAATGGCAGGTATGTACCTTTATATGTCCGAAATAAATGTATATAGGTTTGAAGTTATTTGTAATTATAATAAAGATCTACAGAGTAACTACTAACTAGAATGAGACAGTCTTTTGAACGGCTCTTTGAAAGGAACGGATCCCAGAGATCCGGCTCACTCCAAAGAGCCATAAATCCCATCTCTACACTCCGGGGTGAAGGAGGGGGAGGAGGGAGGAGGGGGGGGCGGGGTAGGAGCAGCGTGCATCAAAACCGATTGCTTTTTCTCGAGTGCAACTGGACGACCAGCATTCTGTTTTGAACCACAGCAACGAGAAGCTCGAACCGGGTCTCATTTTGTTCTTACAATACCTAATTCTAAGTTTTGTTTTGCCACTTCCAAACAGCATTCTGAAACGGGCCGTTTTGGACTGTTTTGGACTGTATTCTGAATTAAAAGTTAACACAAATAAAACTGAAACGCAAAGGGCCGGAAAATACACTGACCCTGGACAAACACGGGACAGACAAAGCCAGATGTAGGAGCGGTTAGGACCGCTCAAAAAAAGTACAGTACTTTAAAGTGACGTGTGTGTTTGTGTGTGTGTGCGTGCCTGCCTGTGTGTTTCAGGACCGGACCATGCACCGGGTGGTCCCCAGTGAGCCCTGTCCCCAGCTCAGCTGTCCAGAGTCTGAACACATCACTGTACCTGGCCGGTGCTGCAAGGTCTGCCGAGGTAATGAGACCTGTTATTATCCTCCATACGTTACTGTACAGCAGTGGTTCTTTTCAGGCCGTGACCCCCAAATAATCATGTTTTAACTGGGGACCCCCTCATCCTGACAAGCACTAAGAGTTGAGGCATTACATTTTGTATAACACGGTTCTATTGTGAAAATAGCAGATCTACATGCTCACAACGCCTCGCTTTTTTGCGAGGCGTTGTGAGCATGTAGATCTGCTATTTTCACAATTTCTGCTTCTAATATTTGACAATTTGGCCAATGTTTAACTCATTGAGTGCCAATCCCGAACTAGTTCGGCTTTATTAGCGTATCGCAGAGTGCCGATCCCGAACTAGTTCGGCTTAAAAAAAAAAAAAAAAAAAAAACTTTTTTTTTTTTTTGAAAAAACATTTTTTGAATTTTTTTTTTTTTTTTTTGGACCCCATCAAATCTAGTGAACATGATTTCAATCGCGATTTTGCATGTTCCACCCCCATACAACCCCATCTAACATACAGGGCAGCCATGTTTGTTTACATAACATGTAAAACATAATGGCGATTATCTCAAGAATGCCTGAACGGATTTCCAATCGGATTTTTTTGTTTGAAAGCTGTGAACAAACTGCACAAATCCACTCCAATGCAATCCAGGATTGCATTGGATTTTTTAGAGCTCATTCTTCTCTGTTTTTTTCCCATGCATGAGGTGTGCAAGGTTTAATCATGGCTAAGTTGACGAAAATAAGGCTTCTAAAATGCTTGGTAGCCAATAGCTAACTTCAAGCTAACTTCATCCTCTTCCTGTACATGCACAAAGGAAAGTGTTCAGGCAAGTCATGGCTGCAGGGCTTCTGCATATACCAGCATATCTCTATGGGATTTTCTATGGCCACTGGGCGCCCTCTAGTGGTGACTAGGGTGGCACTCAATGAGTTAACTTATCATTTTAGAGGTATTAAAAAGTCCTCAAATTGTCACTTTATAAATGTGCAGATACCCTCTATACACTTAAACTTTATGTTGGTTTGTTTACTGTTGAGTGAGAAAATAATGTTGCACATTAATTAAGTCAGTCATCTGGGGACCCCCCAAAATAATTTGGGGACCCCCCTGGGGGTCCCGACCCACAGGTTGAGAACCACTGCTGTGTTTGGGTTTTCGCTCTACATTCAATATCTCCGCAGGACAATAGTCAATATTTGTAGATTCATCATGAGCTTTCTTTTGCTTTTAGTATTATAGGTTGCAATGTCTCTCAATCCTGAAACGTCTTGTGGATATTCCTATTTACATAAAATGTTATATCTTTTTCTAGTTTGCTGCACCTGCAATGATAATAAAGGAAGGTTTGCGTATTGAATGTTCATTCACGTGTATTGTCCCTTCCAAGTAAACAAATAAAGTTAAGTAGAGTTGAATTGAGATTGTAAAATAAACTTTTGCTGGAGCAAACATTAAACCTAACACAAACTGCTTGCCATGTCAAAACGTACAAAATCTAAATGTGTGAAGCAATCAAACAACTTTTGTTTAAAGAAAAAGGAAGTCCAGCAAAGTCCCGGGGGCTTTCAGCTTGTTCCAGTCTCGTTGTCAAACCGAGACAACACAAATATTATACAAACAATGTATGCACCCTCAGGGTTTCAGAGGAAAGGTCGTAGTTGTGGACACAGGGCCGAAGAAATGTTGCCGCTACAATAGTATGACCTTCCAGCCGACCCGCCTCATACAAATACGGTATCTCTCGCCATGGCTCCCTTCCTCTTTCTCTGCACTGGTCTCATCCAGTGTTGCCGGCTCTGCTTATTATAAGCTACTTGTTTTTTTCTGTAAAGTTGATTGTAAATATTGGAAGCTGCGGATTGGATTTTGGGGATTGTTTCTAAAGTGTAATTGCTTATTCGGGGGTGTTTCGAAAGCTTCCTAAAGCTTTGCTTCCTAATTTTCTTTAAACCAGTGGTTCTTAAACATTTTCATGGCGAGGTCCCCAAGATTAATATGTATTTGTCCGTAGACCCCCCCCCATCTGAAAACATAAAAAAAAAAATATATATATATATTTTTAATAGCAGGTTTACAAGCTCACAACGCAAGCTTGTATATTGTGAGCCTGTAAATCACCTATTTCCAAATAGCCGTATATATAGTCGCTTCTTTTTTGGGGCTTGTTCTCATATAGACCCGGTTGACCTTATTCCTCCCATTAAAATCTGCCAACGCCGGTCTCGTGTGTCCTGCAGGTCATGATTTCTGTGCCGAGGGCCACGGCTGTGCAGAGCACTCTGACTGTGTCAACCTGGAGGCCGGGGACTGCTGCGTCTGCAAGGATGGCTTCCGCCCGCTGCGGCACGATAACGCTTACTGTGAAGGTAAGGGTTTCTGCTCTGAACCATAAACCTTGACTTTTTGAGCTCGTCCTTCGAGAGTTGCTGAATGTGTGAATAGTGGTGCGGCGGTATACAGTTCATTATTATTGAATGTCAATGTGTGCACTCTTTTATGACGTTGTCGTCTGGCCTCTGATCTCCTTAACTTTTTGTGCTTTTGTCGTAAATTAAGGCCCCACTTGGAAAAGCATCAAAAGTAGCAGATCTGCCATCCCGAAACATGGGGCGAAGCGGACATTTTTGAGCTTGTAGGTCGGCTACTTTTGATGCTTTTGATGAATTTGAATCCTGAAAATCTGAATCCTGAAAAGTAACAGTTTTGGACGATATGGACATTGTAGAGGTTCCGAAACATGTTACCTCGGGCACCGGCGCCTAACTTTGTCGCCGGTAGGGGGAGCATTCAGCACTCTGACTTTTGTTTAGGGTCGGGTAGGGTGTCTTATAGTGCAATTCTAACTCGGTTGCAAGCATGACACACATGTCATCAAATCAAATCATAACAAACTACATCAACCAGCATGCTTGTTTTGAACCCACATACAGTAACAGCAACCAATGGCTGCCATATCTCAGCTTAAATGATACATAATATGAATTGGCACGACGGCCAGGCAGGCAGGTAATACTGTGTATAAAAGATTAGGCTCATAAGCCTCCTATCATAACTCACCATCAGGCATCAGTCACCCCAACACTCAGCCGCGTCGCCAGTGGGCTTCAACATGGCTAATTTGCATTGACATTGATCTCCTCCTTTCACCAATAAATCTAAAAAGAGTGTGAACACTTCCACAGCCTTACTAAAGGGCAACCTCTCTGTCTTCTCTCAAGCCCTGCCGTGTCGCACACGTGCGACAAATTAATGTAGACCAGTAATCTGACTTCCCAGAAGTTTTTTTTTTGTTTTCTCCACTAGGGGGACTGTAACCCGTTGTCACACCAAAAGTGGTGACCTACTATTGAATAATGTAGAATGATTACACCGATTTTCGTGTAACACCCAGGAGTCCACTTTTTCAAAGCCCATGCATGTCTCCTTTGACAGAGGCAAGCTCCTTCATTCAGGAAACAGCGCAAATGCGTCAGATGGATTATTTGGGGACTATAGTGCCTGACAGGCACTGTTTTAACCCGCATGAGTCACTACCGCAGTGACACAAAGATTGCCCCCCCACCCCCACACACACACTGGCTTTATATAGATATAGATGCCCGGGCAAGCTGGATGCACCGCACTGGATCTGATTCTGAATCTGGACCCTCATAGATTCCACTGTGGTGGTGGACAGGTTCTTTACCCCCTGCGCCACCCGAGCGCCCACATAGTTTTTCCGTCAGTGTTATGAACACTACCTCAACCACATTTACGTCACAATGCTCTGGGGGGGCGCCATTGGGCCTCGTTTCCACCCCTGTGGCGTTCAACCTCAACATTCTGTTCTTTTAAGCATACTTCCTTCACCTCTGAATGTTATCTTTTTGCAGATAAATCTGCAGCAATACGGACCACAATATTCAATCTTCATCCAATCTTTATTTTCTTTTTAATGTTTCACTGACGCATGACTCACATACACCAAATAACAATTAACACTATCACAAACTAACTTACATACGTAAATACAGTACATACATACATACAGTACATAGTACGTACACTTATCATCTTCTCCTCACTCAAGGCAACACTCATTGTCTTCCAAAAAAAAACAATCATTAGGGATGTCAGGTGTTCTTCTCCCCATTCTTGGATCTCTAACCTCTTAATAATATTTTGGCATATTCTTCACCCAAATATTCCACAACCGGGCCCCAAACTAGAAAAAAAAACATTGATCACAATATTCTGCAACCATCCATACATTCATTAATCACTTTAAAACTGGCCTCCCTGTTTTGGGCACGCCATTACAGATGAAAACTGTAAATCGTCTTTGTTCTGTTAAAGTAGCAGAATAGCAGATCTACAAGACTGGCTATCTTTGCTAATTTTTAAATCAGGCTCAAGTGGAGCCCTTTTTTTGCCACCCTCTACTTTCTTATGAAATGAGGCCTCTGAAATTGACTGCTTGGAAGGAAGGAGTGATATTTCACAAGTGGAGCAGGGCCGTTGCAAAGAGGTGCAGTTCATCACCAGTTAAGCCATTCATTACTATCTCCATCCATACTGTATAAACTCTAGACCACAGTGTGATTGATCGTTGCTGTGCTGTTGTCTTTACGAGAACAGATGATGTTTTACCAGATTGCTATTGGGAACCCTCCACTTTAGAAGATTGGAAAACACGTGTTGATGCTTTGTTAAGCCCGTTTGTTTCACACGGCTCGCTATTAGCCTGAGCTACAACACAGTGTTTATTTTGTCGAATAAAACTGAAGAAAAAATTGTCATTGACTACGTTTTTTCACTGACGAGAACTAAATAAAACTAAGCTATGATTACTAAAACTAAGACTAAATATATTGACAATTTCCTCACCAAATAAATCTTAGAGAGGGGCTAGTGGAGAAGAGATCCAGTAGAACTAAAAGACAAGTCATTTTATATTTGGTTGCACTCGGATGTTGCAGATCTACAAGCTCAGAACGCCTCGCAGAGCGACGCGTGGTGAGTAGATCGGCTATTTTCAGCATGCAACCAAGTTTAAAATCAGGCATTACCACGCCATCAAGGCTTGGCAAAATACATTTGTATCGACAAAATTAACTGTACATTTAGTCTACTAAAATCTTATGATATTTAGCCGACTAAAACTAGACTAAAACTAAAACTTTTCGGCTGACAAAAATAGGACTAAAACTAAATATTTTGTTTGAATCAAAAGACAGAATTTGCTGTCAGATACATATTCCACTCACACACTTTTGGGACTCCACTGTGTCCTTGTGATCATTTCAAAAGTGCTTCGGCAGAAACTCTCTCCTCTTACATAACCTGGTGTGATTGTCAGAAGTTGTTTTGCCAATAGCTTATCGTGAAAGAAAGTTACTGCAGATATGACATCCCTCTACCATCCAATCAGTGTTCTTTATAGATACAGCATCCCTGCTGCCATCCAATCGAAAAGATACGACATCCCTCTGCCATCCAATCAAAACATCCCTCTGCCATCCAATAAAGCAGATAGGGCATCCCTCTGCCATCCAATCAAACTTACCATACGTACAGCATCGCTGCATATGAGTTTTGACAGATCACCTGCTGCCAACTGTGTGTGCGTGCGTGCGTGCGTGCGTGCATGCTTGCGTGTCCAGCAGCTATTGTGTGTGTTTGTGTGTGTTTGTGCATTCAGCAGCTATATTACTTTGACCTTTAGAGCCATTGCATTTGTGGATAAATCTCTGCAAATGTTGTTAAAACCACTCATTTACACTGAGGGGTCAGAGTAGAAATGCTAAATATTTTTCTTATTTTGTTTTTTTTTTTTTTTTTTTGTATTTGCGTCATCATGCCAAGGCGGTACATTACTGGGACCTCCATTATCAAACATGAGCTGTTGTGCGATCATATAATGAGAACCATAAATTGCTTGTGAACGCTTTACGCAAACAATGTGGGATTTATCATTCACGGTCTTCTCATATATCAGTTTATTTGTAGGGTTAGGTTATAATGGCTTATCAACATACTCATCATGGGGATACAAATGAATTTGTCTGGTAAATTGTGCCTGTCAGGATGTGTTAGTTTGTATCCGTTGACGCGTACATTTACACACAGTTTTACAAAATATTGATAAATGAGTCTTGTCGTATTGTGTATCCTGTGTTCGGTTCAGAAAATACAATTCCATTCAAAGGAGCTTTATCGGCATGAGAAAACATACATTTACAATGCCAAAGCAAGTGTGAGAATATAATAGAAACAGATGAAAATGGGGAAAGTATAGACCGTTTTACCGAGCGCTTCCCTGTAGAGAGCGGCACCACCATTTCTGCGTTGTAAACAGCAGCCAGTGGTGGAGTAGAAGTACAATTTTTGAAAATGGGAAATACTCAAGTAAAGTACGGACTCTCAAATTTGTAGTTAAGTACAGTACTTAAGTAAATGTAGGCTACTAGTTATTTACACTACTGCAGGGGTCTTCAACGTTTTCAGGCCAACGACCCCTTATTTGAGAGAGAGATGAAGCAGGGACTCCCACAACCTGTTCATAGATTCCATATAGTTTCATTGTTTGACAGCACAATCGTCAGTGTATTTTGGAGTGTCAATTTGTGTTTTCAGATATTGAACCACTTGAACCGTCAATACTTAATAAAGTTGACCTTGCTTTCACTCTGTACTTGGTCTGCTCTTTTTCCCCTCTACAAAACCTCTTTGCCGAAAATAGCTGATCTACAAGCTCACAACGCCTCGCGCTGCGAGGTGTTGTGAGCTTGTAGATCTGCTATTGTTGGCTAATGTTTTCAGAATATGGACGCTAGGGTTCAAGTGGGTAATATAAGAAAGGAGAAAAAAACGTTTCTATCACACAAAGATTTGGAGGACCCCCTGTAGTGACTCTGAGGACCCCCTAGGGGTCCCGGACCCCCTGTTGAAGACCCCTGCACTACTGTTTACACCGCAGAAATGGCGACGTGCCCTCTACAGGGTGTCACTCAGGATATCAGTCTATATATACAGTTGAAGGTCATACAGCATTGTGTGTTAAACAGAGCTATGTCACATTGCGTCTTTATTTACATGTTATATACTGTAGACAGGGTATAAAGCTTTTTGAAACAAATCTTTTGCAGTTACTTTGGGACAAATGGCAGCAAAACTATTTAAATACACTGAAGACATCCAGTGACGTATCATTTATTTATTTTTTGCTTCTTTTTTCGTTGGTGATTATCTTTGCAACAGCTGTGTTTACTGACTAATGAATATCATTTCAGCAGTGTTGTGGTCACGGAAATACCGCAGGTGACTGACTGAGAGTAAAACCCATCGCATTATAAGTGTGAAAGTAAGCACTGACAGACACACCTCAAGTTTGAAAACAGAGCCACTGCAGAGTACAGACCAGCAATAGTGTTCATCTCAAGAGGAGCCATGAAATTGGATTGTGTGTGTGTGTGTGTGTGTGTGTGTGTGTGTGTGTGTGTGTGTGTGTGTGTGTGTGTGTGTGTGTGTGTGTGTGTGTGTGTGTGTGTGTGTGTGTGTGTGTGTGTGTGTGTGTGTGTGTGTGTGTGTGTGTGTGTGTGTGTGTGTGTGTGTGTGCGCGCGCGCGCGACTACACAGTGAACCTGGAATGGACTCAATTTGCTGATGCTATTCTCTCAAAGGCAATTGATTTTTTTTCCCTTCTCTCTTCTGTGTCTCTGGAAATCACTTACACTTTGAGTGTTTGTGTGTGTTCTCTAAAGAAAGAACGAAATAAAGAAAGAAAAAAGGGCCGGCCGGCCGGCCCCGTTCGCTCTGCCGAAATAGTTGTACTGCGGCTCCCATGGGGAGGAGGGGTGTGAGTGTTTGTACTCTTGTAATAGACTGGACCAAAATACACGAGCGTTTAGTGGTTGAGAACTTGAGAAGGCGAGTGTTGCGGCAGAGATGATTGAAAGTGGCTGCTTTCGATTCTCGGGGAGTTTTCAGTGCGATGGCATCAGAGAGATGAGATGAGAAAGTCTCTCAACTCGCCAGGCAATGTTATGTATGGAACACAGTCGGGATGGCATGAGATGGAAATGGTGTGCTTGTGAAGTTCAAGCTGGTACAGTGTTATTACACACAGAGTAGACCCACTTCTAGTTAGTTCTCTCATGCTCTCTGTGTACAAATGGGTTTTTGGTTGGTCACATACACAATGCACCTGCACATAAAGCCTATTGTGTACATAATATGTTACATGCATATCGTCGTTGTCGGGTGGAAACCTTGTATGTCCAAAACCGTTTGTTTTGTATTTATCATTTTTAAAATGATTTAAACAAGTGAAAACAGCCGATCTACAAGCACACAACGCCTAGCGGTGCGAGGCGTTGTGTGCCTGTAGATCGGCTGTTTTCACTACAAATTTGAAACTTCGAGATACAAGGTTTCCACCCGACAACGACGATATGCAGTGTGGTGTAAATTAACTAAGTACATTTACTCATTTACTGTACTCAAAAGGATAGATAAATGGCAAGAAACCACTGGAAATCTACTGTCTTGCCAATAAATGGTAAATGGTGCATTTATATAGCGCTTTTATCCAAAGCGCTTTACAGAGATTGTGCATTACATTCACCCATTCATACACCGGTGGCGGAGGAAACCATGCAAGGCACCAACCAGCTCACCGGGAGCAATGTGGGGTTCAGAGTCTTGCCCAAGGACCCTTCGACATTAACTCAGGGGGAGCCCAGATTCGAACTGGGAACCCTTCGGGAACCCTTCGTGCTCTAATAACGGTTTCTCTACCCCTGAGCTATGCCGTCCCACGTCCTCCTGCCAATGGCAGGACGTGTGAAGTTTTGAAATGGCACATCTGTATACCCTTGTTTCCTGTTGAGATTGGCACATTTCACCCAGGTCTTTTCATCTCGCTCACGTCACTTTGTCTGCTGACCTCACTCAGCAACGAAATAAGCAGAAAATAAACAAAAATAAAAATAAAACAATTCACAGGAGGCAATCAGTAATCACCCCATGCTGTGCACTGCAATGTAGTTTCAAATGCACTGCATTGCAGGCGTTTTTTGAGAGTCAAAAAATAAGAAGACGTGTGATCTGGGCAGCTTGCCCCCAGAAATGTGCCAATCTCAATATTGAACAACAGTATGTCCCCTTGCATACATGCACATGCAGTATACATGTTGTACAAGTATTTGCACATGCATTTCCTCAGGACAGCTGTCACACACATCAAGCATAAACATGGATACCGGCAAAGAGACTCACACTAGCTCTTTAAAACAGTCCCAGGTTAGGAATGAGCTCAGAATAGAACCATGAGATCACTGCTGTGTAAATTTTTCATACAGGCAGCAGAAGGGCGAGCTCAGGGGGATACTAACCCCATCCTGTGTGTGTGTGTGTGTGTGTGTGTGTGTGTGTGTGTGTGTGTGTGTGTGTGTGTGTGTGTGTGTGTGTGTGTGTGTGTGTGTGTGTGTGTGTGTGTGTGTGTGTGTGTGTGTGTGTGTGTGTGTGTGTGTGTGTGTATAGACACACACACATACACACACACTAAGGCACACGAAAATACTGGCGTGTGGAGTTTCAAGTATTGCTCTGTTCTGTCAAACCAAATAAGAAGGTATGCCATGCGGTTTAGTCTTCCAGCACCCAGTGGTGTAAAGTAACTAAGTCAGGGGTCTTCAACGTTTTCAGGCCGTGGACCCCTTAGTCGAGAGAGAGATGAAGCAGGGACCCCCACTACCTTAACATAGATTCCATATAGTTTCATTGTTTGACAGCACAATCATCAGTGTATTTTAGTCTATTTGTGATTTCAGATATTTAACCACTTGAACCGTCAATACTTCAACTTGACCTTTCACTCTGTACTTAGTCTGCTCTTTATCCCTCTACACCAAAGCTCTTTGCCAAAAATAGCCGATCTCACAGCGCCTCGCAGCGTGAGGCATTGTGAGCTTGTAGATCGGCTATTTTTGGCTAAAGTTCTCCGAATATGGACGTTATTGTTCAAGTGGTTAATATAGAAAAGGAAAACATTGTGATTGTCCCTATAATCAAACAATCAGTACAGTTCATCCTTTTACAATGATACCATTTCAACAATCAGTACAGTTCATCCTTTTACAATGATACCATTACAACAATCAGTACAGTTCATCATTGATTTTACAATGATACCATTACAACAATCAGTACAGTTCATCATGTTACAATGATACCATTACAACAATCAGTACAGGTCATCATGATACCATTACAACAATCGGTACAGTTCATCATGTTACAATGATACCATTACAACAATCAGTACAGTTCATCATGATACCATTACAACAATCGGTACAGTTCATCATGATACCATTACAACAATCAGTACAGTTCAACATGTTACAGTGATACCATTACTCATTTACACTATGTTGCAGTGTACCAGCAACTCAGATACACTGCCAAATGTCCTACTTTAAAAGCCTTTCCTTTCAGGGTCACTTTAAAGCAATTAAGCATTTTTATTTCTTTTTCTCTTTTAGTAAATTCTTACACCATAACAGCATACATAACGTGTTTTACCGTTTTGATGGACGTGGTCTGGTATTCTTTGGTGTTTTCAGTGCATTTCCTCATAATGTCGAACACAGCAAAATTCTCAGTGTTTTCAACTTTCGGGAGTGTAAAAATGGACTGTGGAGGAGTCTGCTATGTGGTATGAGCCATTTGGGTGTTTAAATGAGTGCACTGTTTATATGCTGAATGATGGTATTGTTTCTCTCTGTTAGTTGGAGTTATTACACGGCTTGATTCAGCGGTCTTTCATTTTTGATTATACAACAGGTAGTTCCGACGGAGCAATCTGATTGGTTGAAATAGCTATCTACCCATGATGATAATGAGGATAATTATGGAACGGGTCTCATCAAACAAAGAAATCGGCTGTGCCAGTTGCAAAATAGCTGCCGGCTTGCTAGTATTGTTTCCTTGGAGGATGCCTTGTAAGCGGCTACGCTAGCAGTTTTCATGTGAAGTTCAGGGACATAGCTGTGAAATCTGTCAATAAAAAATTACACATTTCAATCGAATATCTTAATTTCAATTAAATGAAGTTGAGGGTAACTGTTGTATAATCGCAATATTACACTCCATCTTATCATGATTATCGGCACGTCAGCCTTGCTGCAGGAAGGAGCCAGGCAGGGCTGTAGTGCCGATACACCCTCTTGTGTAATAAAAGTACAGCCTCTTGTGTATTATTGCTTTTAAATAATGACCACTGCACTCAATAACAGTCCACTGACTGCTGTCTAATCAACGACTCTGATCACCTGGCTTATATCAATCTGATAGCAATCTTGATTTTCGCAAACAAACTCACAATGTCATACAGCTAGTACACTCAAGAATGCTTTTCAAAACCTTTGAGGCAATAAATAGACAATGTTGCAACAGAATATTTCATCAACACTTCCTATCGGTGGTCTACTTTCATTACCATAAGCAATGAAACCCTTTTCAAATCAATCAAATGGTTGTGTTGTTACTTTTGGGTCAATTTATAGATTTCTTCATTAAGTAGCCATGTAATAAGCTGTGTAATACTGTATGTATCACCCTTCAGACTGAAAAAAAACTCTGACCTCTTCGCTTTAGGTCTAAATCTCCTAATCAGTTTTTTTCCCTCAATAATGACCGGCTCCCTGTTCATTATCTCTCGCTTAATGGTCTGTCCTAATTTGATTGCACATTGGGACATTCACTGGTTTAATTACTTTTGTGTCAAGTCTCTGAGCCTCAAAGTTTTATTAAACCATTAAGACCTGAAAAATACCTAAAAATGTCTTCGAAATCCTGTTTTCTGGATAATAGCTCGTAGACAGAGTGTTTCTACATTGCAGTATTGATACTTTAACTTGAGTATTATTTTCCACCACAGCTACTGTACTGTAGGAGAAAGAATCTCTCCTGCTGCATGCTGTGCTACACTGGCCTTGTGTAACCTCTCTCTCTCTCTCTCTCTCTCTCTCTCTCTCTCTCTCTCTCTCTCTCTCTCTCTCTCTCTCTCTCTCTCTCTCTCTTTCTCTGACCTGCGTGCACCTGTCAACGTGGGTGTCTTGCAGGCTTCGCTTTATCTGGCCATATCCAGCCGAGCTCATCTTTGTTCTTTTACTTTCTCGTTATCACGGTATCTTGAACTGGAGAGGCCCCTTTCTTTATGTATAAAGCGACCTCTTTTGTTTGTTTTCTACGTGGCCTTTTGCATGATCTTGTCTTTGTTCTTTGCCTCGCTGCTGGGTGGGTGGGTGGGTGGTATGAGGACGGAGACCCCCGCCCCCGCGGTCAGGGGTCAAGTGGGCAGTGTCATCTCTCTCTTGCTGTAAACACACACTTGCATGTCTTCGCAGAAACCTCATATCTCCATATTTCAAAGTTTTGTATTCCTACGTAAATGAATGCCCTACTTTATCATTGTAGCAATGCTGTAGTCTACAAGCTCCCAACGCTGCAATCTGCTCTGATGCAGATCGTCTATTTTAGCTGTTTTTGAATAATGTGTAAATTTAAAGTGAAAGTGTTAAGTGTGTCTTCGGTTTTATACATCTTTAACGAATGAAAAGTATATATATATTAGCTTGTTATTATTATGTTATTATATATTAAACTTTATAACGTATCTCGTGTCCTGATGAAGCCGGTCGATTTAACATATTGCCCAAGTGCCTGTGCCAAAACTGGGAGTGGGAGGAGTAGCGCGGTAAAATAAAGTTTATCTAGGAAGATATAAAGATGGAAAGATGGATGGATGGAAATAAAGTCAGACAAGTACTTTAACCACACTAAAAAGGTGCCCATCAATAGTAGTTCTATACTAGTAAGATAATAAAAATAGATCACTGTACTGTATAGTGCATGGCTTAATGTGGCATATTATATACAGTACACCACCAGCATTTATTTAGTAGCTTACTACTACAGTGTCAGAAGATGGATTATTTTTCCTTTGTGGCAACAGAAAGAACAGGGAATTAATTATAGTTACTCTGTTACCACCAAACCTAACAACGCTACGTAACACCGTTCGTTATAACGCCGTTACACCCAACACTGCTACTTACTCTCCTGAAAAGTAACCGTTTTGGACATACAAGGTTTCCACCCGACAGCGACAGATAGCGTGTGACTCATAGCGTATAGTGAGCCTGGAAACACTTACTGTAGCGCTGCGCGGGGCCATAGAGACGCCGGCGTCTCACAGATGTGACACAGAGGGGGCAGGCTAAATGGCAACGACTGAAGGATGCTGTCTGTTCTCTAAATCCAATCACCGCTCACATGAGCCTTAAGCCTATCATCATGACCCGGGAACCACAGTCCACACACACGCACGCACACGCAGGCATGCTCACACACGTGTGTATTACTATAATTGTGAGGACATCAACGTGATAGGCAATTTTATAAATGCCATTTTCACCGTTTTATGTTTTTTGGTTGCCATTTTCTAAACCCTAACGGAGCTCGCATCGCATCTCGCTACCTGTAGATTGTAGAGCTTGTCGATTGGATATCGACAAAAGAAAATCGTTTTTCAGGCCAAGGAGAGAGCGCGCAAGGAAGCCAGTGGTGGCAGTTGCGGAAAAAATAAATACAAATCAACCCTGGCCCAAAAATAAATACGAAACGGGCGGCAGTGTGCAAACGTGATTGACATAAGGTGAGATCGATAATTTTTAGTTGCTCCGAAATTCGCTCCGATATTCGGCCGAAAAAAACGCAGCAGTGTGCAAACTCCTACTCCAACTCAGGCAACCCTTACCTCTAAATGCCTAATCATAATCCTATAACCCCCTATAACTGAAAAGCCTAATTTTAAAAATAAATAAAATAATGAAACTATAATTTATTTTGTGAGGACAGGGAAAATGTCAGTATTTCTCAAATTCTCTCTCACACGCACACACACGCACGCAAGCACACACACACACATACACACACACACACACACACACACACACACACACACACACACACACACACACACACACACACACACACACACACACACACACACAAGCACGCACGCACACACGCTCTCACCTCTGTAGCCCCTGTAGAAATGTCACCAAAGCAGAGACCGATCCTATACCTTTTTTCCCACAAAGACAATCACCTCCGGTGTAAATAACACAGTCCTGGGCTGACACCCTTCAAATGTCACATGAGACAATGGTCCCCTCTCCGCTTCATATCGGTGTCACGCAGCCACCTGCGTCCCCCCCAGTCCCCCCCAGTCCCCCGTCCCTGCGTCAGCCTGTTTGTTCAGACCCTTGGCCTGGAGCCTGGCCTTGGTCACAGAGCCATGGATGATTGATGAAGATGTACTATCGATTCAGCCAGGACAAAGTATACTCATCCCATGTATACTTGAGTCAAAGTATAGATATCAGTGGTGGAAAAATTACTCGGAAATAAAAGTTTCAATACTGAATTTTAGAAATACTCTGTAAAGGCACGGTCACACCAAAGTATGTTTGCCAGCTGATAAGCGGAATCTGCCAATGCATTTGAATTGAAATGCATTGGCAGAATCCGCTTATCAGCTGGCAGCCATACTTTGGTGCGACCGTGCCCTTACAAGTAAAAGTCCGGAATTCAAAATGTACTTGGGTAAAAGTATGAAAGTGTTGGCAACAAAATGTAACTAAAGTACCAAAAGTAAAAGTACAAAATGTTTGAAAATAGCAGATCTACAAGCTCACAACGCTGCAGCGCGTTTTGAGCTTGTAGATCGTCTATTTTCAAATAGCGTAGGTATAAAATAGGGCTAAAGTGGTTAATGTAGGGTTTTTGCGACCGTAGGTTGCAGTTTACTTTGAAAACCGTCTCATATGTCTGTATGTCCGTGAGTGAGTAAGTGAGTGAGTAAGTAAGTAATGCCTATAGTCAGCTGTTGTGACATCGCATTGTTGACATTGTGACATCACAGTGTTGTGACATCACCTCATCAAAGATCAAACCCTGGATATCCATACATAGAGACTACTGGATCATCACCTAGATCTCCATATATGGAGCTGACCTCTACATCTGATTCCAAGATGATGCCCTGTTAGGGCAACTACACTAATATAATCCCTTTTATGCCCATCAATATTAAGCCCATATCTGGGAATGCCCATACAATAGAATCCCTTTCATGCCATCAATATTCAATATTAAGCCCATATCTGGAAATGCCCATATATGGACATATTGTGTCAGTTTAACTCATCTGCTGCCATTTAACAATACCTTCGTACTCTAATTATGCCAAACTGTCTCCATAGACTTCCATGTAATTCATAGTGCACGGATCATGCACACCCATGCCTAGATAATGCACCACGTGTGTCCACATTGCTCACAGCTTTCAAACAAAAAAATCCGAATGGAAATCCGTTCAGGCATTCATGAGATAGCAGCCATTATGTTTTCCTAAAATGTAAACAAAGATGGCTGCCATGTTTGAAAGATGGGGTTGCTACATTTTTTTTTTTTTTTTTTTTTTTTTTTTTTTTTTTCCCAAAAATTCTCGGGTTCCTCGGGCGTGGCAGGGTGGTACATCGCGAAATTCTCGGGTTCCTCGTTTTTGGCAGCAAATGAGTTAACCAGTGTGGTTGACGCAACACGAGTCACACTTGCAAATGAATTACGTCCTTGTCCCTTTTATGCCCATATAGGGAGATCCCTGTCCTCTACATCTGATTCCCAGATGGAGACGACTGGACCACCTAGATCTCCATATATGAAGCTGACCTCTACATCTGATTCCCAGATGATGCCCTGTTAGGGCAACCACACTCTGTGAGGTCGCTTTTTGCCCTTAGGAGTCTTACTGGTAATATTTAGTGTGCCCAACAGGGCAACACATTATAGTCCTGGGGAAACTTTTCCGGACACTTTATTGATTACTACTATTAGGGTAACTTTTCCGCTGCCATTGGAAATGGCAGGGATAGGGAATCAATAGGGAACCAATAGGGAATCAATGGGAGTGGGAATCAGTAGGGAATCAATGGGAGAGGGAATCAATAGGGAATCAATTGGTCGAGCTTTGATGACAGTTGGCTTACTGTAGAATATAGTCAGCAACCATCAGCAACCACGCTCGCAATTTCCATTCCTTTCTAGTATAATTTATATCTGCAAAGTATGTAAATAAAGTTTTCAAATAAATGTTGTGGAGTAAAAGTACAATATTTGGATCCAAGATGTACTGGAGTAATAGTAAAAGTATTGGAAATACTCAAGTAAAGTACAAATACCTAATAATTGTACTTAAATAAGTACAGTACTTAAATAAATGTACTTAGTTACTTTACACCACTGATAGATATAATCCTGGTCAAATATTACTTGACTAGAAACTTCAGAAACCGAGAGATTTCAATGTTTTTAGTTTTTTTTTATTAATTCGAGAACAATGGCTTCCATTGTAACTTTCCATGAATAGCAAGCCTGCAGTTTTCTATTAGCTTGGATTCCCCATCGATGATTTCACTGGTTAGCAGGTTTCTGAACTGTCGAATTAGTGAAGAAGATAGGTGAAGTCTTTCTTCAAAGTACTGGAGTACTTGCTTTAACTTGCTTTACTTAAGTATTCAAAAGTACAAATTACAAAGTATAGATCTCAGATCTGCTATTTTCACTATATTTTAAATGGGCCTGAAGTGCCTAATTCATAATGTACTTTCTAGAAATGTAGTGGTGTCAAAAGTGCAAGAGTTGTCTTTGAAATGTAGTGGATTGAAAGTCATACGTTTCCAAAAAAATAAAAATATTCAAGTAAATGGGTTACTGTCTACCACTGGCCTTTGTCACAGATGGATGTTGTTGATGGATGAAGATGTCTTATCGATTCAACACACGCCAGCAGCGTATCCACAGGCAGACTGAGAGGTGTGAGCTAAGGACAGCAACGTCTGCCTCATAGCCTGATGTTGTGGCTGTCGTCTAACCGCAATTATTTGACGTAATTGCAATTATTTTGTAATAATCGTTTCCATGTTGAAAAATGTTCATATTATATTATTTTCTTTTTAAAGTATAACGTTGCCAGATATGTCTGTCTTTTCTTTGTATATTTAGGTTATGTGTCATATCTGCCATGTGCAACTTCAAAGCCTACAAGCCAAACAGAAATGTAATTATCAACAACATAAACACTAAATCGTTAATTGCAATTATTTAAGTGACAATTAATCGTCATGTAAAATGTCATAAACGTGACAGCCCTATACTGCCACAGAGTGCAGTGCAATCAGTGTAATCAGTGTAATCAGTATAAACAGTGTTTCTCAAACTTTTACTACAGACTTGTATGGGCCCATTTAGACCCCCCTAAAAGAACCCACATAGTCCCTGGAATCCACTTTGAGAACCATGCACTGAAGTAGAAATAGATGCTCCTCGGAGCACAGGTCTCCACCAGGTCAGGTACTGTAGGTTATTGTGGGCAAGCAATGTTCAGAACTCGCCAATCAGGGTGGAATATGAAAAATCTGATGGATCCATCTTGATCGCTTTGACTATTAGATATAAGGTGTACCGATTTGCGTGATGTTTCTCTCTCTCTCTCTCTCTCTCTCTCTCTCTCTCTCTCTCTCTCTCTCTCTGGGGACTTGGGGAAAAAAGTTCCCACTGCGTTTTTCTTGTTCGTGGATGTGTGATGACATAGAGGTCAACAAGTACACACACACACACACACACACACACACACACACACACACACGTGCGTGCGTGCGTGCGTGCGTGCGTGCGTGCGTGCGTGCGCATTCATGCATGTCATCTCTGTCGGGTCGAAACCTCATTATGTCCAAAACAGTTTTGGCAGATTCTACAAGTTGTAGATCTGCAACTTTTTATGCTTTTGTGTGCCGTGATCAATAGGGGCCTTTTTACCAAAACACAAATATGGAGATAAGAAGTGTCTGACGTGCATTGCAGTCGTAGGTCTAAGCAGGGCTAGGAATCTGCTCACAGTGATTGATGACACTGAGTGTCTGGTCTTTACACAACGGCTGTTCTCTCAGAGTCTGCTTCCATACTGAAGGGATTTCTAACACTCGGTCATGTTAATTGGCCATTGTTCATTCCAAAAGCAGAAAACCCATATCTCCATACTCTTGGAGTGAATTAAAGCCCCTACGTGATCATACTAAAGTGCCACACAAAGGCATACATCCACATACCCACATTTGCTCCGCTCTTCGAGCTTGAGTGATTTGGAAAAGTTGGAAAAAAGAGAGGGAGTAAAAAAGGTTTTCCCTGGCTTCTTGCCAGGTGAAACTCGAGCAAACAAAGTGTAGCGCCGTCTATGAAGCTGCTTTTTTCTTTTTTGTTTCGGTAATTGCCCAGAAAAGCGGCTACAGCGAGGCATCCGTGTTCCTTTTTAAGGAAACACATTAGTCTTGAGTATCTTCTAAAGGCGGACATGAAAATAATCATCAGCCTAGGGACTGCTGCACCATTAAAGAAACACGGTGCTGATGAAACATAAACAACAACACTCTTGTTTTTCATTTATTGCAAATTGACTGGTGAGTGAACGCGAGCGGGAGAGCGGTTGACTCCCCTTGTTGAACTGTCATGCACGGTATCTGCTGCGCCGCGTGACAAATTACTGCTCTGGAAGCAATGCCCCCCCCCCCCCACCCACCTTCCCCCCTCCAAAAAAATACAAACTGCAACAAAGCCCGCAGTCCTTCCATTTCATAGCCAGTTTTAATTTCGCGGTAAGGAAAGAGTGCACTACACGATTCTATATACTGTCTGTCGCTTCTATCGGGTGGGAACCTACTGTATCCAAAACCGTTAGTTTCCAGGATTAAAATTCACACATAGCAAAAACCATCATCCGATATGAGCTCAAAACGCGTTTTGAGCTTGTAGATCTATGATCAAGTAGGGCGTTTATTTACAGGGGAAAAAAAGCTATAATATGGAGTTTCTGCCGATAGCAACAATATAAATAGTGTATATAGACTGTTTCCTGAGCGCTCACCTGTAGAGAGCGCCACTGCCATTTCTGTGGTGTAAAAAGCAGCCAGTGGGGGTCCTCTGGCCAATTTTTTGGGGTCTTAGACATGAACATATGTTTGAGAAACCCTGTCACGTGCAGAGTGGCGTCGAGGTGGCATTTGAACAGCATGGCCGGCAGGGGCGGCTTTTTGGTATCTTCGACGCTCCCCCCCCCCCCCCCCCCCCCCCCTCTCGGCTGCTATAGTTTTGTCTCATATACAAGGCGGGGGAAAGAAGTAAAGGATGCTGAGAGAATGTCAGGCGGCGACGTTTTGGCAAAAGCCTTGTCCCTCATGCCAGTTACTGCAAATCATCCGCTTGAGCGAGCGGGGCGAGCGAGAGAGAGAGGAAGCGAGGCGGAGCGAGAGAGCGAGAGGGAGAGATGGGAGGGAAACAGAGGACGGGACAGATAGGTGACAGAGACAGAGAGAGGGAGGGAGGGAGGGAGGGAGGGAGGGGAAGGAGAGCGAAAGAAAACGAGGGAGAAAGACGAGACACAGATGGAATGAAGCGGTACAGTAGCAGAGAGAGGAAGAGAGAGAGAGAGGAAAGGCTGGCCGAATGGCACAGTTTTGTGGGCCTTTTGTGGGACATGCAAAGGCAGTAGCAGTGTTATCTTCTTCCTCCCAGGCCTCCAGTAGTGTGTGTGTGTGTGTGTGTATATATACAGTATGCTGCAGTATGCAGCTGAGATTGCAAAGGACACTCCCTATTAGAACACACACACACACACACACACACACACACACACACACACACACACACACACACACACACACACACACACACACACACACACACACACCGCACAGAGAGGGATTGATATCCTCACAATTTCTTTGGGATGATTGAGGTATTGAGTGACTGGGGACGGTCGGTCGGTTGAGCAGAAAGCTAGAATGTTAAATATTTCACAATAGTTGCGTCTCCTAGTTATATAACTCTCTCTCTGTGTGTGTGTGTGTGTGTGTGTGTGTGTGTGTGTGTGTGTGTGTGTGTGTGTGTGTGTGTGTGTGTGTGTGTGTGTGTGTGTGTGTGTGTGTGTGTGTGTGTGTGTGTGTGTGTGTGTGTGTGTGTGTGAGAGAGAGCATTTATGGCGTTTAACGGTGGAACTAATGGTTGTACTTTTTTTACATTTCAATAATATATAATGTGGAAAAAATAAAATCCTTACGGCAGGGAGCTCCCGTTTGCAAAAGATTTCTTATTATAACTGTGAGTGTGACGTTTCTAGGTGTAAGGTTCAATCTCAGACTTCGTCAGAAGTCTGAGGAAGCGCCTTAGCCCTCGAACGTCACTGATATGAATCTTTTGCAAATGGGAGCTACCTGGTGTGAGGATTTTATCTCACATGCTGAGCCTTCTTGATCCTACCTCACAGGTCTAGGACGCAGGCGCTTTTGCACTTTTCTCATGCTGTACAAAGCAGGGGGCTTCAACAGGGGGTCCGGGACCCAGATAGGGTGCCCTTAGAGGTACTACGATCTTACTACAAATCTTTGTTTGATAGGAACTTTTTTTTCTTATTTTTTTTTAAAATCCCTTTTCTCTAACATTAAGCCAAAATCAGCCGATCTACTAGCTCTCACTGCGTCGCCGTGCAACATGCTGTGAGCCTGTCATTGTAGATAAGCTATTTTCGGTGAAGAGATTTGGTGTAGAGAGGGAAAAAGAGCAGACCAAGTACGGAGCCGAAGGACTAGTTTACCAAGTATTGAACGTTTTAACTCATACTGTGCCGGGGCCACAAGAGGGCGCCAGAGTGCCAGAGATAATCTCATAGCCCACCGCTGTTAGATACAGGCACCCACGAAGCAGTGGCGTTTCATAACACGGTGACCAGTGGAATGAAAATCACCCGGAGGAAGAGAGCTAACAGATGGATATTGGATATAGGCTATCACTCATTTTAGAAGCCCGATTTTGCGGCGATTTAGCCGTAAATAAAACTTTTCTGCTACCATAGGAACACGGTTCAGAGAAAATGCTCTCTAAAGATGTGAGAATGTATTGGATTAGGCGGCACGATTAGGTCTTCCAAGATGGCGCCGTGGCATGGCGACACGCTGAGAGCTGCTCTTGCCTTGTTGCTGGTTTTTATGTGTGCAATAAGGCTGAGAGTGCTCTTGGCACAAGCATTTCATTGTTTGTCTGTACTTGTATGGATACGCATTTGACTAATAAACCGAACCTGAACCTGAACCTGAACGATGGGGCGGCGTTACCCGTTTACGGGTTGGTGGAAAGGGACCTCGGTCGGCGGCCTGGATCAACATTTAGACGGAGGCTTCACTGAGGCCTCCGATTAATTAATTCATTTTATAAAAAAAGCCAGACTAGTTCGGGATCTGCACCCCGGAATACGTCGCGCCGCCGACAGTTTAGATTGAGTTTTTTTGGGGGGGCTCTAAACTTTATTCTAAACCATTTTCAATGGAATAAATCGTCGGACCATCTAGAATCGGTCGTTGGAAAGCGTAGGACGAGCCAGGACCACCCACATCTCTACAAGCAGCTCAGGGTAAGTAAAATAGCAAAACAAAATATTGTATTGTATTGAAAAAAAGCCGAACTTGTTCGGGATCGGCACAAGAAGGGTTAAGTGGCAGTGGCTCAGGAGTAGAGCGGCCGCTTGGCAACCAAAAGGTTCCCAGTTTGATCCTGGGCTCCCCCAGAGTTATAGTTTCAAAGTGTCCTTGAGCAAGACTCTGAACCCCTAAATGCTCCCGATGAGCAGGTGGTTTCCTCCGGCCATCGGTGTATGAATGGGTGTGAATGGGTGAATGTAATGCACATTCATTGTAAAGCGCCTTGGATAAAAAAATATTCTTAGTTAAATTTACCATTTAAATATGTGAAAATACATATTAACATGAACCTACCATTATGATTAGAAAAGATAATGTGTAAACAATACAATAGAACACTGATAGCAGTATCAAACAAGTCTATGAAGCTATCTATGAACATATACAATATGTAGTAGAGCAGGGGTCTTCAACATTTTCAGGCCAAGGACCCCTTAGCTGAGACAGATGGAAGCAGGGATCCCTTCAACATATTGTATAAAACTGTGTTGCAGAATTTCATTGATTTCATAGGTAGATTCACTTGTTGACAGCACTGTCATCAGTCAATGTTGGATTTGTGTTAATGTATTATTTTCAGACATTTAATCACTTAAATTGTCGATACTTTGTAAACTTGACCAATCACTCTGTACAACCTATTTGCCTAAAATAGCCGGTCTACACTGCGAGGCGTTGAGAGCTTGTAGATCTGCTATTTTAGGCCAAAGTTCTCCTCAGAATAGGGATGCAAGGGTTCACACAAAGATTTGGAGGACCCCCTAGGGGTCCTGGACCTCCTGTTGAAGACCTCTGTAGTAGAGGGTCCCTGCAGGTTTGTCTCTCTCTCTCTCTCTCTTTCTCAACTAAGGGGTATTTGGCCTGAAACACATTGAAGACCCCTGGTATCAAATAAGCCTAGTAAAATACGAGTTCATATAACATGTATAATTCATGTGACATTGCTTCCCACAGACGTTGAATTGGATCGACTTTATTTCACTGTCATGCTACAGTAGATTGGCAAGTAGCCTTACTGCATAAAATCGCAATTACGTTATTGCTATGGCAACAATGCAAGCCCGAGGAATAATTATGGATGTAACAGTGTAACGTATAATGAGCCAGTTGTTCCAGTTCTGTGCTCCGTAGGTTGTTAGCAAAAAGCCAGCTGTTATAGTGGCGATACATCAACACACAGGTAGCTGATAAAACCATCAACTGCAACGTAGCCTGACCTACGTTTAATGGAGGAGAATATTAAAGTGTAACCTTCTCTAAACTTTGTGAGTTAATGGATATCGGTTCTTATATGAAATCGTAAAACATTTCCATCTCTGTGGAGAAATATTATTTAATATTTTTGTAGTCGTTGTTGTTTTGTTGTTGTTGTGCATAGTGTGTAGAGAGAGACAGGAAGCCGATGGTAGAGAGCGGGAAAGACATGCCATACAGTTCTCTGGTCAGGAATAGCCTCTGTGTACGGCAGCCATATTGGAAAGAAATCGGTCCTCTTCCTTCACAGGTCTCTCCAAATATACTTATTTACAGTGTTGGGAAGCTAAAGTTACAGTACATGTAGCTGAGTTATGTAACAGAGCTACATTTTGCTGTAACTTGTCAAGTAGCTGAGCTACCTTTTGAGTCATTTTTGGCTCAAGTTACAAGTTACAAATTTGGGCAATAACATGAAATGAATATATTATTTTTGCCATTGCTGTGTTCCAGAATCTCCTTTGAAAAAACAACTGTCCCTTTTCCTTCCATTCTGATTGCTTTGAGGCCATGTCAGGCTGACATATGACCAGCCAACAGGTGCCTCTAATGGCCTGGCAGTGTTAGGGAAGCTATGTGTAACTTTACAGCGTAGCTTGCTTCACAGGAGTCAGGGACTACAGTCTAAAGTAGGGGTTTTCAAACCCTTTTGGCTCTGGGCACCCCTGAATTACACAGTACATTTTTAGAATCTTACATTATATTGGAGAAATATCCGTTTCCATCGGAAATGACTGAAAACAACGTTATACTTGACATTTAACCACTTGAACCCCAGCATGCCTATTCTGGGGGGAAGGTTCACCAAAAATAGCCGATCTACAAGCTCACAACGTGATGCGTAGTGAGCTTGTAGATCTGCTATTTTGGTGAAGAGAGTTGTCTTAGAACTCAAGTACAGTGCAAATCAGGTCTGTTTTACCAAGCATAGTGAAGTGATATTGATGTATTGAAATTGAAATTATCTCACGGCACCCCTGGACTGGCATCATGGCACCCCAGGGTGCCCTGTCACCCACTTTGAAAACCCCTGGTCTAAAGCAGTGTGAAGCACGTAAGGGATAATGTCTGGCTCAGCGGAGGCTTATCGAGAAATAAAATCCCAACAGGCTGATGCCACCGACCTGTAAGGGTCCTTTTGGTTCCATTTGTAGACTCCCAGAGTTATGGGTGTCCAACAGCTGTGCTACACTATTAGTGTTAAAATGGGACGAGAGCCTTAATTAGTATAATTGGTAAGACCTGTGAAGGAAGCAATGAAGAGGCCCAATTTCTTAATTAAATCACATTATTAGCTTGATTAACTATTGCAACCCCATTAAAAGCCAGCCCAGCAGTACTATAGCACATATCAAATAAATCTGCCACAAGCATCTCCTCTCTAATCTGGCCTATAGCCGCCCCTCCCCCAGCACGTATGACAAAGATTGATTCAGCTGTTAATGGTGGGGCGTGATCGAATGCGCAAAGCAAAAAAATAACAGTCATTTCCTCACCGTCCTCTAGTGACAGCAGCTTTGAACCGGATGATCGCTTTGTTCGGCGATAAAAAGCCGTCATTAACTCTTTAGCCGGAACCCTTTTAAAACGCGGCCCCGCCGCACGTGTCTCGTGTGACAGGGCCAATCAGGAAAATGGAGTGTGTTAATGGAGATGGAGACGGTGCTGCTCTCCTCCGCTCCGCGCCCCGTCGTCATCTCACCTCCTAACATATTGTCTCAGTGAGGGTAACTGGTGGCGTGATGAGACGGATGGCATCTTAAAACCATTGGGGGCCATACAACTAAGCTGCCCGCTGGGATGGCCAATCATTCAGAAGGCTGAGAATGTACGTGTCATCTAATCCAGTGGTTCTCAACCTGTGGGTCGTGACCCCCAGCGGGGTCCCCAATGTTTTTGGGGGGGTCTCCAGATGATTAGCTTAAAGGAGTAGTTCACCACTTTTCAACCTGTCTTCATATAATAGGTCCTCACTAATGTTCATAATAAAATAGCACAATTTTTTTCTATTCAGTCTGGGTCTCATAGGAGAGCTGTCAAATCCTTCCTACCGGTGACATCATCGTTTGACAAAAAAAAAATTAAATAATATTTTTGAAAAAAAATATTTAGATTTTTAATATCACGAGAACAATGGCTTCCACTTTAACATTGCAACTTTTTCAGGAATAGAAAGCCTGCAGTTTCTATTCGCTTGCATTTCCCATTGATGATGTCACCGGTAGGAAGGATTTGACCCACCCACAGCTCTCCTATGAGACCCAAACTGAGTAGAAAAAAATTGTTATATTTTATCATGAACATTAGTGAGGACCTATTATATGAAGATAGGTTGAAAAGTGGTGGAGTGCCCCTTTAATGTGAAACACTGTTTTCTCACTCAACCGTAAACAAACCAACATACATTTTAAGTGTATATAGAGGGTATCTGCACATTTCTAAAGTGACAATTTAACTAATTTACCGCCTCTCCTGATAATCCCGAGACTTTAATATGCTTTAATCGCTATAAAACATTTAAAAGTATAATCGCTGTTTATCGCGGGTCGGCCTCTAATCACCATCGGAGAAGTGCTTTCGGTCGCATTTCCGTATCCGGCTTGCAGTTGTGAGCATGTAGATCTGCTATTTTCACAATAGAACCGTATTGTACAAAATGTAATGCTTCTGCTCGTAGGATGGGGGGGTCCCCAGTTAAAATATGATTATTTGGAGGGTCGCGGCCTGAAAAGGTTCACAATCTGTGCAACTGAGTCAAACTAAATGTAATGCCTCAACTCCTACAATTCCAAGTGCTTGTCAGGGCAGGGGCTCCCCAGTTCTAATAATGATAGTTTTTTGAGGGGGTCGCAGTCTTCTGCCTCGCTACAACTCCAGCTATTGTACCTGCTGTACAGTTAATAACCTTTCTGTCATTTAGAAATGTATTCCGCACTCGCTGTACCTCATAACTCTGACCCGGCCTGTATAGTATCTACAGTATATTGTATCTGTTTCTGTCTCCACTCCTCTCTATCTCTCTCCTTGCACTATCTCGGACGTTTGCTTTCTCTAGCTTTCCCCCTGCCCCCCCTGCTATTATAAGTCTCAGTTCTACCTTTCTTCCTGTGTACAATGCTCTCCTTGTCTCTGCTCTCTATCTCCTGTCCTCTCCGCACACCTCAACCTCCCCCCATCCTTATCTTCTCTGTCCCTGCCGCTCTCTGTGTTGCTCTTCTAAAAGTGGAGGCTGAACGCAGGTGGGTGGGTGGTCTGTCTGTCCGAAAGCCAAGAAGGCAGAGGTGGTTTCACGTACGACACACTGAAGACACTGGAATTCCGAGAAAATTTTAGTCAAAGCCTCAAAAAAGTCACGGCACAACACAGATTGTAATACTTAAATGGATTGCAATTTTATAGCGCTTTTCTAAGCAAGTTGCAAACTCAAAGTGCTTTACAATGGTACATTCATTCATACTGTACATTGGGAACTAGCTACTTATCAATGCAGTGTCAAAATAAATATACACATTTATTGTCCCTTGAACGAGAGAAGCTTCTCCCTGCAGTATTGTATGCATGTTCCAATCGACCGCTCCGAGCCGCGGAACAGCACCTCCAGCGGCATGACCCACGTTACGAGCCTCCATGCACAGCTCCTCCGGGCTGCTAAAAGAGCACCTCCTTCGTCGAGCCATGGTGCGGCAGCATCTCGGTTTGTGCGTCAAATGTTCAGCCGTGCATCTAGCCCGATGTAGCCGCCAAGCTGTGCATCCATAGTCCGAGCAAACGACACCCAAGCCTTCGGCACCCGGCTAGTGTCTCCAAAAAATCACCTGGGCATCGAGCCGTCGAGCCCCAGGGCCACACGCTTTAAGAAAGGCTAGACAGACAGCAGTTAAAGGTAGGCCGCTGTTTCCTTTGTCTCACGGCACAGAAGGCCTACCGAACCTTGCTGCCAGTGCAGGCTATCCGATCAGAAAAACAACACGGGAAAAAATAGACTAAACTACTATATACACAAAGAAAACAAAGACCCCAAAACGAGCCAAGCCTAGTGGCCAATGTAATGAGTCACAAAAAAGCAAGAAAAATAGTAAGTGGGGGAAAAAAACTGCTAAGCCATGTCCAGGCACGTCTGCCCCCAGAGAGCTACGGAAGTCATTTATTCACGTACTCAATATTACACGAGAGGGCGTGCTTTACCAAGGTTATTGGCACGACAGCGTTGCTGCAGGAAAGAGGTGGAGCCGAGTTCCGTAACTAGCACTGAAGTATTTTTTTAATGCCAAATTTGGCTACTATGTCCCATTAAAACTGCTAGCGTAGCCGCTTAGCATAGCTGATTTGTTTACATTTCTATTAGACCAGTGCAGTAATGCTGGATATTTGCACAGCGTCCGGTTATCGTCGTTATTCGCATCGGTAGATAGCTATTTCAACCAATCAGATTGCTTCGGCGGAACTACCTGTACAGTTCAAAATAAGGCACAGAAATGCATAGTATCCTGACAGCCAAGGCGTAGAAGGCTCTGGTAAAATGAATATCAAATATCTAAATGCTGAATCGAGCAACTTAAGAATTGTACTGGGTGTTCCCAAAAGCCTGATTGGACGATACAATGAACAAAAGTGAAATTATCCCCTAACCGCTGAGGGCAGTACAGTACCACGCATGAACTGTCTGCACCGTCTATTTATGAATGCGTTAATGCAATGTACATTTTTTAAAAGCGCTTTTTTATAAAGGTACTATACAAATGCAGTTGATTTAGTACTATCGCTCTCTTTTGTCGTCCTCTCTTTTCATGGCCAGCTTAATTAGCCAACATTGATAAAGGGAAAGAAGGACACGGCACGTTCATGGGCGGCCGTTGACTTGTCTGTGTTGAACAGCCACGGAGAGTTATGATGAATAGATGTGTTTTGAAGATTGAAAAGTAAAGTGTGAGGAAAAGGTGAAAGTCGCAGTAGCTGGGGAGACGGTGAAGGTCATGTTTGGAGGTGTTTTTTTACCCATGAAAGGTGAATGAATGCCAACGCACATCCATTGAAATTCAATTTTTCAGTGTTCTCCGCAAATGCGTCTGGCAAGGAACATGTTCGGGGTTGAATGCCTTCCTGCACTGAGCGAGTTGAAAGAATACTAAATAAGGCATTGCCAAGGACTATTGTCTGTCAGACAGTCTACCTCACAGTCGCTGTCAGGAAGAAACCTTATATCTCCATATTTTTTCCACAAACTAATGCTCTATTTTATACTTTGTCGTATGACGGTGTCGTGCAAAATATCCAATCTACAAGCTCTACAATGTGACACGTGAGTTTACTACCAGAACCGTCACATCTTGACCGCATCTATACGTACGTACGTACGTACATATGGGTAACGTCTTTTTTGTTGATTGATTCTCACGCTCAGAGCCCTGATGTCCACATCACTGTGACATCACTGTGACTCTGTCCTTTTTATGCCAATACAGTATTATGGAGATCCCTGATGTCCACATCACTGTGACATCACTGTGACATCACTGTGACTCTGTGCCACACTGGCCAAATGGCCAATACATGGCGCGAACTCGCCCTAAAGCTTTTCGCCCTTAGGCGTCTTACTGGCATATTTCTTGCCTTATAATGACACGCCCAAAACAGGGACACCAGGTGGAAAGTGTGTCTGTGGCTTTTTATAAATCTTTAACGAATGCAAAGTATTAACAAGATCTTGCGACTAAATAATAACAACATTGCTCCATTGGAGCACTTTTTTTCCCCCTCAATTTCCTGAAAAAGTGATGGTTTTGGACATACAAGGTTTCCACCCGACATCGACAATATCGTGTATCTAACCTGAAAATATCAAAGTGAAACAACAAGGTCTCCGGGGGCGTGTTGCTGGGACACGTTTGCATTGCGTTTGACTCTTGTTTGCCTTCAGTTGCACCATCGTTGCATCAGATTATCAAGATCATTTTGTTTTTCCCTGGCAGTGTCTTGTGTGTGCGCGTTTCCCACGTGAAGTGTTGGCGTGCGCTTTGTTTGCATTCCGTCAAAAGCTGTTATTAAACCAACATGCTGATACAGGACTGATCCAAGCATGGGAGTAGAATGAGAATGTATTTCTTTTTCTTTTTTTTTTTTTCCTTTTTTTTCCAACTGCATAAGATGAAAGTCAAAGAACCGAATACTGTATTGTAACCATTGATGTAAAGTAACTTGTAAAGTAACTCATTTTTACTTTACTCAAGTACTGACAGTAGTTTTGAGCAGTGGCGGCTCCAGACAATTTTTAATGGGGGTGCTGGAAGGGAGCTTGGCTATTAATGGAGGTGCTAAGTAGTTGTGGATATAGCCTACCAATTTATATACAGTATAAGAGCCTAAACGAACACAAATGTATTTATCTTTATTTTTATTTTTGCTGGGCTCCAAAAGCCTATACGTACAGCCAAATATCTTGTGCTGCAGTGCAAAATCCGCTATTCTGTTAAAAAAATAAAAATAAAAAAAAAGCCTAGTGTACTATTATTGACAAAGCAAATAACTGTTCAATCAGTACCATTCAAGTATCGCAAGTGTTAAGTCACATTAAATAAATGGTAATACCATGAACAAAAGGAGTGATGTATAGGGCAGGCTGCACACAATGCAGATACTGATGATTTCTGGCACATTTTATTTTTCTCATAACTAGAGATGGACCGATTGCAAAATTCTTGGCCAGTACCGATCCACCGGTTATATTTCTTTAGCTAAGAACTAGAAAATAGGGTTGCTCCAATACCCCTTTTTCAGGCCAAGTAGGCCTACAAGACATAATTCAATTTGAGTACCAATAAGCTAGAAGAACACTAATGCCAAATCAATCACAATAGTACAATATCCAAAATCACAGACAATATCCAGTCTAATATGATATGGATATATAATATTGATGCCAGCTGATCATTCACTGAAAGGTCTAAAGTTAAAAATACATAGGCCTACTACTGTATATATTTTATAATTGCTGTGCCATTGCTTCTATGTCTGTGTCACTGTTAGAGCTGCATGATTATGGCAAAACCTTTATTTTAAAATTATGGGTATACATATTGAGATAATTTATTTAAAATATTATTAATAATATTATAATTGAATAAATATTTTTGTCTTAAAAGCCAAAATAAATAAGGTTGCATTCATTGTTTTCAAGGTGAGAAAATTACCTTGTGTCACACTTAGTAGTCTGACTCTAGTCTATTCCTTCCTTTCAAATATTTAAGGGCAAAATATTACCTCATGACCCTGTTCCTGTTGTTTTGGGTTGTAAAACCTCTGTAAGGGACTTAACATGGTACATAATACATTTCTGTTGCTTAATGTACTTTGCGAAACTATCGGAGGAGACTATAACGACCTTTAACGGGCTTCACCTGGACATGCATTGATTAATCCAGCTTGCTGTGGACAGACACACAACACCACGCAAAGTGAACTGACTTTTTTTTTTTCAACAACAGAGAAACGGGAGGTGGTATGGCTTTTTCTGTCGCTTGCAACAGGCTCTTTTGCAATGCTGTTGCTTTCTGTTAAATGAAAGTTAAACTCCTTCTGCATGGACCTTCTGGAAGCAGGAAAGCCTTGCGATGCTTTTTTTTCCCTTCTTTTTTGAGACGACATTGACACAGGATTATGGAATATATCCTTACATTGCAAAGGTAATCAGCACCATCTGTATTCTGTAGGCTGCCACTAAGTAGACTGGCTGCTATTTACTTATGTTTAACTTAGTCAGAGGACCAGAGCATCATGCTGTGCAGTGCAGTGCGATAGACACAATCGGCATAAAACCGGAATTTATGTCAGTGACCGGCCGGTCACCAATGCGGCCTGTTTGATATCATACCAGCCGATTTTTGATATCGGCAGATTCCGATCTCCATCCCTACTCCTAACTTATCATGAAGGACTTCTAGTGGGCAGGAATCTTTTTTTCACCAATGTCACAGATTTGAACAAGATAATTTTATTTGATGACAGAAAAAAAAGAAAAATGGCTGAGCATTTCTTGGGGGTGCTACGGGGGTGCTATGGGCTTCTTTGGAGGTGCTAAAGCACCTGCAAGCACACCCCTAGCGCCGCCTATGGTTTTGAGGTCTTTTTTACTTCAGTATTACTTCTACTCCAGACTCCAGTACATCTCAGAGGCAAATATTATACTTTTACTCCACTACAATCATTTGAAAACTTTAGTTACTAGTTACTTTGTAGATCTTTTGATTATTATTACAAAACATACTAGCTCACAATGCATTGCAATGCGACCCATTGTGATCATCTATTTTCATGTAGACGTGTACACGTGTCTATGGGTTTGCCGCTCTGACATCATGCTCTCATGTCACTGTGATGACAGGGGAACCACTCTGCCAGAATGGGGTTTCTGCTCTGATATCACGCTCTGGCTTCACTGTGATATCACACTAACAGAATCCCTTTCATGCCCATATATGGAGTTCCCTGATGTCATCAATATTAATGATGCCCTGTTAGAGAGATCCCTGTGATGCCAGGGGGAACCAATCCCTTTTATGCCCATATATTGATATAAGGAGATCCCTGTGATGTCAGGGGAACAAAATCCCTTTTATGCCCATATATGGATATATGGAGATCCCTGTGATGCCAGGGGAACAAAATCCATTTTATGCCCATATACCTGTACCGGAGAACAAGTCCGTCCCTGTTCAGCATCAGTGCTCCACTTTGAGGCTGCAGGAGTGCAAGCTCCAGCACTCTGGTGCATCCACCTCACGTACTGCCTCTGCACCGCCTCACGCCTACAGGCCTCTCCTCTGATGGAGATTAACTACCCCTGGCTTTCACATGTTCACACACGTGTGTGTGTGTGCGTGTGCGTGTGCGTGTGCGTGACATGATTGGTATTTACTTTTTGTATTTGTGTGTGTATGTGTGTATGTGTTCGAGCCGGAGGGCAAAGCTCTCTGTCTACCGAGCAATCTTCGTTCCTACACTCACCTATGGTCATGAAGTGTGGGTCATGACCGAAAGTATAAGGTAGTGGGTGCAAGCGGCCCAAATGGGTTTCCTCAGACGGGTGGCTGGTATCTCCCTTAGAGATAGGGTGAGAAGTTCAGTCACCCGAGAGAGACTTGGAGTAGAACCGCTGCTCCTACACTTGGAAAGGAGTCAGCTTAGGTGGTTCGGGCATCTAGTACGGATGCCCCCCGAGCGCCTTCCTGTGAAGGTCCTCGACGCACGTCCCACTGGGAGGAGACCCCGTGGCAGACCAAAGACTAGATGGAAGGATTATATCTCCAAACTGGCTTGGGAACGCCTCTGTATACTCCCAGAGGGAGTGGAGGAAGTTGCTCAGGATAAGGAAATCTGGAAGTCTCAGTTGAAACTGTTACCCCCGCGACCCGATTCCGGATAAGCGGTTGAAGATGGATGGATGGATGGATGGTGTGTATGTGTGCATGGAAACGCTGAGTGGGGGGAAAAATATCATCACTGGCACACCAAACTTGTGACCAAAATGTTGGAAAAAAAATGTTGAACGTTGAAGAAACAATATATATTTTTGGCTATAATGACCCATCATGCCCAAAATAGGGAGTCTGTTTGTAACTTTAATTAATGTTCAGCCAATGGAAGGTATTAACAAGAGCTTGTAACAGTTTTTTGGACTTTTCCACCGTCCTGACAGCAACAATATGCAAACCATCTTGCAGGCAATATGGTGTAAATCTGTCCAACGTGTAAAATGGCATCTGTCTCTGTCTCTGTCTCTCTCTCTCTCTCTCTCTCTCTCTCTCTCTCTCTCTCTCTCTCTCTCTCTCTCTCTCTCTCTCTCTCTGTGACTCACTTTGTGTTGACCCTGTTTCATTAAAGGGCTTTTAAAAATTCATTTCATCCGGCCTTGACACAAACCCGCAGTGGGAGAAACTCCAACAACTCTGTCCAACTCTGTCCAAGTATATTATGAAAGCCTAACAATTCATACTTTGTCGCACCGCCTGCTGAGAATAACAAATTCCTCTCTCTCTCTGTCTCTCTGTCTCTCTGTCTGTCTCTCTCTCTCTCTCTCTCTCTCTCTCTCTCTCTCTCTCTCTCTCTCTCTCTCTCTCTCTCTCTCTCGCTGGGATTAAAGTTCTCAGTCTGACGAAGGCAGCATTTGAAGTGGTCAAACTAGCAATATTATGTTTAGCATTTTCCACAAAACCCTAATGGTCTCGTACAACATGAAAAGCAAAGGTTAAAGCCTCAATCTGTGATCTCTTCACCTTGTTGGCAGTATGTAGAACAGCAGGAACAATATGACTAAAATCATTTTACATGTTGTGTCTCATGGCAAGCTGTTCTTTCAAAACATAAAAGTCTTTATCATGGTCCTTCAAACATTCTTATACACACACACGCACGCATGCACGCACGCACGCACGCACGCACGCACACACATGCATACATGCATACACACACACATACATACATACATACATACATACATACATACATACATACATACATACATGCGTACATACATACACACATACATGCATACATACATACATACATACATACATACATACTGTACATACATACATACATACATACATACATACATACATACATACATACATACATACAGTACACACACATACAGTACACACACACACACACATATATACACACACACACACACACACACACACACACACACACACACACACACACACACACACTTGTTTAGGGAAACAACGCTTTCACTACTTACTTACTTACTTACCCAACTTTGGGCATAGGCCACAAACAAGTGCTGTCCAGGCATCCTGGGCCAGTGTCTCTAGCTGTCCCCATGTGTGGCCAGATCTCTTCACATCTGCATCCAGGTCACGCCGCCAGGTGTTTCTTGCTCTGCCCCTCTTCCTTCTCCCCTGTGGGTTCCAGAGCAGGCCGTATCTTGTGATATTAGATGCAGGTTTGCTGAGGTTACTGATTGTATTTGGCCAGGGAATTCAGAGGATTCCTCTAAGGCAGCTAGGTGTTGTTGAATGCCTGGATTCTTTCCATGGCGTTGACAGTTGTTCTCCAGGTTTCTGCTCCATACAGCAGATCAGGCCTTCACCATGGACTTAAAGACCCTGATTTTGATGTTTATTGGCACATCTGAGGATCCTCAGCAGGGCATACGAGCGGAGCGGAGCGAGTAGAAATGCTGCTCCCCACTCCAGAGGGCTGTCGTCCCGCTCGCTAATCGCTCTGGTCGGTCCACCGCGCCGCTCCGCTCCCTCGCTCAACCTGATTTGCGCATCTCTCGCTCTGCAACATTGGCTGAAACATTTTAACTCAAATCTTTGCTTCTGGGGGGTACCTGGAACTAAATATTTTGAGATGGGGGTCTGCGGTCAAATACATATAATTCTAGGGGTCCTTGACATTAAAAACTTTGAGCACCACAGATAAAGCAACATACTTTTATTTTTTTTGAAAACTATTAGGATTCAGAAGATATTATTTTTATTATTTTTTGTATTTTTTTCAGATCTGAATGGGTTTCAATCTCTCTCTCTCTCCAGATATTGACGAGTGTGCAGAGGGGAAACACTACTGCAGGGAGAACACCATGTGTGTGAACACCCCCGGCTCCTTCATGTGCATCTGCCATACGGGTTACATCAGGATCGATGACTACTCCTGCACAGGTGAGCCTCATCCGTTGTCTCTCTCTTCAGGTTCACCCAATCATTGTGTCCCCAGAGGGAGATGTTGCCTGGCATTAAATGTAACACATGCTATGACATATTGCAATAACACACTCCCACTCCCCAAACGGCCTATAGTGGACAAATGTGACCAAACGTGAAATGTTTGACCGGTCAAACGGTGAAGTCCCGGGCACTTTGTTTTGTCCTGGCTTTAGACGTATAAAAGGAGGATGTTGTTTCAAGGCTGGGGCTTGGGTTCGACTTTACACTATTGGAGACAAGGCTGTGTGTGTGTGTGTGTGTGTGTGTGTGTGTGTGTGTGTGTGTGTGTGTGTGTGTGTGTGTGTGTGTGTGTGTGTGTGTGTGTGTGTGTGTGTGTGTGTGTGTGTGTGTGTGTGTGTGTGTGTGTGTCAAGACTTTAAAGTGTTTCTGTTACAAGTGCTGCTAGAAAGAGCTGTTATATTGGAAGTTATTGACACAAAGATTTTTATCAAGATTCTCGTACCTTTGATCTCCGGGACCTCTGGGGTCCCTGGTGGGCTCACTAAGCATTCAGCTATGGCCGCCCCCTGGTTCTCAAAGGGGGTCCTTGAGGTGGGTTCCAGAGGGTCCCCATGCAGCTGAAAGTTTGTTAACTCAGAAAGTGTACACACATTCAGAGCAGTGTGAATTTTGACAGCACATTTTGATTTTGTTCAGTCATAGTCTTTTAGTCATCTCAAAGGTTTTAGTTTTAGTCTAGTAGATTTTAGTCGACTAAATCTACAGTTGATTTTGTCACCGACAATGTATTTTGGCAGGCCTTGATGGCAGATTTTACACTTGGTTGCATGCTGAAGATAGCCGATATATAAGCTTATGTTGGGAGCTTGTACATGTAGATCTTCTATTTTCAGAGTGCAACACCCGAGCGCAAGTCTTCTAGTTCTACTGGATCTCTTCTCCACTAGTCCCTTCCTAACATTTTAGTCTAGTGTTTATTTGTTGACGGAATTGTCAATATACTGTAGGCCTATATTGAGTCTTAGTTTTAGTCATCATAGCTTAGTTTCTATTTAGTTTTTACTTAGTTTACGTCAGTAAAAAAAAAAATCGACATAAAATCTGGTTGCACACTGCTGCGTTTTTTTGTTGCGAAATGTGTTATTCAGGGCAAGGAGAGAGAGAGAGATAGCGAGAGCAAGGGACCCAGTGGTGCAAAAATAAATACGAAACGGGCGGCAGTGTGCAAATGTGATTGACATAACGTGAGGTTGGTTTCCTTATTTACGTGCTCCGAAATCCACTCCTATATTCGTCCGAAAAAAACGCAGCCGTGTGCAACCAGCTTAACATTGGTCGCGGTTTGTCACTATACGCTAGTGATGTGCGGATATAGGCTTTTGAAGTCATCCGAATCCATCCGCGCAAATTAATTATCCGCCCATTATCCAACCGCATTAATTATATCATCCAATTTATAAATCCGCATCCATCCTCATCCGCAACTTCCAAAGTATTATTACTATTATTAATATTTTCTGGTAGGCTATTCCCTGTTAGTTTTCTTAGTTGTGTGATCACAGAAATGCATTGATCTAGCCTACGGAATGTCCGTTAGTCTTTTTTCTTTCTTTCTTTTTTTTTTTTTTTTGAGTCGGTGCTGCGTCGATGCAGACAGACATGCAGGCAGGCAGAGTCAGACTCACGAGAGAGAGAGAGAGAGAGAGAGAGAGAGAGAGAGAGAGAGAGAGAGAGAGAGAGAGAAAGATAGCGAGAGAGAGAGAAACAAACAAACACACAACTTAGTGGGAAGTTTAACTTACCTACTGTAGCCTACAGTACTTTACAATATGGACTATGGAGCTGAGAGAGATTCACTTTTTAGCGCAGCGCGACCAGAAGTAATGAGTGCGACGATGCATGCCATGATGCCGTTGCCTTTAAGTGGACACAGCTGTTTAGTTTTATCGTGGACTGGACATTGCCTCATGAAAAATGATGGTTACTTTACAAATTATACAAAATAACACACACTAACACAGACACAAGCATACCTATATTTCGCTTTTTATTGATAGATAGGTCTATAGGTCTATTAGGCCATAATTTATTTCCTGCATTATTTCATCCGCGGATATCCGAAATTAATTAATAATTATATTTGATTGATCCAAATCCGACTGCACCGCGGATCACCTCGGTGCAACGCTAAAACCGCCAACCCCGCATCTCTACTATACGCCAATAGATGTGTGTGTAGAAGACCTGGCCCCATGAAGTGGACGGGAGTGACGCAACTCTCCGTGGGTAGAAGGCTCTGGTCTCCAGCTAAAAAAGATTGGTGATGTACTGTGCACACGCTCAGAGTTATGGCGGGTATAAGGAGTGAACCGGGGGTCCTTGAAAGGAAAAGGTAAGATAATCACTAGCATATCGTCGTGGGTGGAAACCTTGTATGTCCAAAACTGTTCATTTTGTATTTATCATTTAAAAAATGAACTAAACTAGTGAAAACAGCAGATCTACAAGCACACAACGCCTCACACCGCGAGGCGTTGTGTGCTTGTAGATCGGCTGTTTTCAATACTTTTGTAAGACAGCCTTGTATGGTGAAGCAGGGCTTTACTTACGAAAAAAAATAGACATATCTGAAACTTGGAGATACGAGGTTTCTGCCCGACAGTGACGATATATTGGGAACGAGACGAGTGGCATTGTGGAATTTCTCCATTATAAAAGGATTCCGTCAGATCAGGGGAGAAAGAAGTGCTGGGTAATGTGAGACGCTTCCCAGCATCGATTGTGCAGCAACATGCATGCATGCACTCAACAATGATTCACACTTCATTTACTAATGCCATGCTCACACTGAATTATAATAGTAGCAAGGCTGGTATTGATTTGCTTGTGTGTGCGTGTGCGTGTGCGTGTGCGCGCGCGTGCGTGCGTTTCAAAGTGGCTTTGGTAATCACAGCAAATCAAACTCTGCCATTCATATCTATGCATATTAAATTAATGTGCTGTACGTAATCACAGTGCAACAGCTAGTGATTCACATTTACAGTGCATGGCGCCTGGTCTGGTTTGAGATTTAAAAAAAAGAACACATTCATGCATACAATATTTAATAGTTCGTGTTTGCTTGTTCCTTGTAAAATTAAAGTTAAATGTTTTCAAATCGGCTGCATAATTGCCAATACTGATGTAATCAAAAAAGCTGGGTAATAATGAGATATATATAGTACTGTATAGTCTAGCAAATGTGAAAACATTTACTGTAACTGTGTGCAGTGCACGCGCAATATACTGCACAGAACTGACAAAGCGCGCCTCATTTGACTGCAGTTTTAATGAGAGGAAGTCCAGGATGAAATGAAGAAAAGATACAGTATATTAAACTGCCACTGATGATTCTTTCAGGGGACATTAATGATTTCTGCTAATGCGTATTGTTAAAACTATGATCAAGTCACACATTTTATCGTGTAACAGTGAACCTTTGGGGGGATTAAAAGGTATTATAAATTATAAAAAAAAAAAAAATAGAATTTAGAACCTTTTGCAAAATATAATGACACTATTTTGGTACTGTAGATCAGTGGTTCCCGAACTTTTTAGCTTGTGACCCAAAAGAGAAATTAGACTAGGAATTAATTTAAAAAAAAGGGGGGGGGGGAAAACACGAAATTCGTTTTTCATTCATGAAAATGTTTGGTTTTTTTTGGGAATGTGTTTTTTTTTTTTTTTTACGTTGTGAAATAATAATAATTAAAAACAAAATGTACGAAACCAAACATTAAGGGACCCATAAAAATGTGTCCGCGACCCACAAATGGGTCCTGACCCACTGTTTGGGAAACAGTGCTGTAGATAGTGGCCTTACGGCTCTCCAAAATCAGGATGGGAATGGGTCTGGAGCTGTGCTTCCATCCTGTGTGTGCACTGTGGCACACGGCAGAGGATTACAAGGCATTTTAACAGATGCTCTAAAGCATTCATACGATGGGTATCCACACAGCATTGAGTTCCATGGCAGTCTTACAACACAGTGCACTATATAAGGGCAGGGGCGTCACAAGTGGGGGGGAAGTGGGACTGAGTTAATAGGGCCCAAGGTGGAGGGGCCTAAAGTATGTTATACTTTAACTATTGAAAAATAGCAGATATACAAGCTCGTAGCACTGCACCGAGTGCCGCGCTGCAAGCTTGTAGATCTGCTATTTTAGAAAAAACGTGAAAATGTGTGCAAATCTTATATAAATATATGTATTTTTTTAAGCGAACATTTATAACTCAAATTTTGCTTCTGGGGGGTCCCTGGAACTAAATATTTTGAGATGGGGGTCCGTGGCCAAATACATATCATGTTGGGGGTCCTTCATGTGAAAAATGTTTGAGCACCACTGACATAGAAACATATGTTTTTCAAAAAACCTTTGAAGGATTTGAAATATTCAAAGACTTGCACAACATTTTCACGATTTTTCAAAAATAGCAGATCTACAAGCGCATAACGCGGCACTCGGTGCCGCGCTGTGAGCATGTATATCTGCTATTTTTCAACAGTTAAAGCACAAAATGCAAGTGAATCCTTGTACCCAGGGCCCAGAATTTGGTGAGACACCCCTGTATAAGGGCTGCCTGGCCCGCCAGGCCAGTCTCTCTCTCTCAATCTTTATGTCTGTGTTTAGCTTCGCTCCCCGTACTCAGCACCATGCAATAAAAACACAGCCCCCCAGCGCTTGAGCAAAGTTAGAGCGGGAACCATCTGCAGCTTCTAACGACAACCAGATAAACCGGCCACCCCTCTGGCAGCCTCGGAGGCTGCGACTCCCAAAAGCCATAAAATAAAACCTAACATCTCACCCACTCCACTCTTATCTCATTGCCTCCTCACTCCTTTTATCCCCCGTGCAATTGGGAAAAGAACAAAGAACAAAACACTGTGTACAAACTAAAACCCACAAACCGAATCCTCTCTGGCCGTCAATAACTTTCCAATAAAACGGTTCGCTACAGAATCGTCTTGCGACATGAACACGGACAACACAATGTGGCATCCTGAAGGTGTGCATTAGCTGAGCCACATGGCGATCAATAGGGGGGACGTTCCACAAAAATGGCCACCTCGTAGTCTGTGACGAATACTAATGAAGCTTAGATGTGGGGAAAGTAAGCAGCTGCATCATTCTATACAGTATCGTCACTGTCTGACCAAAACCTCCTAACTCCATTTTTGCATACATCAGGGCTATTGAACACCCTTTACGTCTGTGTGTTGGTTAAAATAATATCAAACCAATGGAAAGTAGTAAAAAGTGCTTTGGACAAAAAAACTCCTAACTCCACACTTTATGCCAAACCAGCGACCTCCACCCATTTGGCCAACTCTTTTTTTTCATAAATCAGGGCTATTGAACACCCTTTAAATAATATTGAACCAATGAAAAGTTGTAAAAAGTGCTTTGGTCAAAAACTCCTAACTCCTAACTCCTAACTAAAATGAACATTTTGGAGTTAGGAGGTTTCGGCCCCGACAGCAGAGATATACTGTATATCGTCTCTGTCGGGTGGAAACCTCATGTCCAAAAATGTTCAGGATTCAAATTCAAAAATAGCAAAAGTAGCAGATCTACAAAACGCTGCGTTTTGAGCTTGTGCATCTGCTGTTGTATGTATTCGCTGTAATATGAGTTGGGCGTTAGTTTATGAATTATGTAAATAATAAATATTGAGATAAGAGGTTCCTGCCTGACAGCAGCGATATACTGTGCATGTCAGGCACGTGCACACTTTTACATCAAAGGGGGCTTGAGGCCCTGCCCTTTTAACCGTCTGTAAAAGTGCCCTCTCCAGACCATGAATGTAGTTTTTACTATGGTGAAAGAAATGAAAATGCCCTCTTTCCATGCCATACCTGAAGGCAGCATTCAAGAGAATTGTATTGTCCAAACTCTACTGAACTTGAATGCAGCATCTTATGTTGAAAGAATTCACCGTTTGTCAGCCTTCTGATTGGTCCCTGAGACTCCCTGACTGGCCAACCAGAAAAATACATTCACTTTTTGCAAGCGGGGGTGGAGTTCTGCAGTCGGAGAAAGTGGCAGCCGTCTTTCACCGGCTGTCCGCACTGCGGAGCACGGCCAGGCCGCTCGCGACCATAGCGTTTGCGATCATTGTAATGAATAAGCTTCAACAAACTAGTTCACATGGACCTTATCAATGGTCTAAGAGTCACGATTGGGTACATATCTATCTATAAATGCGAGAAGTCTCTGCGTGTGTGTTTGTAATCCGCGTATCTCGAGAACCGTTCGTCCCACCGGCTTCAGATTCGGCACGCACGTTCCCCACCGCGGCACGGAGTGCAGTGCCGGGCCTCGACCCGACCCGACGCGCGGTTTTCCCTAACCGGCGCGAAACGTTCGGAATCTCCTTATGCGGAAATCGGCGCAAAATCGGCGCAAGCGCTGACTCATTGTGACATCACTGCAGTGCCGGGCGCAAGCGCTGAGTCATTGTGACATCACTGCAGGCAGATACAGGGGCCTAGCCTCGACCCGACAGACTGAGATCTCCATATATGGGCAGATACAGAGATCTCCATATATGGGCAATACAGGGGCCTTGCCTCGACCCGACAGATATCTCTGTATATGGGCATAAAAGGGACACAGACAGATATATCTCCGTATATGGGCATAAAAGGGACACAGACAGATATATGGGCATAAAAGGGACACAGACTGAGATCTCCATGACAGATATCTCCGTATATGGGCATAAAAGGGACACAGACTGATACAGAGAATGGGCATATGGGCAGATACAGAGATCTCCATATATGGGCATATGGGCATAAAAGATGGACACAGATAGAGTATATGGGCATAAAAGGGACACAGACAGATACAGAGATCTCCATATAATGGGGTTTGCATCCGTATATGGGCATAAAAGGGACACAGACAGATATATGGGCATAAAAGGGACACAGACTGAGATCTCCATGACAGATATCTCCGTATATGGGCATAAAAGGGACACAGACTGATACAGAGAATGGGCATATGGGCAGATACAGAGATCTCCATATATGGGCATATGGGCATAAAATGGACGCAGATATATGGGCATAAAAGGGACACAGACTGAGATCTCCATATATGGGCAGATACAGAGATCTCCATATATGGGCATAAAAGATGGACACAGATAGAGTATATGGGCATAAAAGGGACACAGACAGATACAGAGATCTCCATATAATGGGGTTTGCATTAAAGGGTGGGGCATTCATTCCCTAATTTACATCGTTCCCGAGTTGGCCAGGTCGCAAACTCCATATATGGGCATAAATGGGCACAGGCAAACAGATGGTCAAACCAGGTCCTACAGAGATCTCCATATATGGGCAGAAAATGGACGTAGACAGACATATCTCTCCATATATGGGCATAAATGGACACACGCAAACAGATGGTCAAAACGGATCCTATGACAACAGGTATAATGGGGTTTGCATTAAAGGGCGGGGCATTCATTCCCTATTTACATTGTTCCCGAGTTGGCCAGGTCGCCGACTAGACGCTCGGCCGCCCGAAGGGCGGCCGAGCTTCTAGTATTTTAAATGGGCAGAATTACGAAAAGCCAGCCTATTATGTGAGGAGAAACATTATAGTTCTGTCCTCTTCCTACCCAAGATGCAATGCGCTTCTCTTTCTATTTCTATTCTATCTCTGATCCAGAGGATTAAACTAATTAAAACATTTATTTTCGGGGGAAAACTACTGTTTTGCTATGTAATTACTGTACCTTTTTCTTCCCTTTTTATTAATATCACGTAGATGTGTTTTTTTTGGTACTTTATATAGCTGTAATGAGGCTATGAAGAAAAAAAAATCCCATCCACTACCACTATAAAAGAATCTGCAAAGAGGATTCTGTCCCACTGGGATTAAACAAATTAAAACATATATTTTCGGGTAAACCCCCTGTTTTGCAATGTAACTACTGTACCTTTGTCTTCCCTTTTTATTAATATCACCTAGATGTTTTTCCTTTGGTACTTTATATAGCTGTAATGAGGCTATAAAAAAATAAAAAAATACCATTCACTGCCACTATAAAAACAATCTGCCCAGGGTCAAATGTCCCATCATAGTAACAGGGCAGAATGGGGCGGGATTTGCAAAAGGGAGAATTGTCCTCTCTGTGTAGAAATCAAGCATCTGAAATAGCCGACCTCCAAGCTCACAACGCGTCGTGCTGCGACGCGTTGTGAGCTTGGAGGTCTGTTATTTTCGATATTTTCACCAAAAGGCCCTTTTAGAAATGTCAGCCCTTGCCTCTCTAACATTCTCTGCACCTCCTTGGTGCATGTGCGTGTGCGTCTTCCCCAGTGCGTCTGCCCCAGTGCCTCCAGCTCTTGATTAAACAGAAAATACATTTATACACAAGGCACAGATAAACAAGTGAATTTGGAAGTGATGACACAAGGAAATTAGCTGACACATAACCTTTAAAAAGAAAACACTTAACCTAACTTTAACCACTTGTTGAGTCCCTAATTATCTTGGCTGAACTTGCCAATCTATAAGCACACAATGTTGTGACCTTGTAGATTGTCTATTTTTGAAAAGCTGCATTGGAGATGTAGTGGAGTAGAAGTATAAAGTATTGGAAAAATGGTAATACTCAAGTAAAAGTACAGTACTTGAGTAAAAGTTACTTTCTGTACCATACAGGCTGCCCCCATCCCTCCCCTCGGAGTTTGTGTTGGGGGATCTAGGTCGAGGATTTGCCAATTAATTCTGTGCTTTTCATGGAATACTTCCCTGAAAGGCGTGTGCCGTAGAACTGAGGATTTACGTTGAAGAATATAAAGATAATATTGTAAAGGAACAAGGAATATGCATTCATTGTCTCGTCTTTGCTGGAAACCTTGTACGTCCAAACAGTTACTTTTCAGGAAATTATAAAAAAAAGAGTGTGTGTCTATTTGAAAATAGCCGATCCCCAAGCTCACAATGCGCCATGATGCAGCACGTTGTGAGCTTGGGAATCGTCTAGTCGCTACTTCTGTGTGACGGTCTTGTACGGTGGCATTCATTTATTGGAAAAAAAATAAAATAATCAAATGTGGCATTACGAGGTTTCTACCCAACAGGAGCATTCTGTGATTTATTCAGCGCGGGGTTATAACTTAGCTGCTTGCTCAGTCCTTTTTGCATATTATCTTAACGGTAGTCTATAGAGCGCCGGTCGGTGTACAGTACATTTCGCGTTATTTCACTCTCGCCATACCGTACTTCTTCTCCCTAATCCCATGCGAGGCTGCCGGGCCAGTTTTATTGTCCTCCTCCATTTGTCTTTCCCTCCGCCTCTGAACTCGTTCCCTCAGATTTACAATGAAGATTAATATCCCCAACCCGGGCCGGATTAAATTGTGTCACTATATTTTACGTAGATCCCTATTAAGCCATGTAGGCCTAGAATTATTGAATGCTTTAACTATTGAAACATAGCAGATATACAAGCTTACAGCGCGGCACTGAGTGCCGCGCTGCAAGCTTGTAGATCTGCTATTTTTTGAAAAAACTTGAAAATGTGTGCATATTTTTCAATATATATTTTTCAAAGCAAACTTTTGGAACTCAAATCTCTGCTTCTGGGGGGTCCCTGGAACAACATATTTTGAGATGGGGGTCTGCGGCCAAATAAATGTAATTTTGGGGGTCCTTGACATGAAAAAGTTTGAGAACCACTGATTTAGAGGAATGATTTAGATGTCAGGTCAAAGATCGGGTCAAAGATATTCAAAGACTTGCACACATTTTCAGATCTACAAGATCGCACTGTTTTTCTATAGTTAAAGCATAAAATAATGGTTCAAGTGGTTACAATCTAACGTGGCGCGGGCGCGTTCCCGATCTTAAAAGCTTAAAGTGCCTTCAAGTCACTAGGCGGTAGAGCGCCGTGCCTGTGCATCCCCGTAAAAAAGTCAATTTCTGTGATTAAACCGAGGCTTTTGCGGCGGTCTTGATGTAATGACTTTTCTCCCCGCTACAGTCAAATTACTGTCGTAATCTCTTCTCTGAGTTATTGGACCATGGCCTCCCCACACACACACACACACACACACACACACACACACACACACACACACACACACACACACACACACACACACACACACACACAAACGTTCACAATTGCGGCCCCCAGTGCACAATCACTGCTGTATGCCCACATACTCCCTCTTAGCCAATATTAGGGAGACGAATTATAGCCAAATTAGATCTTGGCAATAACATTCACGGTCCTTATAGACAGTAGGGGAGGAAATCAAATCAAGTTTGATAATATTGGAAAGCACACCAGGGGTACGTTACTCCTAGTGTGTGTGAGTCTTGATTTTATTTTTAGAGAGTGTACCACCTTGCTATAGTCTTATCGCGACTACCGTTGACAACACACAGATAAGAGGTGCTACGCTAAGCTAGCTGCAGGCTTGGGTTGGCAGTCATTATTAATAGCAATTGAACATCTGCCGCTGTTTGAAAGCGGGGTCCGAGGGGAGCGTCCTTATTCCTCTTCAGAGAAGAAATATTACAGCCGTTGCAAGAAAACATTAAACCCAAGCCATTCCCCCCCGTCTATTGATGTAGTACATTCACATGATATACGAGCGTCTTTATCCTCCTCAATGGCTCTCAGCAATTAATGAATTGCGGGCTCAGCGAAAACAATGAGCAAGGTATTGATGGCTGCATCTCCTCCCGTCTATCAGAGTCAAGTACACCAACCTAATAGCCACGGGCTAAAGTGGATTACTTTATTCTATGACCCAATATTTACGATAATAATTAATGCAAACTAGGAAGATGCAATTCTGGGAAAGTGCAAGTGTGGTTGCAAATGAATTCCATCTTACCATGAGAATTTTCAAGTCAATGGGGAAAGTTAATTCACTAATGAATTAATGGCCATGTATGGAAATCTCTGTCAGTCCTTGTTCCTTTTATGCCCATATTATGTGGAGATCCCTGATGTCATCAATATTAAGCCCATATCTTTCGAATGCCCATATGCGCATACTGTGTCAGTCTCATGTGGTCTATGATGGCAGACATCTATGATGTCAGTCATCTCCATATTTGGCCAAAGTACAATTTTTGCAGTCAATGGAGAAAATGTATTCACTAATACATTAATATAGATTAAACTATACAATTTATCTCTTTGCAAAATGCAAAGAGAAGCAGGGGGGGTGAGGACGGGTTGACAGTAGACAGATTTAAAGCTCACAGACCCAGCATGTTACATATCGCCGCAGCTTATCTTGTCAGGGGGTCTGGAACAGAGATGGAGCAGTGCTGCTGTGTGCGTGTTTCCATGGCCCAGACGGCCCTGCTGTGAGGGAGGTCACAGGTTCACCTCCCAGCTGGAGGCCTCCATACTGGAACATGTTCACTCTGTACTTACTGAGATGAGCAGGGCTGGACAGTAGGGCATTTACCGAATATTCGAATATTCGAATATCAAAGTTAGTATTCGACGTTGTTCACCGAAATCGAATATTCGCTTATTTAAATTTTTTGATTGTTTTCTCTTTAAAAAATACCCTATACCAGGGGTTTTCAAACCTTTTTAGGCCGTGACCCCCAAAATAAACATATTTGAACTGGTGACCCCCACCCTGACAAGCACTTGGAATTGTAGGTATTACATTTAATGTGACTCGGTTCTGCAGATAAATATTGTGAAAATAGCCAATCTACATGCTCACAACGCCTCGCGTTGCGAGGCGTTGTGAGCATGTAGATTGGCTATTTTCACAATGTTCGCCTCTTGCTTTCTTAATATTTGACAGTTTGGCCAGTCCTGTCGAATATTCGACTATTCGAATACTTTGAGGTCGAATAATTCGAATACTAAAAATCACTATTCGTGAATGCCCTACTGGACAGTAACGCAAGTACATTTACTTCAGTACTGTTACTTTAAACTTTTTGTGCCAAAAACGGAGTTCAACGACTTTACAAAATGAGCAGTTTTGTGCCAGAAACGGAGATCTCCGACTTTCTGACTTTTTAATGCGAGCGTATTAATACTGCCGCTGGCTACTGTAAGAACGCTGCGAGACCACTGCATGCAAAGATAACCCGGAAATGAAAAGCAATTCTCCATCCGGTTCAACTTCATCTCCTGCAGGGAAATGGATTTATCTCTGGATCTGTAGGTTTCCTCAGCGCCAATCACACACTGTTTAGTGGACACTAGGTGAAGCTACAACAACCGGTATTTCCATTCCACCACGATCATGATTGTGTCCACACGGACACGCACCCCCGATTGCCCTAAAACATATGGTAAAAACACCCTGGCAGAAGCTACTGAATAAATTGATGAATACCTAGCAGAATTTGTGTTAAAGGGCAAGTTTGATTTGATTTTGCACCCAACCCCTATTTTAAAGGTTTCGTGAAATCAAATGGTCTTGTATTATTGTGGTTTCCCAGACTATGGTACTTGTCCGACTTTCTTACATCTTTCCAGATAAACTTTATTTTGCCGTGCTACTCCTCCCACAGTTTTGTCACAATGTACCAAGTGGTGCAGGGAAGAGAGAGGGTTGTGACTGGCTTTTGTTTGGAATTAGTGCATTTGTTTTAACCTTTATTAGTTAAAGAGGTGGTGCCATAGTTTTGTACTTTTTCTGTTTTTCATGTATAGGAGGTTGAAAAGGCAAAAACTCCACGCACACTGTCTTCAATGCAAAAAGGGGGAATTTAATAAAGTGATGCAACGTTTCGGTATTTAAACCTTCATCAGGCAAACTTGTTTGCCTGATGAAGGTTTAAATACCGAAACGTTGCATCAAGACAGTGTGCGTGGAGTTTTTGCCTTTTCAGTTCACCGACCATTGTTTGGTCTTTCCTCGACAGCACCTGTCGTTGTAGGTGTGCAAAAGCCTTTCGTTTCATGTATAGGAGGTTGAAAGTACATCATTGGACCCCCTGATGTGGTTTTTATGAGCAATTATGTTTTCTCTTGGTATTTGTTTGTTTTCTCTTGGAGGCTGCCACCTTGTGGTCAAAAGTGTCAGTTAAAAAACACAGATACTTTTACATCACAGAATCAACTCCTCCCCTAATTACCATTCACCCAACACTGTGGGGTGTGGCTAACTTCAGCTGGGTCACCACCCACCATGACATCCATGCATACTTAATGAACTGGGGGTGTGGCCACATAAAAACCCAATTCTAACTCTTTCTGTATACTTTTTTGGAAAAAATCTTCCTCCTAGTATAATCATAATACCTGATAATCATGTTTTAGAGGGGGGGAAATCATGGCGCCACCTCTTTAAGTAATCTTGTATTGTCTGCAAATATTAATGTTGTTGTATGGGGTTTACATACAGTATCTTTAATTAAAGTTATTATTGTTGCAGGGTCATGGTGCCCTTGGTAGACTGACACCTTAGAGCAGTCTTTTAAAGGCTTTCGAAGAATCCCTTTTTCCATATTGTCTCCGTCGGCTGGAAACCTCATACTGTATGTCCAAAACATACTTTTCAGAATTCAAATGAAAAAACAGCAAAAGTTAACTTTTGATACTTTGTGTCACTATGTAGTATGATCGAGTCAGTAGCGCATTCATTTACGAAAGAAAACAAAAAAACACAAACTTTTTGAATAATGCTGGAGATGAGAGGTTTTTGCCATCAACAATATACTGTAATGAGGCCTTATGGGTAAGGTTAAAGCAGACATGCCCAAAGTCTGGCCTGGCTGGGGGAAAAAATAGGCCATTCATTTTTCCCATAGAGATTTACAGAAATATTTATATCAATTATTTTAAACCTAGAATCAAGCAATCCAGGATCCTGGTGTATCATGAGCATAACACCTTTGATTCTGTGAAGAAAAAAGAAGCTAAACAAAGGGTATTTATTAGTATATCATATAATTAAATATTTCAAAAAGGTTCATGATTCACCAGGATCATGGATGGCTTGATTCTAGGCTTAAGATAATTCACTGATTGATTGATTTTTCTAAACCTCTATGGGACATTATTTGTATTATTATTATTATTATTATGTTGGCACCTCTAAACCACACCCATTGCTCTACTGCCCTGTAGGGGAAATAGGCTATTATTGTACTTTTACTCCACTACAATTATTTGAAAACTCTAGTTACTAGATATGCATAGTAGATTTTACACTCAATTACTGGGGTTGAGTCTACCACTAGCATGCAACCAGAAAGTCAAGGCTGTGTATCCTTATGAACATCGTCTCTTCTCTTCTCTTCTCTTCTCTTCTCTTCTCTTCTCTTCTCTTCTCTTCTCTTCTCTTCTCCTGATAGTCTTTTTTCAGACCTTCCTTCCTGAAGGTCAAGACTGCTCCTATCCTTTCCCCAGACTTCTGTTCTTCTTCTTCTTCTTTTCCCCAAAGTGCCCCGGGCGCTGCTTGCTCTGTGAGATTAGCAGCTAATCCATGAAAGGTAGCAGATTGGCTGAGCTCTCCCTTTGAATGTTATTAAAGGTGGCTGTCCTGAGGTGTGCGCGCACGCTGTGTTGGCACGGTGCGCTGGTGGTGGTGGGGGTGAGCGCGTATATACGCGTGCGTGTGTGGGTGGGTGTTGGATGTGTGGCCGTCTCTAATCCTGTGATAACCAGACTCGGACCCCTGAGGTGGCGAAACGGAGGGGGGGAGGTTGGAAGGAACGGCTGGACGCAGGGCAGAGGTTTAGGGTTTTAGAGTTGAGATGAAAAACATTGACTTTTGGCTCCATCATGTCAAGGCCCAGAGGCAGAGGAGGAAAAAGTACTCAAATGTTTTACTTAAAGTTATACCATGTAACTTTTTTTATAAAACAAATCTTAAAATTGTCCTAACTGTTAAATCGCTAAAGTTTTAGAACCCCCACTCCGTTAATTTCAGCTTCTAAAGCCTTCTCTTTATATGTTTTCTATGAGCCGTGAGGGGGGGGAGAATTTCGCGGCAAAATGACGTCATCTGCATCATGTGTATACGTTGGCCAATCATATCGCCGATCATAAACACACTACCGGCCAATCACAGGCGCATCTTGCTGACTTCTCAGGAAGTAGCTTGCCTCAACATAACAACAACATACTCGTTTGAAGGAGTGTGTTTCTCCGGAATGCCTGAACGCACAGGAACCAGGGACCCCTCTAAAGATAGATCTCGGCGAGGTGGAGGCAGACGCGGTGGCGAGAGGCCCGGTCCGCGGCGAAAAACGGCCGAAAGACGCGGACGTGACCGCGGTTTGCTATACAGCTCTGACCACTAGTTGAGCAACTTACACAGTATAGCTTTAAGTAAAAGTATCAACACTTCAGTATAGAAAAACTCTGTTACAAGTAAAAGTCCGGAATTCTAAATGTACTTGAGTAAAGGTACAAAAGTGTTGGCATTAAAATGTACTTAAAGTACCAAAAGTAAAAGTGCTCATTATTCAGAATGTCCCATTTCAAGTTTTCAAATGCATCAAAATCATTTGAAAATAGCTGATCTACCTTGTTGATCGGCTATTTTCAAATGGTAGGGTTGAAGTGGTTAACATATATTTTATTGCGACCTTCAGGTCACACCAATACTTTTGTGCTTTTACTCAAGTACATTTTGAATTCCAGACAGAGAATGTATTTCTACATTGCAGTATTGATGCTTTTAGGAAAAAGTGTGAGTACGTTTTCCACCACTGATTGGGGGTTCCTGCCCACATCCATAGAGACTGGGGATCAAGATTGTAATTTTCTATCGATTTTGATCTCCTTATCGATCACGCTTATTGACACAATTCCTTACCGATCTCACTAACGATCCTTTTTCTATTATTGGAGGTTGTTGGTAAAAGATGAAGATAAAGAAATGAAATAAAATGGAAATTTGCCCTTGGCATCCAGTATACAAACTATATACATAAAATACACAGATGCAATTAAATGCAATATGAAATACATTTCCATAACAGCAACAGTGCTCATGGTCTGCAGGGTCCTTTAAAAAAAAATGTATTCAAAATATCCACTGCAGATGGCAATAAATTATTGTAACGCTTCTTTTTTGCCAACAGTACTCTAAGCCAGTGGTTCTCAACCTTTTCTGGCTGTGACCCCCAAAATAATCATATTTTATCTGGGGACCCCCCACGCTGACAAGCACTAAGAGTTGAGACATTACATTTTGTATAACATGTATATACACTGTGAAAATAGCAGATCTACATGCTCGCAACGCGAGGCGTTGTGAGCATGTAGATCGGCTATTTTCACAATTTCTGCCTCTAATATTTGACAATTTGGCCCATGTTTAATTTGTCATTTTAGATGTATTAAAAAATCCTTCTATTGTCACTTTAGAAATGTGCAGATACCCTCTATACACTTAAACTTTATGTTGGTTTGTTGGTTTGTAGTGAGAAACAATGTTGCACATTAACTCATTCTGGGCGATGCCCGTAGAAACCGTAGATTTCCCGCTGTACCGCGGTGCCATGCCCGTCGAACCCGGAAGTTTAATTAGCTTTAAACATTATGAAAGGATTAAAAGTATTATCGCAAATTTTCGCTGATTCTGGCTCTTTAGGCCCGCCCCCCTAGCTGTATCCGGTCATTTCCGGTCTGGACCGGATCTAGCTTTCAGTATCCTGTCTGAGCCTGGGCCATAGTCCCGCCTCCATTGGTTTACACTGTAACAGAAGTGGAAGCTACTCGGCGATGGAACACTCGTTTTTCAATCGGATTTTTGCGTTTGGAAACTTTGATCCAGTCTCTACACGCCTGGATTATGATCCCCGCACATATCGTGCGTTTTGTGCGCGAACGTGTCCACTTGTTACCATAGCGCACAGTTGGCTTTTTTCAATGCTTTTTCATGTAAACACTGGCGGATAAGCAGGAATACAGCGTGGCAACGGATATGTCTATTTCAATGGGGTTTTTTTTATTCGAAAGCTTGTCACCGAGTCTACAGTCTACTAGATGAGTCGCGCACAGATTGTGCACGATGCGTGCGCGTGCCCACGTTAAAAGGTAAGGACAATTTGGCAGCTGCTTACTAGAGCTATGTTTAAAATGGCAGCAAAATTGTTAAGGTAATCATCTGGAGACCCCCCAAAATAATGTGGGGACCCCCCTGGGGGTCCCGACCCACAGGTTGAGAACTACTGCTCTAAGCCTCCTGCCTGATGGTAACATCTAAATTGATACTAATCTTGGGCACTTCACTTGAATTTAATTTCCGTAGACAATCAAAGGCAGAGCACGTTGGCTTCAACTGATGCGAACATTGACGCAATATGCACATCCAAGCCGTAAAGTTCATGTGCATTTTTTTTCTTTTTTGTTTTTTACTGCTAGTTGGCAAGAAATGCAACTGAAGTCAAAAGCTTATTAGGATGATTTGAACGCCTGCCTCAGTGATTTGATTTTAGTAAGATGTGTCTTGGATTGTCAGAAATCAAAGGTTTTGAAACAAAGACACAAGCAGTGGTGGAAAAAGTACTCAGATGTTTTACTTAACACTTATGTTGCAATGATTTTTTCTCTTCAATGTCTCGCGTTGCCATGGTTACCATAGACTTCCATGTAATTGTGCAATTGTGTAAAAAGTGCACGCCCATGCCTAGATGATGCACCACGTGTGTAGATGCTGTTCACAGCTTTCAAACAAAAAAATCCGCTTGGAAATCCGTTCAGGCATTCATGATTTATGGGCCATTATGTTTTCTTCAGATGTAAACAAACATGGCTGCCATGTTTGAAAGAATGGGTTGGTATGGGGGTTAAACATGCAATTTCGCGATCGCGATCATGCCTAATACATTTCTGGAGGTCCAAAAAAAAAATTTGATTTTTTTTTTTTTTTTTTTTTTTTTTTTTAACTGCCCAAACTCGGGGTTGGCACAGCGTTGGTATCAATACAAACTCGGGAAACTCGGGGTTGGCACCAGATGTGTTAAGTAAAAGTATCAATACTGCAATATAGAAATACTCTGTTGCAAGTAAAAGTGTGTAATTCAAAATGTACATATCAGTAAAAGTACAAAAGTATCGGGATCAAAATATACTTAAAGTACCAAAAGTAAAAGTACAAAATATTTGAAAATAGCAGATCTACAAGCTCACAACGCGATGCGACACGTTGTGACTTGGTTGCGCTCGGGTGTTGCACTCTGAAAATAGCAGATCTATAAGCTGTGAGCTGTATATCTGCATCTGCTATTAGTAGCAGAAGCACCGCGAGGTCGTCATCAAGGCCTCACATGCATCTAATAGGCTATATGCACAGCAGCCGTTTTGGAGAGAAGTTCCAAATGGGGGTGTGTAACTCTGAAAGTGTGCGGGTCCATCTGGTTCCATTTGTACACTCTCAGGGTTGTGGGGGTCCTTGAAAGAAAAGGGCCTTTATTAGTATCAGTGGTAACACCTTTGAAGGAAGTGAGAAGAGACCCAACTTCTCTGCAATATGATTGCCGTGCAATCATAGCCTATGCCTATGGCAGAGAGGAGACCCTGCCGGGCGGGGAGATGCAGAGAGACCAGCCAGGGCGGGGAGATGCTTTCGCAGGGGAAGTGCAGCAAAGGTCAGACGAGGAGGCGGGAGGTGGATGTTTTTGTTGTTGTTGTTGTTAGTGCTGGAGGCGCGGTGATAAGGAGACATGGAGGCAGGGGCGTCGCACCAAATCCTGGGCCCTGGGTACAAGGTTTCACTCACATTTGGTGCTTTAACTATTGAAAAATAGCAGATATACAAGCTCACAGCGTGGCACCGAGTGCCACGCTGTGAGCTTGTAGAACTGCAATTTTTTTTTTTATCTTGAAAATGTGTGCAAATCTTTGAATATTTCTAGGTTTTTGATGTGGATGTTTCTATGTCAGTGATGCTCAAACCTTTTCATTTGAAGGAGCCCCAAAATGATACGTATTTGGCCACCTCAAATATTTAGTTCCAGGGATCCCCCAGAAGCTAAATTTGAGTTACAAATGTTCGCTTAAAAATACATTATATTCAAATATTTGCACACATTTTCACGACTTTTCAAAAATAAATAAGCTCTGTGAGCTTGTAGGTCTGCTATTTTTCAATAGTATAAAATAATTAAGGCCCCTCCACCTTGGGCCCTAGTAACTCAGTCCCACTCAGCTTGTAGGTCTGCTATTTTTCAATAGTATAAAAGAATTAAGGCCCCTCCACCTTGGGCCCTAGTAACTCAGTCCCACTCCCCCCCCCCCCCTTGTGACACCCCTGCATGGATATAGTAGAGAGAGAGAGGGAGAGAGAGGGAGAGAGAGAGAGAAAGAAGGACATGGATGTAGCGGAGAGAGAGAGATCCCTGCTGAAGGCCTGTACATAATTGATTGTTTATCTGTCTGCTGCTTGAGCGGCAGGCAGATAAAAAAAACACTCCTCTTGCACGCACACACACACACACACATACAGTACACACACACACACAGACAGACAGACACGCACGCACACACTCGGACAGACAGACACACACGCACGCACACAGACAGTCTGCAGTTTTAACAGCTTCTGTTTAATTGACTACATTAATTCCATTGTAATGTATGTAAATATTACAGAGGTTCAGCACAGCCCGAGGACAGACAAAATAAAGAGTCCTGCTGTTGGTACAACACACACGCACACGCACGCACGCAGACACACACGCACACAGTATTATGTAGTGTACTGTCCTTGCACAGACAGTACAGTGTATATCTTTTCATGTTTTTCTTTCCATGAATGGATGCCCTATTTTATATTTGTACGACAGTGTCCCGCTAACGTAGCTCATAATGCATCGCGATGCAAAGCATTGTCAGCTTGAAGATACATTTTTGGCTATTTCGGAAATAAATCGTGAAAGAATGTTAAATGGCGATGTCAGGTTAAAAGTGGTTAATTATGTCTGTGGGTTTTATAAATATTGCTTTATTGATACTTGATAGTGTTCTTTTTCCTGAAAAGTAACACGTACAGTGCACACACACACACACACACACACACACACACACACACACACACACACACACACACACACACACACACACACACACACACACACACACACACACACACACACACACACACACACACAGAGCTGTGCCACGCTGTGGGTTCAGAGCCAGGAGGATGGCAGGTCTACAGCAGCTGACAGACAGATGTGACCTTGGACAGTTCTGCTTCTTTTCTCTCCTCTCCTCTGCACTCCTATTACAGCTTTTATATACCTCCCAGCAGGCTTTAATTCTGCCTATCAGCAGGTGTCTGTGTGCGCGCGTGTGTGTGTGTGCATGTGGGTGTGTGTGTGTTTGCACGTGCATTGGCACGTATTGGCGCGTGTGCGTGTAGATGTGCATGTGTGTGAGATACTACAGTATAGCAACAGGAGCAACTATGGAGCCTTCGTATTTGTCCTTCAATCCAACGCACGCACACACAACACTGTCTCTCATGGAGGAGCTTGTCAAAATGTCACTTTCGGTTTGGATGAGGCCCACGGTTCTGTTCAGGAGATCAAATGAATGGGACGTCTCCTGTGTCGTCATCGCATGCATTCTGATTCTCATGCGCCGCTGCGACAATAATCCTCTGATCATATAAAAATATGGCTGGAGACAATGCACCCAAATGGACAAACACGTGTACAGTATACGCGGTGATTCTGGAAGAAGCTAAGCTCCTTCGATTTTAACTGTGTTCCTGTGATTGAGTTTGGACAGGATAGTACATAATATACTGTAGATGGTCTATTTATATATCGTCGTTGTCGGGTGGAAACGTTATTATTTTAAAAACGATTTAAAGTAGTGAAAATAGCCGATCTAGAAGCACACCACGCCTCGCATCGCGAGGTGTTGTGTGCTTGTAGATCTGCTATTTCCACTACCTTTGTGTGACACTTTTGTATGATGAAATAGGGCCTTAGTTTACGAAAAAACTTACTAATTTGAAACTTGGAGATACAAGGTTCCTTCCCGACAGCGACGAGGCCAGCGACGAGGTACCTTTATCCTAGAAGTAAACTGAAAATTGGAAATACTCCAGTAAAGTAAAATTACCTCAAATTGTACTTAAATGCACTACTTGACTAACTGTACTTGGTTACTTTACATGAGAAAGAGAGAGAGAGGGGTGTGGGGGGGGAGAGAGAGAGAGAGCAGCTGAGAAACATGAATGTATTTCTGTCTCCTGCTAGGTGCGACGTGGCCCAGAAATCCACTAAAACTACCTGAAGCAGGCCAAACTGTTGCCTCCCTTCGTGTTCAAGTAGTAAACTCACTTTTCATTCTTAATTCTTAACCTCCTTGTGGGATTTTGGCCACCCTCGCTTTTTATTTCACTCTTCCAAATCAAAAGATATCTATATAATAATTGTTGCAAAGATGTTTCCTGAGACTGATAAAAGAAAAAAGGAGAAAAAAATTGTCTGAATAACTAAGAGACCATGTTTCAAAAGCAAAGCTTAGGGCCATAAATAAAACAGCTCTTGTACTTCCGTCCTACGCAGTGGAAATCGGAGTGTTTGGCTTACATAAAAAAGATTTCAAAAGGGTTAGGACAAGTCCGGGCAAAAAAAAAAAAAAAAAAAAAGTTTCTGTGTGCATCAGCCCAAAAATAGTGCTCGCTAAGCAGCTACTTATCAGAAGACCATATTTATGTGCAGCTTCCAAACAGCAGAAGACAAGGGGTGCACTCTGTACAGTTTGCTGCTGCCTGGCGGTATCTCTCTGTGGGATATATGGGGATCAATGTTTTTGTCCAGGGGCAGACAAAGGGCAACGTTATTGCCTGTTTAGAGCCCGCGTGGCGCAAGGGACAGCTTCACAGCCGCTCTTAATGAAAAAAAGATATTTGATTGTTTATTTTCTGCCTCGCCTCAGCAGCACCCGAGGAGCTGATGTTCTTTTTATTAACTCAATTTCAGATTTTTATCATCCAGTAAAGGGAGATAGGGCCCACAGACAGAGGTTTCTCCAATAAAAATGCAAAGCAACTCGACTCCCTCCCCCATTTCAATGTTAGAAACAAACTTTTGAGGAAGTGATTGTTTACGAGGCCACAGAGGATATCTGCAAAATTCCATGTCTTTTCACGTTGTAAAATCGTTCTTTTGTGTTTTGGTATGAGAGATATCATGACAGTTAGATAATTAAATCATCTAATTGCAGAGGAGATAAGTGTTTGCCAGACTAATTACAGAGCCTGTTCCGTTACTCGCAAGATCCCCCCCGGCAAGTGCAAAATGCCAGATTTATTATTTATTTATTGGGGCTGGTGCCAGCAAAAAGCAGCTTACCTTGGCGATGTTATAGAAAAAGATCTATAGATTATTTCCAAACTTTTATTTTTCATTGGATCTATTATATGTGTATTTTAGCCAAGCTGGCGGCAGAGGGCAGCCTTATGGAAAGAATGAATGTGAATTGGGCCGCTCCGCTTGTCGTCCATTCAGAGCATAGAAATGCATTTCTAGATCAGATCCACAGAAAACAGCCAGGAAGTGATTTGGGACTCCATTATTGTTTACGGGCGGTGGAAATTTTAGAGCAGCGTTACGGGAAATGTTTATACTGTACACGGCGGCGCGACCAGTTATCAGCTTACGTCCGAAGCAGTAAAAGAGTTAATGGCTCATTTTTGGATGAACGTCTGACTGACATCTTACAGGTCAAAAGGAGACTGAGTGGAATTATGGACATTGCAGTTTGTTAGTTCTTTGTTGGCAGTGCTAATTTTGACACCACATTTGGATTTAGTTTTAGTCATAGTATTTTGAATACAATTCCATTTAGTTTTTGTCATATTTTAGTGATCTGAAAAGTTAAATCTACAGTTGATTTGGTCGACAAAAGTGGATTTAAAAATAGCTGATCTACAAGCTCACAACATGTCGCAGTGTGACGTGTTGTGAGCTTGCAGATCTATTTTCAGAGCGCAACACCGGAGCGCAAGCAAGCATAAAATGACTTGTATGTTAGTTCTGCTGGATCTCTTCTCCACGAGTCCATCCTTAACAGTTTTTTTTTGATGAAATGTGTGTGAAATGTTGTGTGCTTGTAGATCGGCTGTTTTCACTAGTTTTTGGACATAAAAGGTTTCCACCCGACAATGACGAAATATAACTCATGTAATTGGCCCACTGGCCCATCATGTCCCTGTTTGGAGGGTTGTTAATTTCCAAGCCTTTATTTTAGCGGTTGCCAACCTCTTTCTGGATCAGGGCCCACTTGAACATCTTGAAAGCACTCACGGCTCACTGTCAGATGAAGTTGTCAGAGCATTGTTTATTTTAATGATCGATCAATCGATTGTGCTCCGGCTTGGATCAATGGAGCCAACTTACCGGTACTTTTTTTTTGTTTAGTTTTAGTTGTTTTTTTTCTCTATCACAACGAAAATACATTTTTCAATGTTTCATTTTTTTCCCCTTATTTTTTTACGTAATTTCTTTTTTTTATATTTATATTTGTTATATTATCATTCAAATATTTGTGTTTTGCCAATTAATTCGGGGCCTTGATATACACACACTCAGGTAAACCTCGGTTTACAGCAGTGCTGTACCAGTGGTCCGGGGACCACCAATGGTCAAGAATTGTTATTTTGATCAACGTTTGCCCGGTATCTATCCTATAGTACCACATAGATACAGCATGGAATTGTGGCCAAAATCGTATCCAATGACAACAAAATATTCTAAGTCTTGAGTCTGAGAGGCTAAATCTCATCAAATGGTGGTCCGTGGCTCAAATGCCCAATAAATTATGGACCTTGATTGAATAAGGTGAAAACCACTGGGGTACAGTAGGCCTGATATGACTCCACCAGATGAGCCACGGGGGTGCCCTGGACGTTGTAGTTTTTAAGATGATGTGTGTTCTTTCCTCCAGAACATGACGAGTGTCTCAGTGGACTACACAGCTGCGACCAGAACGCCCTGTGTTTCAACATGGTTGGAGGCCACAGCTGCTCCTGCAAGCCCGGCTACACTGGCAACGGCACCGTGTGTAAAGGTACGTCCCATTCTATTAGTGGTGGGGAAAAGTACTCACATGTTTTACTTTAAGTAGAATTATTTATATGGCAATGTACTCTAGTCCAGGGGTTCCCAAACTTGTTTGTCTCAGGGCACCCTGTAGCAACTCATAATGTAATAACGGCTCATAATGTAATAAGGGCTCATAATGTAATAAGAAAAATGTAATAAAAACTCATAATGTAATAATCAGCTCATAATGTAATAAAAAAACGAGCGCATAACGTAATAATGGATTTTTCAATAATGTAATAACGTGTTACATTAAGAACCTCCACATCGGAGGCTCATAATGTAGTAGAACTTCATAATGTAATAATGTATTTTTATTACATTATGAGCTGATTATTACATTATGAGCTTTTATTACATTTTAATTATTACATTATGCGCTTGTTTTTTATTACATTATGAGCTGATTATTACATTATGAGTTTTTATTACATGATTTTATTACATTATGAGCCCTTATTACATTATGAGTTGCTACACACCCTGCCAACTTTGTTGATGAAGAATGGAGCAACTATCTGCTAAACATGCAGCAAATGAATACATATGGGGATCATTCAGCGGTACAAAGAGCATCCACAATGTTCAACATACAGTTTGTGATTGTATCAACACTGGGTGTTGATGCAACATCGATAATATCCCCATGTGGTCAGTATGACGACAGTCTGCCATTGCTAGTTCTGGGCCACTTTTCCGAAGGTCATGGGGACCCTTATGTAAGCCTTGATGGACCAGTCACACACTTGATTCAAAGAGTGCACCACTTCGATCTGTCCAGACTTAGGGCCAGAGTGAGGTACCGGGTCAGGGCCAGAGTGAGGGCCTTACGGCGAGAGTGAGGGCCAGATTTAGGGCCAGAGCAGGGAAGGATTTACCCTTCATGGTGCCCTGTGCTTGGACCTAGTTTGTTGCCCCCCCCCCCCTACAGCCACTTAGACATAGATAGGAACAGATAATGTCATTAAGAGGATGCACACACGCACCACCTCTCACTTCAAACTTGGTTTGATTTTTTTTCCCCTTCTCCACCAGCATACAGTATCAGGTAGCTACAATTTCGACAGTCCAGCCCTGGCTTCTCTATCCCACAAAAAACATCAATCAAACAGGTAGCCACATGTATCACGGTCAAGCTCAAATTATAAATAACAATAGTGTAGAATATGCCCAAAGATGGTGTATGACACAACAGAGACCTCCATACATTAGCAAAATGACTTAATATTAGGGTGACCATATTTTCAGCCGCTCAAACCGGGACGCAAACCACTGTTGCCTAAAACCGGGACCCTAAAAGCAATGCGCACATACACCGCAGGGTTGCAAACAGGCAGTGAGTGATTGACAAACAGCCTCAGCGTTGAATTCAGACGCACAATGAATTTGTACATGTTTCCTGATTGGTTAGGTGAGCATGTTTACCTGAAAAGAACATGATAAATGTCTATGCAACCACTGAAAACAGATACTATTATTGGCACAATTTTGTAGTGAATGTTGAAAAGTGGGACATATTAGTGTTTTAGAGATATTTGTTGGGACACCGGGACACGCAGCTTGAAAACGAAAAGTCCCGGCCAAACCAGGACATCCGGTCACCCTAGTGTGGTCAGTCAGTCAGTTGTTATATGAGATACATGAAGGTTTCCTATGCAAATAAGCCGAAAAGCTTACTAGGATCTCCCTTTAGTTGACCTTGTACCAGTGAACTGTACTTTCATGAACCTTTTCCTATTCAAACTTCTAATAAAGTCTTCAATCAATCAATCAATCAATCAATCATAGATAACTCTGCAGCCGCACTGAGGCGCTCCAACACAATAGTGCACCAGTTCTTTTAGAGATGTGCACACTAGTATCCACCTAACGTTTCTTCAAAACCCTTAAGTGTAACCAGTCATTACAGACAGCAACGTTAGGTTAGCTTAGCTTAGCTTAGCTCATGTGAATATATTTTGTTTACAGTTGATCCTCTGGTGGGGGGCACCAGAGGATCAACTGTAAACAAAATATGTGGTTGTTGATGCCTTGTGCTTCAGCACGTGAAGCCCTATAGAGCATCGCAGTTGAAGCCCCACCCCGTCCTCACTCTGGTGTCGGAAGCGTTTTCCGCATTCATTTCTTCCATAGACATTTCATAAAGTATTTATTTAAACGTTTTTAAGCCTTGGACAAAGCCACCTCAGCTGGAGAGGGATCGTGTCAATATTCACATTTTTTTGAATGCAAAGATTAATTAGAAAGCTGAAAAAAAGGGCAGGGTACAAGACTGTGTACATCATTATTTTTAAAATTGCGGAAACTACACTCCCAGAATGCATAGCGAATGTTGTTGTTGTTTCCTGAAATAAAGCCCTTAAATCACGCTCAGTTTAGTTATCCAGGCCAGCATACGGCCTGAAATGTAGTGATTGTCATCTCTGTGGACGCTCTTATCGTCATCCTTAACATAGTGGATCATATTTGTAAAAGAAAGACGATCGCTCATGGAGTTCTGCTGACGTGCAATAATCCGCCGGGAAGACAGGGGGCAGTAGCTACTTCCGCGGTAACCGCAAGATACATGAAAGAAGAAGAAGCTAGACCAATCACAGACGTCGATTTCACCGGATGTACATGTTTAGCAGTATGGGAAATGCAGTTCTTCTCCGTGCGATCTTGATTAAAACGTGTTTTTACTAAAACTAGAGTGATTGCATACATACTCGGGGGTTCTACAGGAGCATATAGAACCATTTTACAACCACCAGCCTAGTGGTAAGTGTACATTGAATTGCTACGACTTTGTGGCTGATAATGTAAAACGCTATGGTGAAAATGAATGGGTTGTTTACTTCCGACACCGCACTGCGATGCTCTATTATAAATCCATCCCTGGGCCAGAGAGAGGGATCGAGTCAGGGCCAGAGTGAGGTACCGACTCCGAGTCAGGGCCAGAGTGAGGGCTAGACTTAGGACCAGATGAAGGAAAGATCAAAGTGGTGCGCTCTCCTCTGCTTCCTGGACTCTTTGAATCAAGTGTGTGACTGGTCCATCAAGGCTTACATAATGGTCCCCATGACCTTCGGCAAAGTGGCCCAGAACTAGCAATGGCAGACTGTCGTCATACTGACCACATGGGGATATTATCGATGTTGCCTCAACACCCAGTGTCGATACAATCACAAACTGTATGTTGAACATTGTGGATGCTCTTTGTACAGCTAAATGATCCCCATGTGTATTAATTTGCTGCATGTTTAGCAGATAATTGCTCATCAACAAAGTTGGCAGGGTGTGTAGCAACTCATAATGTAATAAAAACATGTAATAAAAACTCAAAATGTAATAATCAGCTCATAATGTAATAAAAATACATTATTACATTATGACGTTTTATTACATTATGAGCCTCCTATGTGGATGTTCTTAATGTAACACATTATTACATTATTACATTATTGAAAAATCCATTATTACGTTATGCGCTCGTTTTTTTATTACATTATGAGCTGATTATTACATTATGAGTTTTTATAACATTTTTCTTATTACATTATGAGCCCTTATTACATTATGAGCCGTTATTACATTATGAGTTGCTACACACCCCATGAATATTTTTTTAACCCGAGGCACCTGTCCCCTACTTTATAATTTTCACTCCCAGCACCTTATATTTATAGCATATCGTCGTTGTCGGGTGGAAACCTTGTATGTCCAAAACTGTTCGTTTTGTATTTATCATCTATAAAATGTAGTAAACTAGTGAAAACAGCAGATCTACAAGCACACAACGCCTCGCATCGCGAGGCGTTGTGTGCTTGTAGATTGTCTGTTTTCACTAGTTTTGTGCGACAGTCTTGTATGATGAAGCAGGGCTTTGCTTTACCAAAAGACATACACATTTGAAACTTGGAGATATGAGGTTTCTGCCCGACAGTGACAATATTTTAGGACTGGACTGCCTGGACTGCCGTTGCAGCACCCCAGGGTGCCCCGTCACCCACTTTGAAAACCCCTGCTCTAGTCTACATAGAAATACTCTGTTAGGGTTCTGTCACACCAAACTGCCTATGAGAGTGGATTCCCAATGCATTTCAATGGGAATGGAGTGTTTCCCTGCCAGTAGAGGATTTCTGCAAAAATACGCTCCATTCTCATTGAAATGCATCGGGAATTCACTCTCATAGGTAGTTTGGTGTAACCGTACCCTTACAAGTAAAATCAAAATGTACTTGCAGTAATAGTACAAAAGTATTGGCATCAAAATGTACCAAAAGTAGAATGTTCCGATATGCAGTATGTCCCATTTCACAAGTTTTCAAATGTGTAAAATGTACACAAATCTTTAGAAAATAGCAGATCTACAAGCTCACAATGCGTTGCATCGCATTATACATCGACTATTTCTAAATGGCCAAAATGTATACAGGGCTGACCTGGGTAATGTATGTTTTGTAATAATAAAAATAATCAAAATCTACAAAGTAACAAGGAACTAAAGTTGTGAAATAATGTAGTAAAAGTATAATATTTGCCTCTGAGACGTTAGTGGAGTAAAAGTAAAAGTACAGAAAATTGGAAATACTTTTTAGGTATTAAAGATACCTAGTTACTTTAAGTACAGTACTTGAGCACATGTACATACAGTACTGGTGTTACTTTACACCACTGCATTCTATTGTTGTATTTGGTGTCTCCTCGGAATCGTCCGTGGCCCTGGTGTCACCTGGTCAGATGGGTGGGCCGCGTGCATGTTCAGGGCTTATGTTCATTTTACTGATTGATCAATCGATTGTATTCCGGCTTGGATCAATGGAACCAATATAGTTAAGCTCCAATTTAACAACAACAACAACAAAAAAACACTTTTTCATGGTCTTTAAAGAAAATATACCATTTCTATGATACATTTTATATACAGTATATATATTTATTTCAAAGTCTTGTTATCATTAAAATCTTAGTGTTTTACTAAATTATTTGGGGGCCCACTTCCGATACCCTCACGGCCCACCCGTGGGCTCTGGCCCACAGGTTGAGAACCACACATTTAAGGGGTATGAAACATACATTTTATAGGGGGAAAAATAACGTGGAAAATCACCTGCCGCTTAATTGGACGGCACCGTTCCCTCTTTCATTCTCAAAACCATCTATCCCCATGTTGTGAAATAAAGGCCCTTGTCGGTACAGTATTCGTTTTCAGAGGCATAAGATATTCCGTCACTCTTTGATGACCTCTTTGAAGAGCTCATTTTGTAAGGGGGGGAGCGCGACGAGCGCGACGAACATTAACTACCAATCTACATCCGTGAATAATGAACATTCTGGAATTAACCTCGGCGAGACGATTTCATCACTTATACCAAGGAAGACGTGGGCGACGAGAGCCCAGCTATAATGCATCACGTCACCAAATTAGCTTCTTATTCTGTATGCAAAATACATATGCCGGCTTGGCCGGGGCTTAATTGAATACTTAATACTCGTTAGTCTTGTAGACTAATGGCCTCCTTCCTTCTCCTGTGGTCTGTGGTACCTCCAGCTATGCAGTGGTGTAAAGTAACTAAGTACATTTACTTAACTACTTTACTTAAGTATAATGTTGAGGTTTCTGTACTTCACTTGAGTATTTCCAATTTCCAATACTTTTACTTCTACTCCACTGCATCTCGGATCCAAATATTGTGCTTTTACTCTACTACATGTATTTGAAAACTTTAGTGACTAGTTACTTTGCAGATATATAATATTATAAAACATAGATAAACCACTATAGCCTACATTGTACCTTGGCTTTAATAGAGGTCCTCAGGTGGAACCGAGATCCGAAATTACCCGGGATCCGACCCGGTCCGAGACGGGTACCGGGTCCATTCACAAGAAGTGACTTCGGAGCCGGGTCGGAGCCACTACGTACCGTATGCCCCGGGTCCCGGTTCTTTGACCGTGAGAACAGCGGTTCCATTGATACCTGAATGGACCCGGCGATTGGCTGTTACATCTGTCAATCAACCCCGCACCCCCCTTTTTTCTCCTCTGGTCAATGAGAAGCGAGCTGCCTTGCTGCATCACGTGACTTGTCAGGAACTGGCACTACTTTTAATGATAAATAAAACAATATGCTCTGCTGCGACATAAATTAACAGTGGATTATCATTAACAATGGCTAATGGAAAACGTGGATTTATTGTTCCTGTCCGCATTGATTGACTGGGTCCATTTGGGTCCGGCTCCATTTTCGCCGGGTCCATTTGGGTTCGGGTAGGTAAAATTGGACCTGTGCAGACCTCTACCTTGGCTATTTGAAAATATCCGATCTATGATGTGACGCGTTGTGAGCTTGTAGATCGTCTATTTTCAAATTTATATATATTCATATTTAGTACTTTAAGTACATTTTGATGCCAACACTTTCATACTTTTACTCAAGTATATTTTGAATTCTGGACGTTTACTTAACTAGGCATACGGCATACCTAACTGTTACTTACGCATAGTATTTCTATATTGCAGTATTGACACTTACTTGACTTACTTAATGTAAAAGTACAAACTTTGAGTACTTTCTCCACCACTGCAGCTATGTGTGACGGGCTGTGCCAGAACGGCGGTACCTGCGTCTCGCCCAACAACTGCGTCTGCCAGCAAGGCTTCACGGGGAGGAGGTGTGAGACAGGTAAGGTACAACACATGAACCTAGAATGATTTATACCAGTAAGACTCCCTAATCAGGAGATAAGCGACCATCAGGTCACCCCGGTCGCTGGGGGGCCTGCAGTGGCGGGGGTCCGCCGCTAGGTGGTGCTCTACGCACGACTGTCTCCGCGCGACTGCGCCGCAGAGGCGGACGGCTCTCCCGGTCGCTCCTCTACCTCCTGAGCTACAGCCGGCCCGTACGCGGACAACCGTGTCCGTGGCAAAGACTTGGCCTTGTCCGTAGCCAAATGTTCGATTTTCTTTTTTGCACACCATAATACTGTTCCTATTTTGATTATAATACCCAATTACAGGCACGTGCACACATAGACATCAAAGGGGGCTTGAGCCCCTGCCCTTTTATCCGTCTGTAAAAAGTGCCCTCTCCAGACACATGAATGCAGTTTTTACTATGGTGAAAGAAATGCAAAAGCCCTCTTTCCATGCCATACCTGAAGGCAGCATTCAAGAGAATTGCCTTGTTCAAACCCTCCTGAACTTGAATGCAGCATCTTATGTTGAAAGAATTGCCATCTTTGTGTAGAAATCCATGCACCACATCTCCACTATTGACTTGATTATACTTCGTTCAGTGTGGTATCAAGCATCGAAAATAGCCGACCTCCAAGCTCACAGTGCGTCGCAGTTGTCAGCTTGGGGGAGGTCTGCTATTTTCGATATTTTGACCAAAAGGCCCTTTTAGAAATTTCAGCCCCTGCCTCTCTAACATTCTCTGCTCGTCCCTGCCCAATTACTGAGAGTCAAGTCTCTATAGGTTTTCTTCAGAATGTGTCTGACAGTGATTTATTACGACACTATGGCACATTAGGAGTCCAGCTACTACTTGTGGTTCTCAAATGTTTTATCTGCGAGGAAGGACACCCCCTTTGTATTTCTGGTAATAGTATTGTCCATTCATTTTGTACTGTATGTCCCTGGCAAAACAGGAATTTTTACAAAAAAAGTCCAACATGGCGAGGACTCCTGCGGTTATTGTATTATCCCCCTCACGGTATAAACCTCCGGCACGACTTTCTGCTATCGAATGGAATAGGAAGAGAGAGTAGTTCATGCAGGGTGACTTAGCGCTTGCTCCTCAGATCAGTGTTGCCAAGGCTGCTTATTATAAGCGACTTTGGGCTGACCACGTCGCGACCCGGTTGTAGGTCGCTAAATGATCTCGCTCCTACTGCAGCAATGGTTCCCTATGGAGACACAAAACGCCCCCTTTGTTTCCTATGGAGACACAAAGCGTCTCATCAAAGTATTGACTTAGGAATGCAAAAAACAAACACATATCCATGAATTCAAGTCTCCATGGGGTGAACTATTCCTTTAAGTACATTTCGTGTGCCTGGAATCCAGACTGATTCGCTTCGTTCGGCTGAAACTGTTGCGCACAACATCTTGGCTACACCTTCTTCAATCGTGTCACGCAGCGTTCCCTCTGTCCTTTTGTTTTTCTACTCCCGGCAGAAGGACAATCTCGGTCCTGGTGGATGAAAAGAGATGTTGAGTGGGGAGGAGGAAAAAAAAACTCTTTCCTCCAGCAGATCAAAGTTGGCGCCGGTGATTGTTCTCATACTTTGCGGCACACTGTCTTTTACACGGGTGCCAACGAAACAGCTGACGTTAAATTATTGTTTTTTTTCTTTTTTTGATTTTTTAGAACATTCACCAGCTGCTTGTATTCTTTCTCAGGCATCCCCTAGTGTGTGCGTGCGTGCATGCGTGCGTGAGCGTGTGTGCGTGGAATGCGTACACTCATGTCTGCAGGTGTGCATAAGTACAGTATGTGCGTGCGGTGAGCTCCGGGTGAGTAATGACTCGGTTGCTCTGCCAATGATTGGACAGAGAGAGTTTGAAGTGCAGTTGCAGCAGTGTGGGAATTACCCCCACACCTGTAGTAATCAGCCTGGCCTTCCCTCTCTGAGGCTTTACCCAGCATCCACACTGCACTGATGGAAAGTCAACTTGAAGGGACAGTTCACCAGAAAAATACTTTTCTCCTATTGATCACCCCATGGAGAATGGAATTCATGGATGTCTATAATGCCTATAATTGCGACCGTTAGGTCGCAATTATAGGCATTATAACCCTATAACCCTAACCCTAGGGTTAGGGTTCGCTAACCCTAACCCTAACTTGCGACCGTTAGGTCGCAAGTTACGAAAATCTCCACCGGCTGTAAGTTTTGAAAAGCTCCACCGGCTGGCTGTCTGTTTGTCTGTCTGGCCGTCACACTTTTGCCCCTACTCTATCTCTGCCACCGTTGGCCCTATCGATATCAAACTTTGCACACAAACTCCTTGGATGGCAAATCACAACCTCCAGCCCTGATTTCTCAGATGGCCCTCTTCTAGCGCCACCATCAGGCCGATTTTAGCAAAACACACTTTTGGACACTGCTCCTACAGATTTTGGCCTAAAATCATGCAAAGCGGTACACAGTATCTCTAAAGTTATCTATCTCATCAACATGGATCTGTCCCATTTCCCATATTCCCTCCTGATTGGCTAAGATTGCCTTCTAAAGTTTGTGTATGCGACGTGACGGTCTCTTATCTCCCGATTAGGGAGTCTTACTGGTAATCAATAATTTGATGACCAGCAATGGAGAGAGGGCGAGATCATTTAGCGACCTACAACCGGGTCGCGACGTGGTCGGTAGTTTTCAGCGACCTGGTCGCTAAATCGACCGACTGGGACGGTAAAACCACCGACTGGGACGGTAAAACCACCGACCGGGACGCTAAAACCACCGACCGGGACGCTAAAACCACCGACCGGGTCGCTAAATCGACCGACCGGGACGCTAAAACCACCGACCGGGACGCTAAAACAACCGACCGGGTCGCTAATTCCACCGACCGGGACGCTAATTCCACCGACCGGGACGCTAATCCAGCGACCGGGTAGGTAAATCCACCGACCGGTGGTCGCTTCCACCGACCACCGGGCTACTAACCCTAACCCTAACCCTAAACCTAACCTCAGTAACCTTACCTCAGTTAGGCTAACCTGCCACGCAAATCCACCGACCGGTGGTCGCTTCCACCGACCACAGGGCTACTAACCCTAACCCTAACCCTAACCCTAACCTCAGTAACCTTACCTCAGTTAGGCTAACCTGCCACGCAACCTCCCGACCGGGTCGCTAAATCACCGACCGCGTCGCTAAATCACCGACCGCGCCGCTAAAGTGAGCGACCGGGTCACTAAATCGACCGACTGGGGCGCAAAATCTTCCGACCGGGTCACTAGATGTACCAACCGGGTCGCTAAATCTACCGACCTAAAACTGCAGGCAGGTCGGTAGATTTAGCGACCGGGTCGGTCGATTTAGCGGCGCGGTCGGTGATTTAGCGACCCGGTCGCTCGATTTAGCGACCCGGTCGCTCGATTTAGCGACCCGGTCGCTCGATTTAGCGACCCGGTCGCTGAAAACTACCGACCACGTCGGGACCCGGTTGTAGGTCGCTAAATGATCTCGCTCCTACTGCAGCAACGCCCCCTTTGTTTCCTATGGAGACACAAAGCGTCTCATCAAAGTATTGACTTAGGAATGCAAAAAACAAACACATATCCATGAATTCAAGTCTCCATGGGGTGAACTATTCCTTTAAGTACATTTCGTGTGCCTGGAATCCAGACTGATTCGCTTCGTTCGCTTCGTTCGACGGACGTCCATGTTTCACATTTTTAACTCAAATCTTACTTTCTCTTTTTCTTCTTTTTTTCTGGGTCCGACGGTCAAATACATATAATTCTAGGGGTCCTTGACATTAAAAAGTTTGAGCACCACTGATATAGAAACATATGTTTTTCAGAAAACATTTAGGATTTAGAAGACTTTTTTTTTAGGTATTTTTCAGGTCTTAATGGGTTAATGGGGTAAGGTAAAAAAATAAATAAAGGAAAGATAAATCGGAGTACTTCTTCCAGCCCAGTGCCAATTTACAACATGGTCTCCTCCTCCTCAGAGCAACAATACATGATAGTATGATAGCGTAGCCAGAGCCAGGACTATCTGTCAGCTGAGCGCGTGTCACACCAAAGCACATCTCACAACCTGCTCTAATGCACAGGAAAAGTGTCAAACAGTGTGAGCACTGAGATAAGAGGCTATACGGTTATGGATTCTATTCTGTTCAGTATTCCACTCCACTCTTGGTTCCATGTTTTTTCTTTTTTTTTTTTAATGCGGTGCAGACGATTTACAGCAGTGGTTCTCAACCTTTTCAGGCCACGACCCCCCCAAATAATCATATTTGAACTGGGGGATTCCCCAAAATAATCATATTAGAACAGGGGGACCCCCCAAAATAATCATATTTGAACTGGGGACCCCCCACCCTGACAAGTACTTTGAATTGTAGGAGTTGAGGCTTTACTTATTTTTGTTTGACTTGGTTCCACAGATGCATATCATTTTGGGGATCCTTGACATGATATAGCATCAGCAACATACTTTTTTTTTTAGAAAACCGCTAAGATTTAGAAGACATTCGTAGAACCGAGCCTCAGGTCTAAATGGGTTGTTAAATCACCTTAACAGTAAGAAGTCGTCGGGTCTTGTTTGAAGTTGTAACGTGTCACACAGAAGCCTCTTTGAGTTTCTTGTAAACGTCTTTCTGAATTCATTGGGAAGAAGTCGCTACACAAAGCTGTTTTAACTAACCAAAAAAGTCCTGCCGTTTGCGCTGCCTTGATAGGTCGTATGTTTATGGTCTGTTGCAGCTAGCGCCAAGCTTGTGAGCGTCCTCCTGGACAACAACGGAGGAAGCTAATAGAAAGTGGAGTTACAACTTTTGTGTGTGTGCGTACGTGCGTGTGTGAGGCGTGAGCTCGCGCTCTTTGTGTGGTGAAACAGAGCCCGTCTGCTCGGCCATTGGCCGGGGTATTGATTGCACATAAAGGACCCCTCTTTACGAGGTGTCCTTTTTTACAGCCCCATCTTAAAGCAAATGAATTTCCTCAAGGTGCTGCTCTGTGATTTCTGCCGAGAGGAGAGGAGGAGAGGAGTGTATCGTGCACGTGCGTGCGTGCGTGCGTGCGTGCGTGTGTGTGTGTGTGTACAAGTGTGTGAGAGAGAGAGAGAGAGAGAGAGAGATAGAATGAGTATAGCCTAATACTTTGCCTATGACAGGGTGTTCTGCACATAAAATAGCCAATCTACAAGGATTTTTTGAAAACCTCAAAAGCGTTGGCAGCCCACCCATCTGTCCACTTAACACGGCAGCCTTGCGGCTGCCTTGCGGCTGCTGTGTTAAGTGGACAGATGGGTGGGCCGCGAGCAATCAATCGATGGTGTTCTGGCTCGGATCAGTGGAACTATTAAACACACTGCTCCTATTTATCGGTGTCACCGGGGGAACTCATTTTTCACCGCCATCTTTTGGCACCGGACGCCGTCGTACGACGGACTGAGCATGAGAATGAGAGAGATAAAGAGATGGAGATAGAGAGACACAGAGAGACAGAGAGAGAGAGAGAGAGAGAGAGAGAGAGAGAGAGAGAGAGAGAGAGACAGAGACAGAGACAGAGAGATTCAACACACTTAACCATAATGACTGGTGCTCCTGTTCATCTGCCAATGTAGTAAATCCACCGACCAGCCAATCACACATTTCATTACCTTCTCTACGGCTACGTCCCTCCTTCTCTCTATCTCTGTATGTCTGTCTCTCTCTCTCTCTCTCTCTCTCTCTCTCTCTCTCTCTCTCTCTCTGGTGTCTGAAGGGCATACACTACAGTATATCTGGCAAAACCAATAAACTCAAAGCCGTCTTTCCAAAACACTGTCTTAGTTTAAAAGTGCATAGTATAAAAGCTGCGATTCAGAATCCAGAATGTGTGTTAATGAATAAATGGTTATTTCTAATCTATCTGCATGGTAGGCAGTATGTTAATACACAGTAACTAGTGCATTTACAGTAGCTGTCGTTGGAGGGTAGTCCTAGTACTGCCTGAAGCTCATAAGGGCAGGCTGGGAAACATTTTTAGAAATGTCAAATGTGTCACGACGGTTCAAATCCCGTTTAGATCATGATGAAACCTATGGATTCTATCTTTTAAACCCACAATCTATAACTTTATTTCATAGCATAACTTAACATTTTGACCAGATGCCTATGTGGTGGAGCATACTGTGTTGGTTGTGGTTGCTCTACCTGTGCTTTAATTACTGTGGTCAGGAAGAACCACTACTGGTTGACAGCGGTTGAAATAAAAGTTCAAAGCAATATTCTTCCTTGTATTTCACTCAAAACAGAGATGACTGCATCCAGTTTAATGTTCATGCCCGCATCCATTTACCTGAAACTGTAGAATTGTTCTTGGGAAATATTCATATTCACTCGCTGTGAAGTGTTGACAATTTACAGCCAGTTGTTGTTCAACTCTGAGGAAGACCTGTTAGTCTGTTGCTCTGTCCGTGGAGAGGGGAATACAACTATATATAAAGCAGGGGTCTTCAACAGGGGGTCCGGGACCCCTAGGGGGTCCTCAGAGTTACTTCAAGGGGGCCACCAAGTCTTTGTGTGATAGGATCATTATTTTCAGTGAACAACTTGATCTTTCGCATCCCTATCCTAAGGAGAACTTTAGCCAACAATAGCAGCTCTACAAGCTCTCAACGCCTCGCACTGCAAGGCGTTGAGAGCTTGCAGAGCTGCTATTGTTGACAAATAGGTTTGGTGCAAAGATAAAAGGTCAAATGTAATAAGTATCCGTGATTTAAGTGGTTAAATGTCAATTATGTCATAGACTGATGACAGTGCTTTCATAAAATCGATGAAAATCTGCGACACAATTTTATACAGTATGTAGTGGGGGTCCCTGCTTTATCTCCCTCTCAGTTAAGGGGTCCTTGGCCTGAAAACATTGAAGACCCCTGGTATAAAGGAACATTTACTGTGCGCCGCTGGCTGTTTTCTCAGTTTGATTGTTGAGACTTTTGTTTCATCCGGAGTGTGCTGGATTTATGTTTTGTAGTGCTTTTCTCTTAGCATCCGTTTTCCTCACTTCTTTCATTGCTGTTACTGCATATATCTCACTGTGGCATGACACTCCAGTTGTCAGATGTTATTATTACCCTGCGACCCAGTGGCTCAGGGGTAGAGAAACTGTCATTAGAACACGGAGGGTTACCGAAGGGTCCCAGGCTCCCCCAGAGTTAGTGTCGAAGAGTCCTTGAGTAAGACTCTGAACCCCTAGTTGCTCCCGTTGAGCAGGTTGGTGCCTTGCATGATTTCATCCGCCATCGGTGTATGAATCAATGGGTGAATGTAATGCACAATCTCTGTAAAGCGCCTTGGATAAAGGCGCCATATAAATGTACCATTTACCCTTCAAAAGCACCTTTTAGTGCCCGAAAACCTGACTGCAAACAAATCAATTTAGTTGCTGAGTGCAAAACATCTATTTCGTAAATCATGGGCCAGCATCAAGTGATGGTGATTGCTGGCTCAGTGCTCCATCTATTTTGAGGTCCTCTTCCCAGCCTCTCATTGTGGAGGTTGATCAGAATTTGAACAGCCAAGCCTTTTCTAGGACACGCACGACAACCACTCTTTTCATGGTCGTGCACGCACGCACGCACACACACACACACACACACACACACACACACACACACACACACACACACAGACACACACACACACACACACACACACACACACACACACACACACACACACACACACACACAAACACACAAACACACAAACACACACACACACACGCACGCGCATCAGAGCCTCTGGCACTTGCTGCTGATGCCTGGAGGCAAAAAGGTGTTTGCCTCCACAGCTGGTGCTGCCATGCATTCAGATCTTCCGCTCTCCCTTTCTCTCTCACTCACTCTCTCTCTCTGTCTGTCTGTCTTTCACTCTCTCGCTCTCTCTCTATCTGTCTCTATCTCTGTGTCTGTCTTGTCTCTCTTTCTCTCTTTCTGTTCTCACCTCTCGCACTTTCGTTTCTACTCAATTTGATTTCATTTGAACTTTCTTTCAGTCCATTTTTGAGGGGCGAGTTGTTTAAAGTGATCGAAGGCTTTTCTTGCATCCTCATTGACAGAAGCTCCCCTGATGAGCACATGATTCCCGATGAAGCTGGTCGATTTGACATATGGCGCAAGTGTGTGCCACCAAAATTGTGGGAGGATTAGCAGGGCAAAACAGTTATTGTCATATTTTTTAAGTGAGAAATGTGTGCAGACAAAAGATGCCAGACAACGCCAAAGTCACTGATGGATGAATCCAACTGTGTCTGTGTAAATCCAGCCCATTCTCATCACCCCGCTTCACCCCCTGACGCCCCCTGCTTCACCCCCCTGACGCGCTTCGGACGCGCTTTTGGCGCCATCCCTTCAGACGCGCTGGGATGCTTTCGGCGTCTATCTATGGAAGCGGAGGGGGAGTCTTAGTGTGGATGCGCCGACACATGTTTAGTCGAATATGGACATGCTACCCTACAAACTGAGCTAGCGAGCGGCTGACCAACCCCCTTTTTTGTGTTTTTTCTTTGACAAAGTGGATACTAACGCAACGTGGACACGGTGGCTGGTAGTGGTTTTCGAATCTCACTAGGGGAATGACTTTTTTTTTTCTTAGACCACATGGCAAACCCGAAGCATCCCCTACTTGAAGCAGTAGGCATAGCCGTGGCGTCCCCCACTTGAAGCATTCTCACCTTGGGGGTGAGAATGTGTTGGTAAATCGGTGTTGTTAGGAATGATGTCAACGGTTTGTGTGTGACATCAGACCAGGGCAGGTCAGCCTTAATAAGATGTGACACAGTTTTTAAACATCACATTTAGACTGAGTACGACCAAGAGAGAGTCCTTACAGTCATATGTAAGAGTCAGTGTGAGTCAGAGACATAGACAACTAGAGGGGGCGACAGTCATCGACCGAGAATGTATCAAAACCAAATCTTTCCAGCCAGCAATAGACAAAGAAACGCCTTACGATTAACAGTCAAGTACCGGCCGCGGTGTCCATGAACCAATCCATGAACCAATCTTCCAGGACAGAGGTCTCCTGTTCTGAGTTTCCATACGCCTTCACATCTCAGGTCCTCTTCCACGAAGACATGAAGAGGAGCCACAACAACCTCTACTGTCAAAGGATGAGAAATGGACAGCTCCCCTCATCTTCCTTTGTAACCAGCCAGGAACAAGGAGACACAGACCAACCAAGATCATGTGAGGACTTCATCTCAACCAGGAGAAGTACAGAAACATCTGATGACTTACACAGGAACGAAAACCTCATATGTGATAAAAGCTTCACTGAGGCATCGACTATGAAGAAACACCAGCATGTCCACACCATAGAAAAACGTTTCCACTGTAAACATTGTGGCAAGGGTTTCAGTAGGATAGCAGACTTGAAAACACACCAGCGTATCCACAGTGGAGTAAAACCCTTTCACTGTAAACAATGTGGCAAGGATTTCAGTCAGCTAGGCAACCTGAATACACACCAGCGTACCCACACTGGAGAAAAACCCTTTGTGTGTACACAATGTGACAAGAGTTTCAGTGTGTTAAGTTCCCTGAAGACACACCAGCATGTCCACACAGGAGAAAAACCCCTCCACTGTAAACAATGTGACAAGAGTTTCAATCGGCTAGATCGACTGAAGACACACCAGCGTGTCCACACAGGAGAAAAACCCTTTGTGTGTAAACAGTGTGACAGGAGTTTCAATCTGTTAGGTAACCTTAAGACTCACCAGCGTATCCACAGTGGAGAAAAACCCTTTGTGTGTAAACAGTGTGACAAGGGTTTTTATGAGTTAGGTCACCTGAAGACACACCAGCGTGTCCACAGTGGAGAAAAACCCTTTGTGTGTAAACAGTGTGACAAGGGTTTCAGTGTGTTAAGTAGCCTGAGGACACACCAACGTGTCCATAGTGGAGAAAAACCCTTTATGTGCAAAGAGTGTGACAGAAGTTTCAGTGTGTTAGGTAACCTTAAGACACACCAGCGTATCCACAGTGGAGAAAAACCCTTTTTCTGTAAACAGTGTGACAAGGGTTTCAGTGAGTTAGGTACTCTGAAGACACACCAGCGTGTCCACAGTGGAGAAAAACCCTTTGTGTGTAAACAGTGTGACAAGGGTTTCAGTAGGTTAAGTAGCCTGAAGACACACCAACGTGTCCATACTAGAGAAGAATGACACAGTCCTTTTATACCAGCTTGCTCCTTGCAGACTAGCCTTGCTGAGGTGGTGATGTCACCGAAAACACTGAGGAGAAAATAACGCAAAATCGAATAATGTACACTCTCACAAAGATTTTGGCCTACTGTGGCGGCTATGTGGCTGACGATCTGTAGACCAGCTTTGCAAGCTGGTAAAAACACGAGGGGCTGGACGTGAGGTTGACCCGAGAGCCTCTATCTTTCAAATGGATAGTCGTGTATGAACCAGGATTGAATGTTCCGGTGGGCTGGTCGGAGCGACGCAGAATATTCCACGACTTTTCAAAGGTTGGTCAAAGATGTACCCTCCGGCTCCACCGGGCGCGTCAAGCGTCACGCCAACATCAACAATGGGAAAACTTCCATTTTAATTAATGAAGGGTGCTCCTCTGCCGACGTCAACGTCAACTTCGGACGCTCAAATAAGCCCTGGTTCATTTTTTTACGCTGTCCGATGCCAGCACTACGCCGTCTTTTTGGTGGAGCCCTAGCCTAAGAGCCAAATGGAAGTTACAGTTCTGTATCTCCAAGGGTGTACAAATGGAACTGAATGGTCCATTTGGTTCCATTTGTACACTCTGCAGAGTTATGGGGGACCGTCCATACCAAAACTGGGGGTCCTTGAAAACGTTTGAGAACCTCTACATTAAAGTATGGCTCTTAGGATCACCAGTGAAATGATGTCATCAAAAAACACTGCTCCATCCGCTTCCTGTTTATATTTTCACAGAATCGTCCTCTTCTCACTTCCGTGTCTCGCTACATGTATGTGTCTCGCTAAACAAACAGTGGAGTTTTCAATGGCCAAATGAGTCAAGTTTTTTTTTCTCTTTCTCTCTCTCGCAGAAGCAGAGAAAGCTTTTCGGTCGATCGGGGTATCGATCGAAAAATATGACAATATTCTCTGACTACTTGAAAAACTCTATGTTGCTGGCAGTGGTTAGTAGTTTGGTTAAATGTGCTTGGCAGTGAATGAGTTGATAGAAAAATAACATTTCTCTTCCTGGAGAGTCACCATGCTGAAATATAAGCCATTGTTGTTGCATTGATTTAAAAAAATAAATAAAAATATATCAGAAACTAGAAATACTGTTCGCACGCAGATAGCTCAGACCTTTGCCTACGTTCTTAGCTAGGCCTCGACCCGACCCGATACACAGTTTTTCTCCGTAACAGTGTGGAATCTCAGTGTGAAACAGTGTGGTCTTGCATGGAACACCATGTATGGGCACAAAGATCTACCCAACAGGCACTCCAACATATTGGCATGAAAATCTGCCCAACGGGCACTCCAACATTACTTCTGAGACTCCTACATTTTATATACTTTATATACTGTACTTTAGTATCTAATGATTTGGGAGAACATACTACAAAAGATTTCATGTGGGTGTTGTTATTTATATCAGGTTACACTTGTTGGTGATGATGTCACCAAGAACCCTGCTCCTCATTGGCTAAGGGCCCTGCCTTTGTACTGTTGGTAATTTTTTTTAGGAGAATAACCTTGGTCTATAAAGTTTTGGTATAACATACTGGTCTCGCCTTTCAGCGAGCCCACAATGACCAAACATGCCTACCGATGATGCCACTGGTAATTAGTGGTAGGCTGCTCACACAGAGTTAGTAGACGGAAATAGTGTCATTATAATGAGCATTAGTGAGGACCAATATTAAAGGTAGGTTAAGTGATTTAATTTAATTAAAATAACTAGAAGCTCGGCCGCCCTTTGGGCGGCCGAGCGTCTAGTCGGCGACCTGGCCAACTCGGGAACGATGTAAATAGAGAATGAATGCCCCGCCCTTTAATGCAATCCCCATTATACCTGTTGTCATAGGACCCGTGTTGACCATCTGTTTGACTGTGTCCATGTATGCCCATATATGGAGATATCTGTCTGACTGCGTCCAGGTTATGCCCATATATGGAGATCTCTGTATCTGCCTGACAGTCGGCCGAGCGTCTAGTCGAGGACCGGCATACTCGGGAACGATGTAAATACGGAATGAATGTCCCACCCTTTAATGCAAACTCCATTATACCTGTTGTCATAACCTGTTTTGACCATCTGTTTGCCTGTGTCCATTTATGCCCATATTTGTAGATATCTGTATCTGTCTGCCTGCGTCCATTTATTCCCATATGGGGATCTCTGCAGACACAGTGCCGGTTCTGGAAAACACTAATGTCAGACATTAGCTCCGCATACGGAGATTCCGGACCTTTCGCGCTGGTTCCGGATAACCGCATATCAGGTCAGGTCGAGGCCGGGCACTGCACTCCCTGCTGCGGAGGGGAACGCGTGTGCCGAATTCTGTGTAATGCAAACCCCATTATACCTGTTGTCATAGGATCCATTTTGACCATCTGTTTGCCTGAGTCCATTTATGCCCATATATGGATATATTTGTTTCTGTCTGTCTGCGTCCATTTTATGCCCATATATGGAGATCTCTGCAGACACAGTGCCGATTCCGGAAGACCCTGATGTCAGACAACAGCTCTGCATACGGAGAATCCAAACTTTTTGCGCTGGGTTCCGAAAAATCGCGTATCGGGTCGGGTCGAGGCTGGGCACTGCACTACCTGCTGCGGCAGGGAACACGCGCGCTGAATTTGAAGCTGGTGGGACGAACGGTTCTCAAGATACGCGGATTACATACATAATACATATATACATACAGACATACACACTCACAGTGATGTCACAATGAGTCAGCGCTTGCTCCGGAACGGCCCGATGTCAGTCATCTCCGCATACGGAGATTCCAAACCTTTCGTGCCGGATCCGAAAAACTGTGTATCGGGTCGGGTCGAGGCCTAGCTAAGAACGTAGGCAAAGGTCTGAGCTATCTGCGTGCGAAATGTGGAGTCTGTAGCACCAACCATGTGCTGTCAGGGCTCTTTCATGCGATTCGGGCCAATTCGGATTCGCGTCCATTGACTTCAATTAGTAGTCAGGACTCCGCATATGGAGATTCCGAACCGCGTTGGTTCCGGAAAACCGCATATCGGGTCGGGTCGAGGCATAGCTAAGAAAGTAGGCAACGGTCTGAGCTATCTGCGTGTGAAATTTGGAGTCTGTAGAACCAACCATGTGCTGTCAGGGCTCTTTCGTGCAATTCGGCCTCGGCTTCAATTAGTAGTCACGATCTGCGTCCATTTTATGCCCATATATGGAGATCTCTGCAGACACAGTGCCGATTCCGGAAGACCCTGATGTCAGACAACAGCTCTGCATATGGAGAATCCAAACTTTGTCAGGGCTCTTTCGTGCAATTCGGCCTCGGCTTCAATTAGTAGTTACGATTACGATAACAAAATGGGTCTCTTGTTCTGATAGTACTAGTTACTACAGTAAGAGTATTTGGTCCATATAAGGACTTCCGCCCTATCCCCCATGAGGAGAATAAAGCAGTTTCAGTTTTCCCCGTAGGTGACGGCCTTCCTCCAATCAGGATCGAGTGGGGGTCTTCCTCCAATCATGATCGAGTGGGGGTGGGCGTTGGTGTGCCTAAGGCCCGCCCCCACTCAATCCTGATTGGAGGAAGGCCCCCACTCTATCCTGATTGGAGGAAGGCGGAAGTCCTATGGACCACTTGCTATCGTAACTAGTAGTAACAAAACATAGACCCATTTGTTATTGTTTTGAATTGGTTGTCCTGGGAACCAGACTAATTAAGTCTAGCTGCTAAGTTCAACAGTTATTATCATATTAAGTGAGAAATGTGGGAAGACAAAAAATGCCAAAGATACTGATGGATGAATCAAGACTATGTTTGTGTAAATCGGTGTTGTTAGGAATGATGTCAATGGTTTGTGTTTTGTGACATCAGACCAGAGCTCTGGTCAGCCTGAATAAGATGTGACACAGTTTTAAACATCACATTTAGTCTGAGGGGGACACAGAGAATATATCAAAACCAAATCTTTCCGGCCCGCAATAGACAAAGAAACGCCTTCCGATTAACAGTCAAGTACCGGCAGCGGTGTCCATGAACCAATCCATGAACCAATCTTTCAAGACGGAGGTCTCCTGTTCTGAGTTTCCATACACCTTCACATCTCAGGTCCTCCTCCACGAAGACATGAAGAGGAGCCACAACAACCTCTACTGTCAAATGATGAGCAATGGACAGCTCCCCTCATCTTCCTTTGTAACCAGCCAGGAACAAGGAGACACAGACCAACCAAGATCATGTGAGGACTTCATCTCAACCAGGAGAAGTACAGAAACATCTGATGACTTACACAGGAACGAAAACCTCATATGTGATAAAAGCTTCACTGAGGCATCGACTATGAAGAAACACCAGCATGTCCACACCAAAGAAAAACTTTTCCACTGTAAACATTGTGGCAAGGGTTTCAGTATGTTAAGTTCCCTGAAGACACACCAGCGTATCCACAGTGGAGAAAAACCCTTCCACTGTAAACAATGTGGCAAGGATTTCAGTCAGCTAGGCAACCTGAAGACACACATGCGTACCCACACTGGAGAAAAACCCTTTGTGTGTACACAATGTGACAAGAGTTTCAGTATGTTAAGTTCCCTGAAGACACACCAGCATGTCCACACAGGAGAAAAACCCCTCATCTGTGAACAATGTGACAAGAGTTTCAATCGGCTAGATCGACTGAAGACACACCAGCGTGTCCACACAGGAGAAAAACCCTTTGTGTGTAAACAGTGTGACAAGGGTTTCAGTGAGTTAGGTACCCTGAAGACACACCAGCGTATCCACAGTGGAGAAAAACCATTTGTCTGTAAACAGTGTGACAAGGGTTTCAGTGTGTTAAGTAGCCTGAAGAGACACCAACGTGTCCATACTAGAGAAGAATGACAGTCCTTTTATACGAGCTTGCTCCTTGCAGACTAGCCTTGCTGAGGTGGTGACGTCACCGATAATGCTGAGGAGAAAATAAAGCGAAATCTATTATATATAATAATATATAATTCACACTTGTTGTGAATTATTTACTGACCCGAGAGCCTCTATCTTTCAAATGTATAGTCGCGTATGGACGTCATCAAAAAACACCGCTCAATCCGCTTCCTGTTCATATTTACACAGAATTGTCCACTTCAAATGAGTTGCGTTTTTGTTTTTTTGTTTTTTTTTTGCAAAAGCAGAGAAAGCTTTTTGGTTGATCGGGGTATCGATCGAAAAATAATTATGACAATATTCTGTGACTACTTGAAAAGCACTATGTTGCTGGCAGTGGTTAGTAGTTTGGTTAAATATGCTTGGCAGAGTAGACAGAAATGGTACCTACAGTATACATTAAGTGTGGACCAATTATTTGAAGATAGGTTGGGAATGGGTGCAGTCTTCCTTTAGACCAGGGGTCTTCAACAGGAGGTCCGGGACTCCTAGGGGGTCCTCAGAGTTACTACAGGGGGTCCTCCAAATATTTGTGTGGTCCCTCCATTTTTATATTAACCACTTGAACCCTAGTGTCCATATTTGGAGAACTTTAACCAAAAATAGCAGATTTACAAGCTCACAACGCCTTGCAGCGCAAGGCGAAGTGCTTTGGCGTAGAGGGGAAAAAGAGCAGACTAAGTACAGAGTGAAAGGTCAAGTTTTATAAGTATTGACGGTTCAAGTGGTTAAATATCTGGAAATTCAAATTGACATGAATCCAAAATACACTGATGTTTGTGCTGTCAAACGATGAAACTATATGGAATCTATGATAAGGTTGTGGGGGTCCCTGCTACATCTGTCTCTCAACTAAGGGGTCCTTGGCCTGAAAACGTTGAAGACCCCTGCTTTAGACCTTACTGTGGACGGGAGCAGGCGGTCAACAATCAACTTGTGGGCAGTACAGGATGAGACCATTGCGGGAATGGTCAGAAATCCAGCGGGAGAGAGAGGGACTAAACTAAAGACGGCAGTCCCTTGCTATGGCCCAGGTGGAGGTGGAGGAGGGAGGGTGGAGAGGAAGGGGGAGGAGAGGAGGACAGGAATGGAATACGAGAGAGAGTGGAAGAGGGGAAAGAGAAAGGAACAGGGGAGGAGATGAAGACGTGCACTAAAAGTGACAAATCGCTGCAGTCAGGTGGAAACCATGTATGTCCATTTATTGCACGGCTTGTTTGAATGCTTGATTCTGATTGATCAATCGCTGAAATCAGCGGTCTGATATTTCTGGATAACAGACTGCTCCGCTTGATAACAGACCGCTGCCTAATCAAAGGCTCAGCACACCTGCTGCACTGAGGCTGTACTGCGTGAATCTTGTGCTGCATCCAACATGTCAGCCATGTAAACAAACACACGCGACATTTAGAACTAAACATTGCTCTCAAGAATGTTTTTGAAAACATTTGAAGCCAAATATGGATTCTATTTGATCAACACTTCCTTGTTTGCGTCGAGGCGACGTTGTGCTCTGCGGACGGCCATGTTTTTTTTTTTATAGCCAATCTACAAGCTCTCACGGCACGTTGTGAGCTTCTAGATCGGCTATTTTCACTACTCGTCACCGGCGTTCAAAGAGTTTACGAAAACACATACCAAAAAGTTGACATTATGTAGATACGAGGTTTCGGCCCGACAGCAACGGAATGCCAAGTAAGTAAGGATAGAGGCGGGGAGGAGGGGGAGAAGAATGACAGGGGGCTGCTGGGGGGTGGGCTGGAAGAAACAAGACAAGATACAGTGCACAGACAGAACGGGAGGTGGTTGGACGGACGGAGGGAGGGACGAGGAGAGGAGAGGAGAGATGCGAGGAGGTGAGGGGGTCAGAGGTGGGTTGGCAGATGGGTAGGTAGTGGTGACGGAGGATGGGGGGATGGAACATGGAAAAGCTTTCACCGAGACACCCCCTTCCCCACACACACACACACACACACACACACACACACACACACACACACACACACACACACACACACACACACACACACACACAGTCCCTGGACCCTCTGAGCTCTTAGAGAGCTCTCTGGGGACTCACCCACTCCTCCTGCAGCCCAGGCCTGTCACTCTGACTCCGAGAGAGAGAGAGAGAGAGAGAGAGAGAGAGAGAGAGAAGCTGTTGAAAAATGCACGCGTGCGCACGGACAGACAGACTGATTCCCGTATGTACAGTATGTACTGTATGTATGTATGTATGTATGTATGTATGTGTACTGTATGTGTGCATCTTGCCTGCCTGTGTGCACAATGTCTTCTGTGTTTATACACAAAGTGTGACTGTGAGTAGTGTGTAACTCTGTGACTTGTGTCTGTATTATCGCCTAATTTATGCACTGTCGCTTGTCTGAAAAATAAATAAATAAATGCCAATCTATACCGATCGAGTGCAGGTCAGCTATTTCCGGCGCGCAAACACCGTCGTACGCAGAATAAGCCGGGCTTATGTTTCTTCTGGCAGTGGTAGAAAGTAACTCATTACATTTACTCAAGTACTGGACTTAAAGGAGTAGTTCACCCCCAAAATGACTTTTTTTCTATTGATTAGTCATGCCATGGAGAGTAGAGTTCAATAATATTTTTTGGTTTTTGTCACATTCCTAAGACAAAAATTTGATTCGAGTAAATTTACCCCCATTGATTCCGGATGGTGACCCGTTTCGAAACGGGTCACCATCCGGAATGAATGGGGGTAAATTTATTGTTATCACATTTTTGTCTTAGGAATGCGACAAAAAACAAAAAAAAATATTGAACTCTAGTCTCCATGGCATGACTAATCAATAGAAAAAAAATCATTTTGGGAGTGAACTACTCCTTTAACGTATTGCGACCGTAGGTCGCAGTTAACTATGGAAACCGGCACATCTTGTCTGTATCTCTGTCTGACACGCCTGACACTGTGGTTCCCCTGACACATCACTGTGACATCATAGGACATCACCGTGACACATCAAAGTATATATGGCTATTCCCCAGAATCCCTTTTATGCCCATGCTGTATATGGAGATCCCTGATGTCATCGATATACATCACTGGCCAGATGGCCAAGACATGACCCATATCTGTGTGGCTGGTTCAGATTGGGATCTCCATGTACAGTATGGGCATAAAAGGGATTGTATGTTGTGATGTCATGGGAACCACTCTAACAGAATCCCTTTTATGCCCATATTTGGAGATCCCTGAAGTCATCAATATTAAGCCCATATCTGTGTGGCTGGTTCAGACAGGGATCTCCATGTACTGTATGGGCATAAATGGGATTGTATGTATGATGTCAGATGTGATAGACGTCATAGGATTTTCACATAACGAATAACTGAGTAAGCATGTTTGGGGTCTCACAGCATATCTCCATGGATCTCCATATATGGGTACCAGGGGTACCAGATGGCCAAGACATGGCGTGACCTCGCCTGTCGCCCTGAGGCGTCTTACTTGTCAATACATTTACTTTTACTCCACTACAATTATTTTACAACTTGAGTCACTCTTTGTATATGTGAATTATTATTACAAAACATACATTACTCAAGTCAACTTTGATTACCGGACTTGCAGTAGTGATTACTTAAAACATTCCCCCCCCCCCCCCCCCCCCCCCCCCCCCTTTTCCACCACTGGCTCCTGGCTTGTCATTCTCCTCCAGTAGAGACGGGCAGAGAGGGCATGGGGACATGCTGACAGACAGACAGACATACAGACAGACAGACAGACATAGAAGAGGTCTGGCACCACATGAATTATGCATTTGCACAGTGGCATGCTGCAGCTTCTCACACCGCAGTAACAGATATAAATGTACAAGGGGTGAGGTCATATAAGCGCGCACCACAAACCCACTCCACGCTTGACACTCCCCCACCCTCCCCCCCTTCCCCCCACGGCACACTGTTTCTTTCTTTCTGTGGATGAGGATAGTATGAGTATGAGTAAAACGATAGCGGGCCAATTGTGGTTTCCATTTTAGCTCTTTTCTTTCCCCGTTCGTATTTTCTGGTTTTAGAAAATGGATGTGCGTTTCTCGTGTTATATGACCTGGGGGAGTTTGGGTGAAAACTAGGACATTAAAATGGTAAATGGACTGTGTTTATACAGCACTTTTCTAGTCTTTCCGAACCCTTTTCGAAGCACTTTACAATGTACTTCACCCATTTACGCACACATTCACACGCACTTTGGGATCCACATAGAAACGGTGTGGCTCCTTTGTGGATCTC